>NW_022900914.1:54798015-54900165 GCF_012274545.1 Fukomys damarensis | reverse complement strand
CCTCTTGAGACAGGTCATGTTGGGGTAATAGACCTACCTCCATTATGGCTTTGGTCTGGAGGAGAGGGGCTGTTCTGATGTCAGCTTGGCTCTTTTAGCCAAGGCCTAATGTATACATGTCTAAGACTGCAAAAAAGGGGGAAAAAGGTTAAAAAAAAAAGAGCTATTTCATCAAACTCTGGAACACCCCAAGGCAGGAGAATTACGATCAAAGACAATGGTACAGATTTGCAGTTCCAGGGCACCAAGATGTAGACGTGCCCTCAGTGGAAGCCAGGAGGCTTTGGTGCCCAGTAAAGCAGAAACGCTGATGTCAGAAGAAATGATGCTGGAGAGACTGGTGCCTAGAAAGGGCAGCTCCTTGTACGAAAGAACTGGATGTGAACCTGTTTACAGAGCCCACAGACTTCTAGGAAATGCTTAGTTATAATTATTTAAAGGAGCCAGAAGCCCTCAATTAGCAGTTGAGTGCAAGCACATGTAAATGTGTGCAATAAACTATTTCTATCAAATTTATGACATTTTAATTTGTAGAGCACTGTGTCAGGCATTTTATTTTAAGCATTTTTGTGTGCACCATATTTTTTAAACTCCTATATTGCTGTGAGGTATATGCTGTTGTCCTTCATGTTTCAGATGAAGGCAAATGTTAAATATTATGCTGAAGACTTCAGTGTCGCAGAGCAGTGATTCAGTTACAGCTTCATCTGATCTCATTTCCATGATCTTAACATCTGTTCTTTGTTGCCCCTTTGCAAATGACATATAAAGTGTCCCAAAATGAGATGATTTAAAGGGAACACCAAGAAATTTAACTACCATGTCTAATCCTATGTCAGAAAGATTTTAATAATACTGCCACATACAAGTCTTATTATTTCCCAAATGACAGACTAGACCTTGCTATGCTCCTGCAAAAAGGTCTCTCCATTGTTTGCAGACTGTGGCCATGACCATAAGACATGACTGTAGCCCATCTTTTCACTACACCTGTGTCTAGCTTCCCTCCTGTCCATACTATGGATTCTTACCATAGCTGAGCACTGGTCACATTCCTATTCACCAGTACCCCTTCATGAATCACAGTGTGCTCTCCTGTGTGCTTCCTCAAAGCCCAGTTAGAAAACCACGTCACCCAGAGCAGGACTCATGGGTCCCTCCTTCATATTTTAATTACACATGAGTTCTAATTTCATCTACAGTGGATTTTTTAAATGATCAGTTTTCATGTGTGATTCTTCCATAAGACAGTAAGTTATTCATGGGTAGTGATTTTAATTTTTTAATTTTTTTGTTATTGTTATGATTTAGATCTAAAATGTCCCCCCAAATTCTCATATGTGTAGAAGGGGAAAGTATCATGGGAGCACTATATTCACCTTCCCTACTCTTTTTCATGTGTGATTCTTCCATAAGACAGTAAGTTATTCATGGGTAGTGATTTTAATTTTTTAATTATTTTGTTATTGTTATGGTTTAGATCTAAAATGTCCCCCCAAATTCTCATATGTGTAAGAAGGGGAAAGTATCATGGGAGCACTATATTCACCTTCCCTACTCTGTCTGCTTCTGAACTGTGAAGGGTTGAATACATTTTCTTCTGCCATATTCATATGTCATATGTTTTTGCCTTGTAACTAATCAATCATGAACTGAAATCAGGAGCCAAAATAAACTTCTCCTTCTTTAAATTGTGGGTGTCTGCTACTGTGTGAATTAATGAGGAATTAGATTAAACAGTCATTTTGTTTTTAATTGATACAAAATGTTGTATATATTTTTGTGAGAATGTGTGGTCTTTTCATATATGTACCTATTTTATGATAAGCAAATAAAAAAATAGTGTCTGCTTCTGAACTGTGAAGGGTTGAATACATTTTCTTCTGCCATATTCATATGTCATATGTTTTTGCCTTGTAACTAATCAATCATGAACTGAAATCAGGAGCCAAAATAAACTTCTCCTTCTTTAAATTGTGGGTGTCTGCTACTGTGTGAATTAATGAGGAATTAGATTAAACAGTCATTTTGTTTTTAATTGATACAAAATGTGGAGCCAAAATAAACTTCTCCTTCTTTAAATTGTGGGTGTCTGCTACTGTGTGAATTAATGAGGTATTAGATTACACAGTCATTTTGTTTTTAATTGATAAAAATATTGTATATATTTTTGTGAGAATGTGTGGTCTTTTCATATATGTACCTATTTTATGATAAGCAAATAAAAAAATAGTATGCCATCACCTCATATGTCTATGATTTCTGTTGGGGTGAAAACATTCCAAATCCTTTCTTTGGGCTCTTTAGAAATATTCAATAAAATATAGTTAATCATAGCCACCTTACTGTACCATAGAACAGTAGTACTTTTTCCTCCACCTAAGTGTACTTTTGGGGCAGTGGCTTTGTCTTCTCAATCTGCATTTCTCACTGTATGACATTATATATTTGATGCGCAAGAGTCACACAATAAATTTACCAAACCAAATCTCCTATTTGCTCATAACTGAGTTTACCTGTGAATTCTACTGATTCCATCATTCTTCTAAGGCCTTGGAAGCAGAAGAAAACAGCAAACTTCCTCTTGTGTTTTTAGATTGTTGTTGACCCAATTAAAGACCATTTCCATCAATTAAGTTAAACACACCTTCTTTTCTATTAGCGTTGCTCCTTTATTCTGTGCCTGAGGATATATATTCCCTCACCAGTGATTCTTCTACTTTCTTCTAAGGTTAGCACATAAAATACAGGCCTCCCAAATTAATATGAATTGTGAATTAACTGTGAATAAATATTTTGTATAAATATATCCCAAGTAGTACATGGTACATACTTATGCTATTAATCATTTATGGAATTCAAAGTTTAACTGGGTGCTCCTCTTTTCTCTTTTTAAATCTGTGAAGTCAGGCAGCTCTCTTTATACTATTATTTTCCACAAGTGATTCATACCATCTTCTTCAGTCAAAAAGAGTGCCGTGCTCCTATTGGGATGTCTTTATTTCACAGAAGCAGCATAAAACATTCCCACACAGTTCTCCCCAAATTTTCAGTGGATCCCTTTATTGCTTGGAAGGAAACCATCCCAGAAACAAACTAATAGGACTTCATGAGTATTTTTGATCTCTTATCTTTTCAGATTTGACCTAGAGTATGGTATTGTCTTCTGTTTGTTGCTGTATGCCTTCCATCACCCTTCGAGGCACCCCGTTGCGACTCCTACCCCACCCCAGCTCTACTGGGGAAATTCTACCGTAGGAAATTCTACTCCAGAATGGCCTGCTTCCCTGTTGGTAGTCAATCTGTTTATCCCCAGCCTTTAAGGGAAGATGGGTCAGTCTGTAGTTTTCTTTTCAAAAGTTCTCTCTGCATTTTCCTGCATTCCGAAAGACCATGGGGCAGACAATGGGCCAGTGGCCACTCTATCTGCACACACAGGAGAATTTCTGATGACAGAGGGGCTTCCTCTTGCCTGAAGAATGAACGAGGTATTTCAGGAACTTCTCTCCTACCCAGTATCTGAAGAATCTCATTCTCAAAGGCAAAAATTCACTAGATAGTTAAAAGGGTCTTTCTATAGCATGTCATTACTATTGTTTGGATTTAGATGATCCATAGAGCCACACATCCTCAGAAAGCAGGCTTTTGGAAGGTGAGTGAATTATGGGAGCACTACAGCTGACTTGCTGTTAGGAGGGGGAAAGCTCCTCTCTCTTCTTTCTGCTTACCGGCCATCACTCTGTAAGCAGCTTTTCTTCTGGTATGTCTCTCTGCTATCCTGCTTCTGCCTTGGAGCCAGCTAAGGACAATCTCTCCTTTAAGGAGTGGGTGTCAGGTGTTTTATACCAGTGATGAGAAAATGACTAAGACATTCACCTACAGAATTTTCTGTGATAACTGAAAAACTCTAATCTGCACTATTGAGTATGATAACTGCCAGACTCATGTGACTATGAAGAGCTTATTGATATGCAGTTAGTTTGATCATGGAATGGAGAAGTAAATTCTATATGATTTTAATTGATTTAAATTAAAATAGTTTCATGTAGCTAGAGGTTATTATGCTGGACAGTGCAGGCCTACCTATAGCATTAAATAGCCTACAGGAGCTAAAGATATTTTATGATACAAAAGAACGATTACTGTTTGGGGCAAAGTCTAAGCCAAAAATCTTAGTAAGGTCTTATTTTTACTCCCAGAGACATTTGGCAATAACTGAGACACTTTTAGCTGTCAAAATTAAGGGTAGGAGGTGCTACTGGCATCTAATAAGTAGAGGCCATGGCACTGCTAAACACCCTACATTGTGCCGGGCAGCTTTCCTCAAAGAGTTGTCATCCAGCTCAAGATGACAATAGTGCCAATGTCCCTGATTTGGGCCAAAGTGTAAATGAAGTGACAGGCACAGAGTCCACGGCCAACTTTATCCTAGAGTCCCCATTCACTCTAATCTCCAGATTATGACACAAACCTTATTTTTATCAGTTTTCATATAATTGTTGTCCTTTCAGATTGTTATGTCATGCTCATTATGCCCAGAGCTTTATAAATTATCTTATATTTACAAAAAACCTTCAATATTTGTCAGTAACACACTTTAGGTATGAGAAACAGAGGTCTAAGAAGTTAAGTGCACTCTACTAAATGAAAAAAGCCAATTGCAAAAGACACACATTGTTTGATTCTTTTATTATATAAAACATCTGGAATAGGCAAGTGCACATTGACAAAAAAGTAGATTAACAGTTGCTCTGGGTTGGGGCAGTGGAGAAAACAGAGTGAATGACAGTAGTAGTATTCTTTTTAGGGTGATGGAAATGTTCAAAAATAAATAGTGGTGACAGTGCAAAACTGTGAACATAATTAAAAATACTGAATCACATTCTTTCAAAGGATGAATTTTATGTGATTCCCATCTCTAAAAATTAAAAATGTAGTTGTATTTAAAATGTACACATTTGCATTTCCATAAAACTATGAAAATTAAAGTAAATGTAAAAGATAATAACAAAAATACTGATGAAATAGTCCACCCTTCTCACAAGGTGGTGGACACATAATCAGGAGTAAGAGTGCAGCATATTGATGCCAGCACAGTGACATGATAAACCTGTTTCCTCCCTTCATTTCTCCCCAGAGGGTCAGGGATGCCAAACTCAAACACAGGAGGATCGAGGTTTAAATCCCTGCCATGCCTCTGAATTGGGGCAAATTGTTAATCTTTCTTGAGCTACACATTTTTTTATAAAATTATGTTAACAAATCTATAGTACACGTGGTTATAAGGGCTGGAAATTATGCAAGGTATCTGTAAGTTAGTTGCCATTCAGTAAAATGCTGTGATTATTGAACTGTTCAGCTGATACAACTACGAAAGCATCACTTTTTAGGTCTTGAGAGGACAAGTCCTAGACCTTGGTTGCTGGGATCCATTTGGCTTCCTGGGATCTGGTGGAACTGAATGGCTAGAATAACTCCATTTGTAGCTGTTTTATCTATCTATTGGGCTTCCAAATAAGACTTGTTTTGAAAACAGCACTATAAATGTTGAACACCATACCTCTAAGCCATTAGTTATACTGATGCAGAAAACTGCACACAAGCAGGAGAAAGAGAGTTATTTGAGAGGATACTTATCCTTTCATGCCCCAACTACACTGTGTATTAGGTTTCATCCACAGAAAACCTAGAAAAAGAGTCTTTGTGATTTCTGTTTCTTGTAAGTAAAGACATATAAACTCTCAGAGTTTGAGTAACTTGAAGGATGCATTTAGAGAGGCACTTCGTCTCTCTTGGAGGAGTGACTAGATAATTTTTCAGAAAAAAAATGGTGGAGTCAAACCAGCCCAGAATCAGAGAAGGCATGGCATAGTGTCTCAGTAATTTCCCTAACTGCTCTCAAATTTTTCATGTGTTATCATTGTCTTTACACATTTGGATGAAGAACTAGTGTGGAACTCACTTGATTCTGTGAAAGCTGGGAAACCAGAATGCACAGAGAGGACAGACCCTACCCGAAGCCTGGCAGAAGCAGCAGGACATTCACCATTGTGAAACTGTCCTTAATGACATTTGCAATGCTTTAATCTCCTCTTTTAAAGCAAACATCATCTGTCTGCTGCTCTGCTGAGTGATCTAGTCCTACTTTTTGGGATGCAGGCTCATTTAACAACTGGCAATCAAATCCGCTCCAGCAGCCACAATGGAAACTGTTGAGGTTCATTACACTGGAAAAATATGCCATCTTTATTTTCATTCTATTGTTTCCCCAATGATTAAATATGCACATTTTTTCAATGCCCCATTTTCATGAAATTTCACTTGGATATATTTCTAAGCCCCCAATCCAGATGGTACAACTCAGAGTGAAATTGGAATATTGCTTCTTGCACTGCTATTGTAATGCCTGACACTACTATTCTGTACAAATCCCAGAAAATGGCACTAGGAATTCAAGAGGTGAAAACAATCTGGGTTTCAAAAGTTTATGATGTGGAAGTAGCAAAATGCACTCTTGTTTTAGAGAATGATCATTGATAATAATTTAACAATAACTTTTGGGTTCACGGTAATTATTTAATTACTGTGATGAATTCTCACAAAATTTCTACTTTGTAGTAGAAGCTTAATATGTACTTGTTGAAGAACATATTAAAATAGTAAACTCCTTGTAATACTTTTGGGAAGCTTAAAACAATATAGGAAACCAAAATTTAATGCTAAACTATTGTGATTAAAAAAGTGAGCAAGTAGAAATAATTGATCTTGAGGAAAGGAAACACTGGTTAAAATATGGTCTCATCTTTAAGTCTTCCTATTGATAGGGAAGTGTCCGTCTCTTTCCTTCGGGTACACTTACTGCTTTCACCAATAGCTACAGCAGAAATGACATGATGAAACTCCAAGGCAAGGTCATAAAAGTACCTGGTTGTCCTTGGACAATGTAGGGAAGCCATCCACCACTTAGGAATTCCAGTTGCCCTAAGACCATCAAGCTGGAGAATCTACATAAGTGCTTTGATTGACAGCCTGGTTAAGCTACCAGATGCCCACAGCTTCCAGCGTCCAACCATGGAAGTGAGTCATTCTGTGTGCCCAACTCACTTGACCCTTTAGATGATTATAGCCCCTGTTGACGTAGGCTTGCAAATTCAGGGGAACTACTCAATGTACAGTGCTCAGTGAACCTTTGCAAATTAATTACCCTCAAAATACTGAGCAAAATGAAATGGCAGCAGTTTTACATCACTAGATTTGGAGTTAATTTATTAAGCAGCAATAGTAAGTAGAATAAGTAAAAACTGGGCCCTGAACTTGAAGCAGGTTTTCCAAAAATGCTTATAGAAAGAGTTACTTTGGGAAGCTGTCTTAGTCTGTTTGAACTGTGTGGTGGTTAAGTTTATTGTGTTAACTTGACTGGCTCAGGGGCCACGTATAGGATTAGGAAAGCAAACTTCTGGGTTTGTCTGTGTGTGACCTGGAGGTGAGCCCTTCCGGTCTACATCTGATCACTGGCACCTTCTACTCTGGCACTATTTCCCTGGGCTGCTTCCCTGCCACCGTAAACTAAATAGCTTCACTCTGCCGTATCCTTGTGCCATGATATTGCTGCCTTGGAGACAGCCAACCATGGACTGAATCCCATTAAACCATTAGTTAAATAAAACCTTTCCTTGCTTAAATTATATGTGGCAGGTATTATGTGTCAGGGAGAGGAAAGCTAACTAACACAGGATTCTATAACAAAATACCAAAGCCTAGGTGACTCACAGAACAGAACTTATTTCCTTAAGTCTGAGGGCAGAACAGCAGCCTGTTCTGATTCTGTGTGAGGGGTGCTTCCTAAATTACAGCTGCCTTCTTGCTATACACTTGTATGACATTTCCTGAATATGTACAAAAGGTGAGGACTCTGGTATCTTTTCTACTTAATATACAAATGCATATCTCATCATGAGGGCTCCATCTTCAAGACCTAGTTACCTCCCAAAGATTCCATTTTTAAATACTATCTTACTTGAGGTTAAGACCTCAATATACGAATGTGGATAGGACACAAATATTCAGTACACAACAGAAACTCAGGAAGAATATTTCTGTATATGAAAGAACTTAAAGGATGGATAGCAAAATGCTAAAGCCAGCACCAGGTGTTCACCCAAAGTCATCTACCCAGGTGCTATAATCCAAATGTGATATAAATTCAAATGTACCCAAGGCCCAGAGGTCAGTTTTACTTCCAAGTTCCCAGATTAAATAGTTACTAAAACTGAGTGATGGGGATGTGTTACACTATCTTGTCCCTATTGCCTACTGGGCTACTGACTCAGCTGATCCAGCATTTGGATGTTTCCCTGACAGTGCCTTCTCAGTAGCTCCAGGGTATATACTGAGCATCTGTAGCCCACACCCCTGAACCAGAAATCCTCAGTAGAGACAAAATTAAGTTATGGGCCTTCTGGGATCCTAAAATACAGCAAAGACTTTTGATCTTTTTTCACTTCTACTGATTGTGTATCTAGAATAAATACTTTTTGGTGTGCTTGTTTTTCTGAAGCTAAAGAAGAAAAGACCCAAAAATAATCTCCACATTCAAGGAGCTCACAAAGAGGTGGATGATCAGGAAATGTTCTATACCAGGGCTTCAAGTTCCTTTGAAGATCAATGCACCAAGTTGGACAGAAGTTCAGAATGGGGGTACCTCACATTGCAGGGCATTGGGAGAAGGTATATCAGAAGAAGGAGGGGAAGACACTAGGTTTGCTAAATGTTTCTCTCATGCTGGTACCAGCTGCATTTTGTAATCAGTAGAAAATAAAATGATTTCAACATCTGTATTTTTTTATAATGGGATATATTTTGGATGACTATTTGCTTTATAAACCATGGGAATATCTGAACTAATCAGCATTCTGCATGAATTTAGCATTTAATTTTCTTTGCAAAAGAAGCATTTGCATCCTCATAAATGCAAATATCCTTGCAAAGTGATGCCCTTTGAGTCATACAACGAAAGCACATAATTCAAAGGACAAAAGCTGAAATAAAACAACTTTTGCATACCTTACTGTGTGAAAGGTATAAGATCATATAATCTTTCTATCTTATGGAAAATACCATAAATTTCCCAAATCGTTTACATCACTCAGTTATGCATCAGCATGTATTTTCCTATTTTAATTACTGTTAATAACTATCCTCAACAAATTCTGAATGCACTCAGGAAGACGGTCCTTTTGTACAAAAGTTTTGAAAGCCTATCAAATGTATATGGGCAATGATAGCTACATATTGTTCTATCCTTATCCTCTCCTTGCTCTCTATTCAAACCTGGGTGTGAGTACACACACACACGCGCACACACACACACACATTCAAATTGGCATATAGAATCCTTCCTTTACTTCATGAAGTGCCTTGACTTTTAGAGTCACATAAATAGCAACGTGTCCCTTCTCTGCACACACTGGGATCACCTTTCTCCTCTTCTACCTATAACAGAACATGGAGTAGGGCAAAGGTGGCTTTCAGCTGGGGTCTGTGACTTGCAGATCTTATGGAATTGTACTCAATTCTCCAGCCTCCATTTCTCTATCAATAAGATATGGAATCCTTTTCAATCTTCTAAGGGTTTTGAAGGTTAGGTGGGAAATTGGTCCCAGAGTCGATGGGAGCTCTGAATTCAGCCCAAGAGGATTCTAGCTTCCAGGTTCTTTCAGAGCTTTCTCTGGTATGCCTTGGGAGAACAAGACTGCAGGATGAGTCTCTTGAGGTTAAATGGAACAAATCACAGGCCTTAAGTCTAACTCTCCGTTGCAAGGTGGTCCTAAACCACTCAGAGCTAGAAGATATTTCATATCACCCACCAACCTATCAATGAAGTTATTATCAGATAAAATTAGGCCAAAGAAAATAGTAGTTTATCATTGTGATAATCACAATGTCATAATAATATACCATCCCTATAACCATTTCTTGCTAATATTTTAGAAAATGAGTTTCCTTTAATCTGAGTGAAACTGCCAACTGGATTCTGTTGCTCTTGCGCAACTACTTATGACAATATTACTAATCAATCATGCTACATTTTCCCATGAAGACAAAGGGGTCCTCTGCCTCAAGACCCTCCTGAAAACATTGTTCAATGGTTTAGAATTGGCTCTTTAGATGAAACCTTTATCTGGTTATAGATAACAGAATACCAGAGAAAAAAGGTCAGAAAAGCTAACAGTGCAACTTATCTTTACCTTGTATGTTTCTTTTGGATAAGTTAATTTCCTTTTCAACAAAATAAATGTGGAAATATTATTATACTGGTTTCTCAATAGCATACAGTGAACTAGTTGAAGTTTTGAGGCCATTCTTCATTCTTAAATTAGATTATGAGAAGTGGGTTTTAGGGCACTAACATACTAGATTATCCAACAACTCACTGATACTGTTTTCTACCCAAGACAGCTTGTGTATGGCTTACTTCAAGCCTGTATGACTGCTTGTCATCTGTCCCAGTGACCACCTTGGTCCTAATCTCTTAAATCAACATTTCCAGAGGCAAGGATTCAGTTGTAAATATTTCCCAGGGGTTGTAACTATCTTGCAAAAGACTAAAACAGTGTTCTGAGTATGATGCTTCACTGTTTAATTGTTTTATGTACCATCCATCCTGTAAATATGCATTATTACTAGGGTAACTCATTCCTTTTCAAAGATAAGAATGTAATAAAAATATTTCACAATTATACCATACTTCCAAACAAGCCACTTATTTACCATCAATAATATTTAGTCACATCAGGGGAAAAGTCATTTCAGAATATTGCAAGATAATGTCTCCATATATAAGCAAGTACATTATCATAATTTGACTTTACATTGACCTTATATTGACTTTAAATCTCTACTTAGCTTATATACTCTCTACTGCAGGTCTAATAAGTAGAACAGAGCAATAGATTCTTGCCTATATAAAAGAGTCCATTAAGTAGCCTCATTGTTTTGCTTTCTTTTTAAATAATTTAAGAATACCATTTTTTTCCTACCACTTAAATTAAGAGAATTTTAATCTTGGAACTATACTATGTAGTTGCTCAAACTTTTAAAAAAAATTACTCTTCATTCTTTTCCATGATCATCCATGGATGTAAAGAAAATAAAAGTGCCCTAAACAGTAAAATATTTAAAATATTATTTAAAAGTAAATTAAAATCACTTATGATTTCCTCACCCAGATATTAATATCATTACTATATTGATTATAACTTTGCAAACTTTATATACCCTAAATATAGTATGTTGTTAATAACATTGCTTTTCATTTTTATAAAATATTGTGGAGATCTTTCCCCTTTGATACATCAGGCTCTACACAGACTTGCAAAAGAACTGTACAATATTCCATTGTGTGGATTAATCATAATTCATTCAACTAATTCCCTGTGACTAGAATTTTAGGTAATTTTCAATTATTTATTACTACAAACAACCTTCTTAATGCACTTTTTTGGTTCATGTAACTTTGACTCATTATCTATATTATTTCCTTAAGGTAAAATCCCAGAAGTCAAATCGCTGGGTAAAAGGATATGCACATTGAATTGAATTGAATTGATTTTTAATTTAATTGAGCAACACCAAACTGCTAAGGCAGTGAAATCCTAAGATAATGGGGAAAAGCACTAAAGCCATTCATCCTATCGGCCTGGGAGTGATAATGGACACTACACTGGCAGGTGAGGATGCTACTCCCGGCTTAGGGACAGAGCTATGTCCTAGTGCAAAATCTGTGCTTTATTTATTTGTTTTCAAAACAAAGAGACCACCAACCTCGGCCCACCATTGTAAAGAACAGTTGAACAGATGCTGATGGTAGAAATGTTGTTCTTGAGAGCACTCACATAAAAATTCTGTAGTTAAATAATAATAAAGTGGGAAAAAAACTAGCCATATCTGACCACTTCATCTCTGTCGCAAACATGCTGTATGACTACCAAAAAGTCACTGAAGCTCTCTGTGCCTTACTTGACTAATTTGTCAAATATGAAGGCAATCTGCCCATCTGTTTCTGACAATATTAAAGAAGATAAAAATGAAAATGCTTTTGAAAACACAATACTTCTTTGAGTTATATTTAAGTCATTCATCCAAGGAAGGTGTTATTTTGTGTAAATAATAATTTTAAAATTATATTAAGCTTAGCAGATGAAACTAGATAAAATTATATAATGTGTGACAGCTTGGAATCAATTGATACGCTAGAAACCTGAGATTTGGCAAAAAGGTTCAACAACATGCTATAAGCTGTCAGAGTTTGGTCCCATCAATGCATGGGCAAACATTCCAAAAAGCTTTCACATGTAGGAAGATCGACAGGCATTCTATATCTATTTATTTTTTATAGATTTATTATTTATTTAATTTAATTTAATTTAATTTTTGTTTGTTTTAGGATGCATAACTATTTATTTTAATATTTTTTCTCTCATTGAGTGTATTGGTACATTTTAGGTATACAGTACAGTTATGTTCATCATTGGGATCTTGTACTTTTACATGACCAGTCTTGGTTCTCATTTAAACCATGTTTTCAACATAGGGTACTTTATTTTTGTGATTCAGTATCTGACAAAAAGTTAAAATAAATCTCTTTCAATTAATTTGTTTTATTTGAAAATTTAATGTGACATGTGAAATTACCATACAAATACTCGCCTTGGTTTCTGCTCAGGTCATGCTAAGAATTATGCTGTAGTATTCTCCTGGGTTTGAATGAAAAGAAACTTTTGCCTTTCTGATGGTCCTCTGCAGTTCAAGCTCAGACTAAAATACATTTTCACAGGAGAGAAGCAAGAGAAGGCATTGAACACAGAAATAAAAACCAAAGGCAAAACAAAGATATCTGCGGGAGCCCTTCAGATATCAAGGCAGGACTCTCGGGGTTTAGAACCAATAGTTTTAGATCCATCCCATGGGAGTCAGACAGAGAACATCTGGGAAGTCCCCTGCCCCACCAAGCGTCCTGCTTTCTTTAGATAAAGCCTTTGCCTTAGAGCTTGTTTGGTGCAGAACTCAGGGCAGGATTGACTGGCATTCCATCTCTCTTTGAAGGAAGAACATCTTCCCAGGCAACCATGGAGACTGATAATAGAAAGAAACTTTGGTACGAACTACCTGTAACATCCAGAATCTCCCAGCCATCTTGATTTTAGCCAGTGCAGTCTGGACTCTGCTCACCACATGGCTGCCTAACATGGCAGTCATCCCGTGTCCTCAGGATCTGTTGTGCCTCTGGAACAGGTGCCTCACAAAGGTAGTGGGAACACCCTGCCTACTTTGCTAACTAAACAGCTTTCATTGCCCCTGGTTCCCCACCTACTCTAGGTTTCTTTGATGTTGATTATCAATAAGGCTTTAAAGGTAACATCTACAAAACCAATTTCATAGAAGTCTATCAAAAAGTAAGCCTAAGAAAGCATCATACCCTTCCTTCTTTCTCATCTCATAGTACTGCAGGTGCTCCCCAAGCCCTAGGTCTCCTTTTTGACTATTCATTCCCTTCCACTGTCTCAGCCTGATTCTTTCCTCCTATCCCTGAAGCTATCTTTTTCCGGGATAGAGACTTTGGATTTCCATGCCTTAGTAAAGTGATATGAATTTGAACATTTTATGCACTTTTCATTTAACTTGAAAATGCCTCATCAGCTGGAGTGCTGTGATTCTCCAGGAACTCCAATGATACTGAAATCCTCAGACCCCCAGGAAGCCCAGGGCAAAGAATGAAAGAAGTCTTTTTAAAAGTTTTTTTTTCCCCAATTATAAAAAGTCCTCCCCATATCTCAAGTCCATCTGACAAAAAAAAGCAAAGTTTTTGCTTTCAAAGGATGGACATTACATGCCGTGTGTGCAGAATCTTGACTTTCTAAAGGCCACCCACAGTATCACCCATGGTCCCTCTCCCCATGCCAGGGAGATCCAAAATACAGTGTTTGAAGTCTGTGAGAGAACCAGCAGCCATTTTGTTTTCAGATTTTAATAATCAACTTGAATGGATTAGTCTATGTCATAATGATGTTTATCTGTATCAACCCTCCAATAATGCTCTCCCTATGTTTCCCAATAATAACAATAACGGTAACAAGTATTTAATGAAAACTCACTATGTTCCACTGTTCTAAGTCCATTTAATGTCATCAGAAAGGTGTATTCTGTTAAACAAAGTAGCTTTCATTAAATGAGGCTGACTTCATTAGCATCAAGAATGACTTGGTCCGGCTCATCCTTGGTGCCCAATGTTTCATAAGAAAAATAATTTATTTCATTACCATATAACAATTAATGAAAAAGAATAAGCTCAAACTTAATTTGAGCTTTAAAAAAGGAACATTCACTGAGCTACTGCTGCCTGGTCTGTTTCTGTCTATACATTATCTTCTTTAATTTTCACAGAGACCTTGGAAGTGGATATCAAGACATCCATAAAGTCACAATATTCTTCTTTTTTTTTCCTACACGACTGCTTGGCTAAACCAGAGTCAGAGACCTGATGTTACCCAGAGTGCTGTGTAACATTAACATACTAGTAATGTCATTAACAATTTCCTCATCAGTAGCCAACAAAAGGATTGCTTGCCTCAGATTAGGAACCAAATGTCCAAGCTATCGTGATGATGATGATGATGATACACTGAGAATGAGACTGGAATGAAAGATTTTTTTTAATTGTGAACTGACAACACCACAATTAAGAGGACATCATTACTGACATTACACATGAAGAAATCTTAATGAGAAAATTTCCCTTATTGTGTTAAAAAAACCAGATCATGATTTCCCTAAAATGATACAATGTCACTGTCTTCACAATAGAAGGCTTTCAAACAGGAATACTGGGGCAGGGTCAAAATTACAATCAAGCTACGTGTGACCCATATTTACTTATACTTAATTTTCCTTAACAAGTACAAAATCTGAGCTGGAGCAGTTATCAAAAGAGGAACTGTTCCATCCAGCTTCTGTCCTCATATTGAAGTCATTGACTCATGCATAACACCCATCCCCCTTTTCCAGATGCACATGAATTTACTGCACCTACTTCTCTGGTGTCAAAACAGAACTCTCTTATGTCTACCTGTTCTAGAAACAGACTCACCAGTTTGAGCTCTGCCAACCCTATCTTTCCAAAGGTTTCTCACTCACATCTTCTGGGGGAAGAGAGATCCTCCTCCTGTTCCTCCTCTCCCTCCTCCTCCTTCCTCTTCTTCTCTCCCTCCTACTGAAGGAGTCCTTGGCTGTGAATGGCATTCTTCGCTGTCCACAGCTTTCTGTGTAAGCTACATGGCAAGGAAGTGCTTGGCTTCCTCTCCCATTGGGATTTGATCATGGGACACTCCTTGCCATCCACAGCCATTTGGTCTTTCCTGCTTATCTCAGGTGCTTTTTCTTTTATCTACACAGTCCCCTAATTATAGAAATGTGCTTCCTGCCTCTGAACCTGCTTTAATGTCTGCCCCCTCTACCGGTGACCCCATTTTGGCTTGCTGCATCCCCCTGGGAGGCTGCTGTACAGGTTCTATCCAGTGCTTTGCCAGGACTGGGTGATGTGGGTGGGGGTGTGAGGGACCCAGTTTCTCAGACCCCGATTTAGAGCCAATCTGCAGGATGCATTGATGGGACTGTCCTGTGGGACAGAATCAAAAAAACATGCTGGGGCTCATGCAGATTACATCTATTGCTTTTCTCCTATCTGTGTGACTTGTCATTCTGTCATAGGAGGAAACTGAATTGGCCCACACGATTTTGTCTTTACAATATCAGGCTGGTTGCTACCCTGCTCCTCAGGCACCATGGAGAGATGGAAAATTGATTGCCAGATGCCGTTTTGGTGTCTTCCTAAGCACTGAAGGTGACTGATGATTTGATACAGGTGGAATTCACTTTATCCACTGGCTGTTTCTCTAAAAAATTGTGCAAATCAAATTTTATACAAATTGGATTTTACTTCCTTCTTGCTATTTTAGAGACTTAATTTCATATGGAGCTGTAGTGCTCTGTATCTCTTAATGTTTGAGTTACAATATTATCCCCTTTCAATCTTCAGGCACTCTGGGCCTTACTTAGTTAAGGATATTTTTTTAAATGCATGAATACATTAAGTGAGCTAAACAAATAAGAAATTTAATAAGGGCTAAATTGTCAAATAATATCCTAACGTTTATATAGAAAAGGCACAGCTTCTCTAAATATTAGTAACTGCTCTTTGTATAATACTTATGAACCAAATATGTCGCAGAGTGCTTTATAATTAATATCTTAATTTTATCTTTCTAATACCTTCTCAGGTGGCAGTTATCATCTCTACTTATAGTTGAGGCCATGAGATCGAGACACAAGGTATGAGTTGCCCAAATTCACCCAGATATAAGTATTGAAAAGATGAGAATATGAACATGTTACTATTTTCTCTCTTTAATATATAAGGCAGCCTACTGCACACACTGATCTTTACTTTGAAATTTCTCTTAAGAGTATCTCTTAGAGGTCTATCCAAAACAACACACAGAGTAAGGCCATATTTCTTTTCAGTTACACAATGTTCATTTATATGGATGTACCATATTTTATTTGATCAGTCTTCTAGTGATGGGCAGTGGGTTTTTCCACAATCTTATGCTATTTTTGAAATAAATATCACAATAAAATTTACATACAATTTCACAGGATATAAATTTTGAGTGTGGAATTTTTATTCTCAGAGTGGTATATGAACTCGGGAATTTATAATTTTTAGTTGTTTCTGTCTAGAGTTCTACAGAACTTGTGAAAGTCTGTTCTCTCCTTCTCCTTCCTGGACATGAAAATGTCTAATTCTTCATAGGCTCACCAATTGTCTTATCAAACTTTGGAATTTTGCCAAATGGAAAAATGAGGAGTTATTTCAATGCACTTTAAATCTGCATTCCTTTTATTGAGAATGAAGTTGATAATTTTTAATATAACTGAAAGCCCTTTGTATCTATCAGTGAATTTTTTTGTTTATAGTATTTATCAGGTGTTTTTATTTTTTTCCTATTAAGTCAACAGTTTTATTCTTCACAATTTTCAGGAACTTTTTGTGTAAAGTAAAAACTAGACCTGTTACGAGTTCTAAAAGTTCTTTCAGTTTTCCATGGTTGTTATGGCTCGTATCTGCATGTCCTCCCAAAGTCTCATGTGGGGCTGGGGATTTAGCTCAGTGGCGCTGTGCTTGCCTCACAAATGCAAGGCCTTGAGTTCAATCCCTGGTAACGCAGGAAAAAACAAAAAACAACCTTATGTGGTCATCGATGGGGCTTTTTCAAATTGTCTGGATCTAGAATTTGTGATGTCAGGATCAAGGGTCTATGATTATTAATTAGTGCCCTGATTGATTTAGCCCAAATTCCATTTTTTCTCAAAGATTCATTATGTATTCCTAAGCCAGTAGCCATTTAGTTATTCCTAAGGCTATATATCTCTTTAATCTTGTTATGTAATGTACATACATGCTCTGTTTTTTATTTTTTAACATGAATTTTTAATATAATGATCTGATTCTACAAAATTGGTGGTATTTTTATTGACAACATTTTACCTATATAAATTGCTTTGTGGCATCTGCCATCTTTGAATGATCGTGCCATCTTGTCCAGGTACATCATATGTCCTCCCATTAATTACAGACTTCCATTGTGGTTTACAGGAGTGGGGAAAGTTTCTTTACAGGGATCATACATTAGATAACATGATTATTTCCAGATATCTCAGATTTTGATGCTATTTTAAACTGATGTTATCAATCCTAACCAGTTATTTTTGAAAGCTATTAATTTGTGCATATTAATTTAATGTATAATACTTTGCTGATTTTTCTTTGCAGTAATTGTTCAGGTATTGTGTTTGGGGCTAAGAGATATATTTCATCACATTAATGAAAGGAAAGTAGGAAGGAGAGCTTTTTATAATAGGAAAGAATTCATACATTCTTATTTTGTATATGTTTTATTTTTTAGGTCAAGATGATGCATAGAATTTTGCTAAATTTCATTTCACTATCTAAATTGATGATTGATCATGTGATTATTCACTTGTATGTATTAGTATGATAAAATATATAACAAAATTCCTTTGAACTTTTCCAATGAATCCTACTTAATAAAAGTATTTTTAATGGATGGTTATTTTCTGATCAGTTATATTTTATGTGGCATTTTCTCAGCAGTAGTGTTTGTCACTTTTCCACCACAGTGACAAAAGGCCTGAGGTAAACAATTTAAAAGGAGGAAAAAATTAACTTGGCTCGTGATTTCTTGGCACCCATCAGTGCTTTGGACCTATGGTGAGGCAGAGCATTGTGACAAGTAGCTCATGGTAAAGCAGTGTGTCATCTCATGGCAGCCAGAAAGTAAAGACAGAAAGACAGAGGGAACAGTGTACCAGTATCTCCTTCTAGGGCATCCTTCTGATAACTTCCATCCAACAGGCTTCATCCTCTAAAGCTTCATCACTTCCCAGTAATACCACGGACTGGAGACCATGCTGTTGGCACATGGTCCCGGGGGGGGAACTTATGATCCAAAACATTATAAGTATCCATAAGTGAGCGGCCACAGCAGAACAAGGGCTCAAGTTTGGAACATTAGATAGAAACCTCCCAGCAGAACAGGTGTTTCTTCAGGGCCTGTCTGAGCATTGTGCCAACATGAACTATGCACAACGTTCCGAACACTCTCTTTCCCTTCCAGGCCACTTTAACTCAGTGTTAGCCTTGCCTTTCTTATAGATGCTTATGAAGCTTAGAGAGTTTATGGAGTATCAAAGAAAAGGTACTAACATGTTTTACTCTCTCCTCCTTCTTATGTTTGTGAGACTTCCAAGAGAAAAAAAATACTGCCATGTATATTCACTATCAAAACAGATATCCAAGGTTTGTTTTCCACATTTAGAACAAATGTTCCACTAGCACAATTATGTGTAGAATAATGGCTGGTTTTTACATATTTGTTTAATCCTTTCTATTCTAGAATGCCCTTAGTTACTATTTGTAGGTACATGCATCCATATCGATTAGAAGTATTCTAACAATTTTCCTAAATAGATTTTTAAAGCATGCTCATGCTATTTATATGAAATCACAATATTTTATGTGTGTTTTCATTGTACAATATTTGCCCAATGTAGAAAATTACAAAATAACAAGTGAAATTCTCCCATCTCCCCTGGTCTGCCAAGTTTTATCTCTTCTCCAGTCAACACTATTAAAATCCATTAGGCACTTTTTTGGGTTCTTCTTCTCTGTGCATATTTATATACATAGGTATTATGTATAATTTTTGATACAAATAATATCTAATATTCTTATATATACATCATTATGTATAATTAATCTTCCTAACATGAAATGTGCTGTTTTCAACCTTCTTATCCATAATTGGATATTTTAAATTGGTTTAATTTTTATCATTTTTAGTTTAGCTTGTATTTGCCTAAAATAAAGTTGGAACACATTTTCTCATGGTTATTGACCATTTACATTCACTTTCCAGATTTCTTGTCATATCTACTGTCCACTGTTTTCTACCATGCAATTTTCTATCTTAAATTTATGATGATACTGAAAGTTTTCATTCTTATGGGATACAATTTTCATGTTTATAATCTCTTTCTCTCTCCTATTCTCTCTCTCCCCTACTCTCTCTCTCTTTCCCTCCCTCCCTCCCTCTCCCTCTCCCTCCTTCCTCCCCCCTGCTTAATTAAGGGAACTTAATTACAAGTACAAATGACCAAATACAACTACATACATGCCAATACAACTACATCTGCCAAAAATCCCCTGCATCCAGCCTTGGCTCCCTGGCATTGGAGAATGAGACCAATGAATCAAAGCACTGGTGCCCAGAATTCCCAAGGTAGTGAGAGCAACTGGTTACCCAGCAGCCTTGATTATTATAAGTCTTGTTCATGTTCTTGAAACTACCAGTGTTGAAAATTTCCCCACCAATATCGTTTCAGAATTTGAGTCTTTATTTTATTTATTTATTTATTGGTATCAGGGATCAAATTTGAGTCCTGGCACTTGAGAAGCAGGCGAAAGGCACCACTGAGCTAAATCCCCAGCCTAAGTCTTTCTTTGATGACTAAAGATAATGTACATAATTATGTTGACCAAAAGCTTTCATTTTCCATAACCAAGAAGAATTGGAGGAATAGGAGGTAGCACTGGGGCATTCTGTGAGACAACTGACATTTCTTTCTTTTTATTTTAATTTATTTGTACTTTTAGCTTCCTTCACATTTGTCTTTATGTAGGAAATGCATACGGATTATTAAATGAAGATGACAAACAAATTGCATTTCAGTTCATCTCAGTTTTTCCTGCCAACCATCTTTTCTATATACATGACATTCTCTACTGAATTTATTAGCTAATTTTTCAAAAACACATGCTGTTTCTAACTTGTATTTACTAATCTTATTTCCTCAAAGCTGGGCAATTACTCCACTCATGCTCTTGATGCTATGCTCAATTATTTCGCTCCCTATTCTCTTCCCACTAGCCAAGGCCAACAGCACCATGGTTGTGTACCGAATGGTAGCATTATTTGGCTCACTGCATCCTTTCTTTTGTGTCTTACAGTAGACATTTTTGGTAAGTGAGCCTGTGGGTCTACATCTTCACATTTACAGAAATATTTTTCTGAAGTTCTTCATTGCTAACAGTGCTCTGTGTTTTAACAGTTTCTGTGTGATTTAGTGGGGTACACTTCATCAAGAGTGTATGTGTAGCACTATTTTATAACCACAGCAAGGAGGATCAGACACTAATGAATTTAGAATCTTAGCTCCTCACACAATGCGGATAGAACTAAGGTAAGATACTTAACAGAAGCACAACAAATCTTAAGTTTGTGAATGTATAAAAAGAGTCTATCTTGTCACAAGTTAATTTTTTCCCTATCTTTCTGCCTCTCATTAATTTCTAGAACTCAGTAAGCCCTTCATCAAGAAGTGTGCACCTAAACTAGACCTTTGGTATGGAATGTTAATTAACTTTTCTTAACTCTGAAGGAATGCCCTGAGGTTCCTGTCTGCCATGGAGCTAGGAGACCCCTGAGATCTGAATCAGTGTGATTCCTCCAGAGATGCGAATTTATAATTGAGGCTACTGAACTCATGCAAACACACTAGTTCAAGTCTTTCCTTCCACATCCTTTCACCCGCAAGGTGTTGGCAAGTGATACTGTAATGGAGGGAAAATAAGCTGTACATTTGGAAGCTAGTGTCATACTCCCTGGGCCAGAATTGTGGCTTAGATGCTTATTAGGCCTTAGTTTCCTATTTTGTAAAATAAGTGCAACAGGAGAAGTTTAAAACTAAGATGGTGAAAGGAATTTAAATGCAATAGCAGGAAGCAGAGTAGCAGGAAGAGAGTAGTCATAGTACTCATAATAGACCTTAGAAAAGGATAGTGGAATCTAGATAAACTCTTCCCACTAGTAACAACAGTAAACCTTTATCTGACGTCTCCTTAAAGGCTATGTCCTTAGGAAAAACCAAAGCGAAGTTAATTCATTTCCTGTTGCTGTTATCATAAGTTACTGAAACTGTGATGGATTGAAACAAAAAGACTATTATTTTACATTTTGCAGGGCAGATTCCCCAGTGGGTCTCACCAGGCTATCATTGGGGTGTTGACAGGCTATTTTCCTTTTGAAACCTGTAGGGGAGTTTCTATTTCCCTGAATTTTGCTGTTCTGGAGGCCACCTGAGTTCCTTGGCCCAAGGTCCCTGCAAAGCCAGTTCTTCACATCTCTATTCGTCTGCTTCCTTCTTCCATACATAAAGACCCCTGTGATTATAGCTTACTTAACTCTGTAACCCCACAATATCCTACTTCTTTGAGGATCAGCTGATTAGCAATCTTAACGCTACCTAAAACCTTAATCTAAACACAATGAATTCTCTCTCTTACGATAAACACAACACTGTGTATTCAGATTTCACCTATTAGGGTGGGGGGCACCTTTGAGGATCCATTATTAGGCTTCCCATAGCCAGCACTGCTTCTGAAAATGAATCTTGAATTCTCTCTCTTACGATAAACACAACACTGTGTATTCAGATTTCACCTATTAGGGTGGGGGCACCTTTGAGGATCCATTATTAGGCTTCCCATAGCCAGCACTGCTTCTGAAAATGAATTGAAAAAATTAAGATGTATTCACAAGGTGTGAAGCATATGAAAGTTCAGGAGAAATGATCAAGACTCCAAAAAGTCTCTGTGTTTGCAGTCTGTATAGCTGTGATTTCCCCCAATAATGATTTAAAAAAAAAAAGTCCACAGGAATCAGTGAGCTAAAGGAGACTGTTCTCAGTATTCAGGTTTGCTGAGTAAGTGAGCCTTAGAGATACTCAGAACAGATTAGTAGACAACAAGGCACAGGAAATTGGGGTGGGGGGATCAGCTGGGTCCCACCTATGAGAATCAGAAAGAAGGCTGAAGATCGATGCCTAAACTGTAATCAGCAGGAGCAATCTCATCTCAGACTCTTTTTGGTAACCAATTTGCAAGTCTAGACTTTTCACATACTGTAGTTGTGTTGTGCTTTTCAAAGTCACCCATCACCTCCTGAGTCTCATGTCCCTTTACAAGAAGTTACTACAAATTTTTAAATGTAATATTTTTTAATTTTTAAAATTTCCTTCTATTGATTTATATGGCCAGTACTATTCAAAATTGATAGATAAGAATGCAATCTGTTCTTACACATCCAGTTCAAGGGCTACCCAAGTCCCACATTCTCTTGCTGGAACAATCACCTGTCAGATTTCTTTGCTTTTTTTCTTGTCTCAATATGGTCCATCTTTCACAGCGAAGCCAAGTTATCTTCTAAACTATTAAACTTGCGCCTATTATTTTCCTTTTGAGAGCCTTCTGATATTTTCTCAGTGGAGGAGCAAAAACGGATGAACTCTTATGTGACCACTGTCTAGAGAGGGCCCCACATGAGTTGGATCCCAGGTACATCATCTGTCCCCATTTCACACTCTGCTTCATTCATGATGTTACAAACATACAGTTTTCTGTCTGTTCTTTCAATGCACCAACCTTAGGCCTTTGCGGTGGCTGTAACCTCTACTTTCACCCCTCCCATTCCTTACCTGCAAAGCTCTCTAGTTTGAGCTCAAAGGTCACCTCTTCAGAAAAGGAACCTCACCACCGATTCTAACTAGACCCCTTTCCAATACCTTTCAAATGCAACATTCCACTTTGTTTTCTTTATGTCAGTGATCTCTATCTGAAATTATCTTGGCCATTTATTAATTGACCAGTTTGTCATCTATATTACTGATTCTAGTTTCTGCAAATACACCTCTCAAGCTTAATGCAAATGTTAACTGAGTAAGAATAAAAATCTGTTTTATTAGTTGCTATGACCCCAGAAGCTGGAATAGTGCCAAATACCTAACTACATAGAAACTTCATATTTTTGCCTCTCAAGCTTAATGCAAATGTTAACTGAGTAAGAATAAAAATCTGTTTTATTAGTTGCTATAACCCCAGAAGCTGGAATAGTGCCAAATACCTAACTACACAGAAACTTCATATTTTTAGATAGGTACTTTTTTGAATATATAGATGGAGAAAGTGCCCTTATTCTACAAAACAACATTCTCAAGAATAGTGTTTGAAATGGTAAACAGATGCATTTATAGCAGTACTTCATTTATAGCTTTGTGCCTCAGTTTCTCCAACTATGAGACTTGGATTAGATGATGAATAAGGCCCGTCTCAGTAATTACAGTTCTATGATTATGACTCAAATCAAAAAGATTAAAGCTAATTTTCAAAAGGACATCTACTAAGTAAAGTGATGTCCACCCCTATAATTTAAAAAATGACTCATCTCTGTCTGATTCATCCATAGTGGAACATTCTTTTTAACTCTAGCTGCAGATATCTCTGTTTGGCAAAACCTTCTCCACAATCAGCAGCAGTGGCACACAAGGCCACACAAAAGTAGACTAAAGTGAAATTAAACACATATATCCACAAAGTTAAGTCAGAGTGCTACAGAATAGAGGAAACTTATTTCTCTTTGCTCATGACTGTACTTTCCACCTATGAATACTTAGGTGAGTGTATCCTTCGATCAATGAGCCTTTGTTATTCCTTTCATCCACTGACCACTGAATCCATCTCGTTTCATTCTTCTCTTTGCTTATATAGCTGAGCCTCCTTCTATTCTGTAAAACGAGCCAAAGGACCTCACAGAAGGGTTGGTGCAACCTTTTTCCTGTCAGCCTATGTTCTCCCTGCAGGCTGCTCCATCATATTCTCAGTTATGGTCTTTACTCAGTGTTACCTCTCCAGTGAGACTTTCTTCTGCAGACTGTCACTAAGTGACAAGTGTCAGATGGATTCACCTTGACCCCTTTTCCTGCTACATCGCAGCACATCAGAGGCTGCATGTTTGCTTATTCCCACTCTCCAGGAGGGTGCGATGTCCTTTACTTCCCTCGCTGATCTCCAGAACATCGAAGGGGGCTGGCACCGCTCAGAAGGCCAAGCCGTATCTATGAAAGGGAGGCAATGGCTCGCTGCTCTGTGATCACCTGGTAACTTCTTGTCTACGCCTTTCTGTGCACATGAGGATGACTGATGGCAGGAGCTGTCACTACTTACTTGCATTTCACTAGATGAACTCAAATTTCAATATTCTGCCAGCAGAACTAATCCCAAGTGTTTGAGAATAGGCATTCCAGTCCCAATCCTTCCCTTCCCACCTCTACACATTCCCTTCCTTCCTGACAAGCTCCCTAAGAGAGGACCAGGAGAGCGATGGAGGGAGGGAAGGAGAGATACACAGAGAAAGCGAACCATCCTAATCACTCTCCTGCAGTCCTCGTGGTAGCTATAAATGGCACAATTTTAAAACATGGTCTCGAAGGGGACGGCACTTCAATGGTCATCATGCCTGTGTGTGGAATTAAACAGAAATGAAATACCACACTTAGAATCTGAGGGCAGTTTAGTAGTCCACAGAACAGAAAGGAACAATTTGCTGTGAGAGGCCCTGAAAGAAACAGAGCCTGAATCCGCAGTTCAAGAGAATTATTGCCTTCCCCTTGGCCAGAAAAGCTTTAATTAAGAAGTAATTTCAGAAATAATAGTCACATATATGCACTGTTTGTAGAATGGGACTCAGAACATTTTGGGTCCTCAAAAAATTCATTTGCTCTAATAACAACCACCAATGTTCTAAGTAAAGCAATTAGCAAGTACTAATGCTCACTTTTTAAATAGAAGTAGTTACTTTTTTTTTTTGTAACCATAAAATCAGGGGAAAAAAGAAAAGATAGGTGAAGTAAAGTATTGGATTGCAGTTGAGAGTTTATCAGTTCATGGCCCTAAGTTTTCCTGAGTCATGAATCCTTCTTGAGGATCCGTGAAAATTTGAAACACTTCTGCTCCAAAGATATCGACGTATGCTACATTTTCTACAAACAAAGGGAAATAGCAAGTCAAATAAAATTCATGGATTAATACAAACTCTAGTTTTGTTTCTTAAATTCACTTCCTCCATGCTTCCCCTACCAGTAGCAAGACTGATATTCATAAAGTCAGGCAGAACATAATCAAGTTCAGAATAGAAATCAGTTGATAGGAAGAAACATATAAAAAAGAAGAAAAGCCTTTCATTCAGAAATTATTTTTATTTCAATATGTGAAAAGGAGTTCTCTGTTACAGAAGAACAAAATATTCTAATCACTAGACTGGTATATATCACCTCAATTTCAGGTACTTAAATAATATACTGGGATTTGAAAATAGATCTATTAGCTTGGTACTCATAATTCAAGTTCTTTGTAGCTGATTACTACTGGGTGCATGAAAAGACATTATTTTCAGTCTTACAAAATGAGATTTATTCTTAATATTAATGCCAATAGGTGGCTTTCTCTACTTCTGTCCCTTACTACATCACCCAACATGAATGTTGCTTACCTATAACATCCCTGGAGATGTAAGTCACCCAGGCAGCTCTCCACAGATGGCAACATCCCTTCATGCACAATAGGCCTTTGATTGGCATAAGACTCCATTCTGGTGTCCTCATTCACTTTTCCTGGGCCTTTTTTGTAAATCACTTAACATTACTGCTTGGTGTGCTTGGTTTATACAATACTACAAATGAAAATATCATATTTGCAAAGTGTCGTGTAAGCTATTGTTTCATTGTTACTTTAATTACTATGCTCTCTAGTTTGAGCTCTTTACATAATGGTGCACCTGGCTAATTTCTAGCATGGAGAACAGGGCCTCATCTTTTTTTAAACTTCCTTTTGTAACAGTGTATGACCCATGACCCCCCCCAAAAAAAAGCTAAACAACAACTAAACTTTCAGGGAATCTTTAGAGGATTAAAAGATACAGAGCTACAGGGAGTAAGTTGTCTGATTTTACAAAGACTATATAGCTAGTCCTTGAAATTTATTGCATTTGGACCCAACTGGAGACATCTAGTTATATCAGGACAAGGGAGAGAGATCTGAACTGTAGAACAGCTTTTGATTCTCAGGTTTCTCCAGAATGTGCCAAGAGCCAGGTGTGGTGGCACACACCTGTAATCCCAGCACTTGGGAGGCTGAGGCAGGAGGATTGCTGTGAGTTTGAAACCAGCCTGGGCTACACAGTGAGTTCCAGGTTAGTCTCAACTACATAGTGAGACTCTCTCTCTCTGGAAAAAAAAAAAAAAAGAATGTGCCACCCTACTGTGTTGATGATAAGCATTACTTTAGGAATCTGTGAATGAGTTCCCAAGAGTAAGAGATGCCCAATTGTCATCAGGGTGGTGGCTGACAAAGACTGCACTCAGTCAGCCACAAACAAAAATAAATAGCCTACCAAGAAATAGGGACTTCCTTAAGGCAGAAGAGAGTTTAAAAGAAAGAAAGAAGTGGGGAGGGAGGAAAGGAAAAGGAAGGGAAGGGAAGGAGGAAAGAAGTAAGGACGGAAGGAAAGAAGGAAGGACAGACAGATGGAAGGAAGGAGGGAAAGAAATTCTATTTTGATTTGAAAATTTCAAATTGAAGGCCTTCTTCAAAGAATTGAATGGTGGGTCTCAGCTTTAAAGCTAGCGAATGATGCCGGTTTTTAGGGTCTGTGCAGGTTAAGGTCTGAGTAAGACTGAGCTTTTGAATTGCCATTTCTGATATACCTTAAGGAGGTAAAATTTATTCTTAAAATAAGTACTTGATATTGCAATTTTTTTCTCAAACACAGCTGTGCTGTTAGTTTCAATTCTGTCTCAACTTTTAAACTATTGAGATAACCTGGTACTAAGCAATATCTATTTTTTCAGTCTCAGAATAATAACTGTCTTCAAATATCAGCAAAAGTATGATGGATCTCCAAAAAAAAAAAGGGTCCAATCATACCATTTTCTGATTTTCCCAGTGTAAATATTCTCATCTTGGCCAATTTCAAATCATTGCATTAAGAGTTGACAAGAAATCTACAAAATTGACTGTCCCGAGCTAACGGAAGCCAGCTCTGGATTACCATTAAACACAAAATATAATTAAACAACAAAAGCACACTGACATTCATTGAGTTCCAGAACTCACCATGTAACCCTCTCACATATCTGCTCATCCGATTTTCAGGTTTTTGAGCGGAAATGTCCTTGAGACTAACTGAAGTTCAAACTTGTAAGTAGTTATATCTGCTTGGACATATCCCTTATTTTAGAAAATTCTAAGATGTTTTCAAATGCTATGTGTTTAAAATAATAAACCAATTAGTAAAATCTGTATTTTTTTCTATTATGGATAAAAATTAATACTTATAATTTTGGAAACATTTTTGCAACTATTGATTTCAATATACACATGAGGTAGACAAGAAAGAGCTCATTATATTAAATTTTTAGATTGAAATTCTGAGGTTCAAAGAGAGGGCAGAAAATATCACAGTAGGCAATATTATTTCACAGTGCAAGTGAAAGGATTTATTGGCCTATTGTGATAGAAAAGAAGAAAACATTAAACTAAAATGGATATGTTTCATCAAAACCATCAGTTTTGGGGCCCAGTAGAAGGGCGGTCTCTGTGAGGAAACTGAAACCAAAAAGAAGCCCAGGCCTTCTTAAACAAGTCTGTCCTGTTGACTTCATTTACATTACACAGTGGAAAGAACATGAAAAATTAAAATATTAACCCCTGCTTCATATTTAAGATCGATTTCATAACAGTGTCTCAGAATGGGACGTAGAAATTAGTCTTTATAAAGCTACTTCAGCTGACTTATAGATGTAAATATATCCATTTATTCTTTCAGTCATGTATAATGTTGACACACTCATCAATCCTTCCAGTCATCCAACTAATATTAGTCACACAAGTATTAGTCCTCAGAGTTCCAGGCACTATCTTAGATGCTAAGTCACAATACAGTCAGAGACACCCCCAGTTGAGTTTACAATCTAGAAGGAGGTTCCTAGATTCTGAAAGGAAAAGTACATATTGAGGACTGAGAGAAGAGTGTTAAGAGTAGAAATTTTGGAGTAAGCTGTTGGTTCTCTGCTGGTTAGTCCAAGGTCAGGGGCCTACAGAATTTCAGAGGAGGTCACTTTTAAATAGAATCGCGATCCTGTTTCTTATACTGATAGTTCATTATGAGTATCAAAATAAGCAAATGGCTTTGGCAGGTTGAGATTTAATCATGGAAACACTTTAATTTATGCACTAGAGAGGCCCCTAAATTGTTCTGTGTAAGTCATTTTTAAGGTAACATTGAATACTGCTTTCCTATTAACTTAGATTATCATTTATCTTCATTACAAATGAACTTTAATTGGAAGTGGCTCCTAACAAATTTAGCTACAAATGTCTCACTGGGCCCTCAATTAAGTACCAATCAATAATAAACAAACCAAAAGACAAAAGAATTCCTGGTGAATACATGACAGTAGTTAGTTATTTCAAGTTAATTTCTACCAAGAGACAGAGACTTTTTAATTCCCTGATCCCCAAAGTCATATGAAACATCCCTTTATAAATATAATGAATCTATATTCATTCCTTTTGGTCAGGAACCAAGCTCTCTTTTCATGTCAGATTTGCTCACATACTTAAGTGCCATTAATTAAATAATGGCCACATGTAAGATAGTGGCCTCATTGCCTGAAATGCTGCTCTGCATTCTTCCACTTTCTCAATGACTCATTGTGATGCTTCCCGTGTTCCTACTGGTCACAGGGAGGGGATCCATGACTCACCCCTCTTTATCTCTAAGCAGCACGGCATTGCAATGGGTTCACCCCATGGCAATGTCACTCTGCCTTCAGAAGCCCACTCTGATGTACTCCACAGAGTAACAAGAGAGCCTGTGCTTATAACATCAGGACCATAGCCTACTAGTTCTTGATCCTAAAGGGTTAATGAACAAATGAATAGTTTGCTTAAATTTTAATGCAAAATATAGTCCTCCTATATTGCAAAAAATGTCCTTGGTCACTCACTAAATGCTCAATTTTTTTTTCTAACAAAACCTCCTTTTTAAAAAATTGAGGCAGGGGAATCCCCGTTTGGGGGCTGTTGTAGAGGCATCCAAGGGCTCAAATGACTGAATCGCCAGTAGGGATCATGGATTTTTAAAATGTGAGCACTGTCCACAGAAGAGAATATGGATTCTGTACATATGATTTTTCATGCCTGCAGATTAGTCATCTTTTTCTTTGCTTCGCTCTCCCTTGCATTTCCCTTTTGGGCATTCTATATTGTTACACAGTAAGTATGAAAAGTAGTTGGAATACAAATTGAATGTATATTTCCACTCAGTCAAGGAAGCAATTTGAATGGCTGGGTTACAGAAGCCTACCTTCAGTCTTGTAGTACTATTTACAAAAAACTGTTCATTTCCTCAGGATGTGGATTAACATCTCCACGTTGTAGATAAGAATATTGAGAAGGACAAGGTTATTATCTCAAATCACCTGGACAGTGAACTGGAGAGCAATTAAGCAAACACAAGTCTCCCAGTTGCATACATTGTTTCCTTCTGACTACACCACAGTCTGTGGGTTCCTCTGAGGCACATCGCCCTCCCCAGTCATCCCCTCAAATATGGACAATAATAGAGAAATAGTTGTAACTAAACACAGTGAGGACCCTACCAGGGAACCCTTTAGGATGACAGTTTCCCTGGTGTCAGATCAGTGATCTGATGGCTCCGCTGTTTGTTGTAATGGCTGTGAATCAGCCTTGCTTATTGTCATATCTATTACTGAGAGTAATTAAAGCCAAAGCTCTTTCTCTTTCAATTATAGCACGTGGCTGGTTTAATTTCAAAGGTAAAGAGAACAGGTACACAAGCAGGCCAAAAGGAAGAAAGGAAGAAAAATACATTGTTTGATTATCTGGGCAGCACTAAATAAAACTTCATCCAGAACACATATGGAAGGAAATTCAGTCATTACAAAGACGTGCAAATCAGAAAACAAGTACATTATTTGTCTAAACCAGACAGAAAGCATGCCATTAATGTTCACCCATTACACGACTGCTTACAAAAACCAGACACTCTTGTGATGAGAAACTGGATGGATCTATTAAATAATCCATGGCCTAGTAGTCTAGTTTGGTTGGGAATGATAAAAACAGAAATAAAATAAAACAACAACTGAAAATCAAACAAAAACATTCCTTCCAAGAAATGCTTTGGCATACCTGCACTATGGAGTCTCCAGATTCTTCCTTTAACTTTTACATCCCTTCGAGTCTTAAAGGCATTCAAGGAAAGAATTTCTATGGATAAGGGGAAAATCTATGTTGCTCCAATAATTTAATGCTTAGTGTAGGGTAATCCCAAAGCTATTTTCTCAGTCAGTGTATTTATGTTTAGAAGAAGCACGCTTTGAATTCAGGCAAACTCTGTAAATTCTTCTTTTGAATGACTTTTGACCAATATTTATGAGAAAGAAGAGAGCGGTGAAGTGGAGAGAGAAAGGAGGAAGGACAGAAGAAGGAGAGGGGGAGAGAGTGGAGGAAAGTGAGAGAGGGAGGAAGAAAAAGGAGAAAGAGGAGGAGGAGAAAGAAGAAGAAGAGCGAGGCAGTAGCAAAAGCTCGGTAGCATGTGTTTAGGTGTTTCTGTAAGTGCAGAACCTCCTCTGGGTATCAATGGAGAAAGTGAGCTGGCCAGCTCGGCTGGCACTGAGTCTACCACACAGCTCCGCTTATACACTATGGTCCGTGCTTCGAATCAAAGGATATTATGGTATGTAACAGTACTTTGAAAAACATCAAGAGTTACATATGCGTAAGGCTTTATTATAAGAGATACATGTCTCAAGAGATGAGGAAAGTTTGAACAACTCACAAGATCACAGAATGAAACTCTTTAATGAGACTCTATCTCTTTTCTTGCTACATCATCCCTCTGGCACCAAGTCCTTCATCATGTCAGGAAGAAAAGCACCTGCCCCTCTTCTCCTGTAGCTGCTCCTCACTCTATCTTTGATATCCCACTTTAAGAACAACCACAGGAAATTATTGTTAAAAGAATTAAATGTTCACAAGAGCGATGCACACAGGGATTATTTAAAAGTACTAATAAATGAACCATGTAGTGTTTTAAAGGCAATAATAATAATATCTAGTAATTTTGTAGTTATAAAACCAGACCATCATTGTTCTCTTTAGAGTTTAAAATTTATAGATTTGGTTCTTAATTGTACCTTGAAAATTATTCATTGCATATTAAGCAAGTCATCCTTTCTTACTGTCAGATCTTTTGCTTCTGGAAATAAGGACTTTATACCACACAAACGCTTTGAAGCCCTAGTAGACCCAGAGTGCTGAGACCTGTGAATCTGAGACCACTCTAGAAGGAGCCAATAAAAAGGTAGCTTAGGAGTGACATTCCTATTTGCTTTGGGCTTTGACTTCCATGAGCAAATGGAACGTTAGACGTATCCGTTGCTGGTAACTACATTATACACAATGTGGGGAAACAAGCTTAATCCATCACTCTTATATTCCAATTATAAAGGGACTCTTTCTGTTTAGTGAAATACCTGGTAGGCAGCATGTCATAGTTGAGGAGAAACAGTAGCACTGGTGTGCAGAGACAATAAATACTGCTTTGCATGAGGTATAGGAAAAGTTTGAGGTTTATATTTGAATAAGAAAAATGAAGAAAGCAGATTGGCATAACTTTAGGGCTATTTAGGGAAAACAGCTAGTTTATCCAAGCTAGTTTTGGAGTGGTTGAAAGGAATCTAAAAATGGTAATGCTTAATGTTCAATGAGAAGTTATTAGCATTTTTGTAATGTTACCCCTTGTTCATCCTGCCCTGAGATATCTAACTAAGAGCAGTATATTCATCTTTCAGATAGTCTGATTGTTGACACTTTTGATAGTTAATTTATAGACATCATCAAAGGAATTCAAGCTCACATCTAGATTTAAAAGTGTAGGACAGAAATAATCTTGAGAATGAAAATTATCAGGGATTGAAGATCTTTTGACAATGTTTTAGACTTTCAGTGAATTTGAAACAAGAAGGTCTGATCTCATAAAGCATACAAATACTCAATGATCATTTATTTTACCCATTCTCATCAGGAACAGGTAAGAAAAATCAAGCTGGCATGTAAGAGACCTTCATGGGGCTTTTAGATTATGAGGTAGGACCAGGACCAGTAAACTACAACCCATGGACAAAATCCAGGCTGTCATCTGATGTGGAAAATGAAGTCTTCCTGGAAGATACTTATGTCATTTTTTCCACAGTATCTAAATACTTTCATGCCATCAAAGGAGACCAGAGCAGCTGTAACAGAGTCAATACAGCCCATAAAGCCAAAAATATTTATACCTGGTCCTTTATCAAAAATGTTTTCAGAGAATTTCGGCATAGAAAAATACTTTGGTGGGAAATGTTTCTTGATAGACTTAGACTCCCAGGAAATGGAGCCCCCTTCTCCAAAGATACAACAAGACCCTGTTAATAAGACTGGCTTCAAGAATTGGCACAGTTGTTCTTCAACAGTCCCTCATGGACTATTATCTCAACACAATACATTTCAAATAAGATAACACATCTGGCAAGTGGAAGGAATTTTTGAATTGGAAACTCTTAACTCCTTAGGATTCCTCCCATCACCACCCCTGTACCCTTATCTGTTCATCAAACATGAACAAAGCACTCTCTCTCTGCCCAGCACCATGCTAGGAAATGAACACTCAGAGACCAATAAAACCTGCCTGCCTTCAGGAGCTCATGAAAGGAGGAAGACAAGACAAAGTCCCTGGAATGAAATGCAATGGAGATAATAACAGAGGCCTATCCATGGTGCACCTGTGCTGGACACCTCCTAAGAGTTTCTTGCTATTGCCTTGTGGTAAGGAGAAGTGCTCAGTTGCTTCAGCTGGCACAAGTGTCCCATGCCTTTGGCCAACAATGTCAGTCTTATTCAAACATGACCCATCTTCATGAGTCAGGAAAAGATAACACTGACCACATCTTCATGCACTTTCAAGTAATAAATGACTTTTAAAATAATTATGTTTAGTACCTCAAAGAGATTGGAGACAATGGCTTAATTGTTATGTGTTGAAGTTGAAGGCATATATTTTTTAAAGGAAAAAGGATGCTGAAGAACTTTACTGCTTAGGTGTGTATAACAAGAAGAGCATTTGATAGAACCAAATTATTTAAAACAATGTGACAATATGTTTGCTCCTGTCCGTGAATACTCACCTACCTGGGTCAGGCAGAACTAGCCCTGGAACTCCAGGATTCTTTCTTGTGGTTGTTCGCTGTTGTGTACTGAGCAACTTTTGTGTAATGAATGAGAAAGAGGTCAAGTAGGTGGGGACCCAAACCTCCAACTTTGACAAGAACATCTCTTTATCATCTGTTAAATATCTCCATGTTTGTTTGAGGAGGGATAGCACAATGATCAGGTTTATAAATCAGGTTTTCTCCATGTCAGCTATGATGTGAAGGTTCCTAAAAGACTTTAAATTTGTCAAGGATTCTAGGTTTTCAAAATAATTATAAGCACCAATTCTTTCCTCTCCTGGGGTATAGAAATAAACCTGTAGGAGGTGTGATTTCTCTGCTTGGGAAAGAGGAGGTTCCCTTGTGTCAGGCAGTAAATTCCATGGTCCTGGTTTGGCAATCTGATTTACAGTGAGGGTGACAGTGGTAAGATTACACTTAAGCCATCACTTCAATGAGGTCATTGATTCTATGCTTGAAAATCTATACATGGAAAGCCTCAATTTCACAGAGATTTTGATGCTCTTCAATTTCTGTATGAATTTTGCATGAGAACAAAGTTTCTTGAAACAGTTGCAAAAATGTATAACTGCTACTATTTTCCAAAAGGGTATGATCAAAACTAAGTGTGAAAATTTTGCTTTATAAAATTGCTTATAAAACCATCCACAATCAGTGACAACTTCAAAATGTTTGGAGGATGACTGAATTTGTTTAAAATCATCTAATGCATTTGGTCCACAGGGTACTTCATATAGACAGCTCAGGAGATAACCTTGAGTCAATCCCAGTCTCCTAAGGGGTGGTCTGGGACGGACAAGTCAGAGTCATATCAGGAAGTGCCAACAGTCTCTAAGAAGGAATAGGCGGGGAGAATTTCATTATCCTGCTCACATAAACCCCACAGAATGAAGAGAAGAAAGAGTAGGGATGATTTTTCTCAAAATTTGTCAGAAATTTTACAAGGGAAATTTCTATTTCTATGAACATGTTTAATTCTAAAGTTACTGGATGTATGGGATATTTTACAATGAGTTCACACAATTTTCTCAGGTTCTTGCAAACTGTGACGGGACAAAGACAACACACAGATCTAACATTTCATTTTCCAAAATCACTTTCTCTAGGCTTGTGGTGGAAGGATCCATTTCTTGTTACTAATATTAATACTATTTCTTCTATCAATTAATAGATCAGTCCAGTTGCTAATTAGGAGTTTATAATAACTATTGTTATTGAGGTAATAAATTACTGTTGAGCATGATCACTTTCTTAATTTATGGCTGCTTTTAGGCCAATTATAAAACTTAATTTATTTGTTCTCTACTTGACATTGTTTCCTATTTCTATAGAGCTAACTCTCTACAGATTAACAATTAAGTTTACATTAAGATTCGCATTTTGTTCAGTTTTTTTATTAGTACATGTTTTCAGTATATAAATTACATTCCTTGTGGGGAATGGTACATATGAATAAAACATCTCACTACTTTTTTTGTCCCTTTCCCCTCTTTTCTTCCTCTTTCCTCATCTTTTGACCCCCTTCCCATTTGAAAAGCATTTCCCTACATCCTATTGTCTCTCTTTTATTTTGCTCTTTATTTATATTTTGGTTGCCTCATATAGGAGAAACCATGCAAAATTTAAGCTTCATATCGCTTAGCATTATGGTCTTAAGATCCATCCATTTTCCTACAAATCACTGAAGACTTTCCTTCTTTATGGCATTAATATTCAGTTGTGTATAAACACTATATCTTCTTTATTCATCTGTCTATTGATGGCCATATAGACTACTTCTAAAATTTAGCTCTTATGCGTTGTATTGTTATAAACATGAGCATACATGCTTCACTGTAATACGAAGTCTTTAACTCTTTTGGGAAGACACCAACAAGGGAATATTTCTTTATGAAAATTTAAGATTCAACCAATGTGATTTTTTTATTAGTCCAAGATTGCAGTCCTTAATAAATACATTTATTGTGGAGAGTTTTTACATGTACATAACACATCTTAATTCTTTTTTATCTCTTTCCCCTCCCATCCTTCTGTTCCAACTCCTGGTCCCCTTCCCTTTTGCAAAAGCACTATTTCCATTTTTCTTCAATTCTTTTTTTACCATCCCTTTTCCCTTCCCCTCTCCCTCCACCCATCTCCTTATCTGGATAACCAGCTACCCCCAACTGGCTTTTCAACTGTACTTCTAGATTTATACACACACACACACACACACACACACACACACACACACACACACCAGCTTATACAGCCCAGATTCTTCCTGGCTATAGTATCTCCAAAATTGCTCAGAATGAATGCTACTTATAACTGAACAGAATCTCTTCACACAGTAAAAATGCATTCATTCCTATTCTGTACATACAGGTGAATACAAGTGTATTTGTACACATATGCATGCCCATGTGTTGTGAGTCATGCTCAGCGCCAACATGTAAGACAGCTGCATTTCACAGCTGAGTATGCAGGCAGCAATATTTTAGCAGGATGAACATCAAATCTTCCAAGTGACTTGCGAGCCGCAAAAGACATTGCAGCTAACTCCAAGTGTAAAAAATTTATTGGCTTTGGCAGAGGAATGGTATTTGGAAGCCTATGCCTTAAAATGATGGGGAGAGAAAAACAGAAGGCTGAAGTTCTTAGAAATAATCACACTGAGGACCCAGGTGCAGAGCTGGGCTTTGCTGATTAGTAGACTTACTGAAGATCCTGCAGGAAAAAGCAGTTACAAACCTGTCTAGACCATGTACTGAGATAGGCTTTTCATCGTTTTTTTTCCCCTTTGCTTTGTTCTTTTCTATTCAGATCTTCGAATTGTACCACAATGAAAGGTAGCAGGACATGTCTTTTAGCCCATCCAAGACCTCTTCCTCAATGTCACAGCACCTATGTGCCTGGTATTTTAGTGTCCCCAAGAGGCAGGAATGTTTCTGTAAAGTCCTCAACAACAACACTCTGCCCTGCACAAAGTTGATGGTCAATAACTTTTAGCTAAATAAGGGAATGATTAAAATACTCAGAAAGGTGATTTACTGAGAAGGAAGTTTGTGAGAGTATTATAGAATTTATATAAGTAATTTTTGAGGCTTAAAATAACCTCAATGAGGATGGTACTGCTATTTCTGTTCTACAGGTGGTAAGGCTCAGTATGAAAAAGGGTAAGTGATGCACCCAAGACACACAGACAATTGTAGGACTTTGATACAAACTCTGGCAATCTGCTTGCAGATCCCGTAGCTGAATGTGGAAGGAATTCTAAACCTGTAGCTACACTATACTTTCCCTGAGTCTGAGTCCATAGTCTCCTGCGCTCTTCCCAAGCATAAATACTCAGAGTGAGTTAAGAAGAAAAGGAAGTTGATGATCAAATGATGAAAAGAACTGGAGAACTGCTTCAACAGATACCTACGAATATGTCTACCCCCTCCTCTTAATTAGTAGTGAGTGCCTAGGGAGACAGTTAGCTTTCTGAAGAGCTGGTTCACACAAAAGCTAGGGAAACTCATTACTCCTCACTGCAGGGATTCAGTTCTCCCTCCCAATCCTCCTTAAAAGCACAGTGGGGTGACTGAAGGAGAGATAGGGAAACATAAATAACAACTGTGCTTTCTAAACAGCCTGGTCTGCAATACTCTTCCCCCGTGCAGAGTGCTATCTGAAAAAAAAAGTACATCAGTTTTGTCTCCAGATCATACAGGATGTGAAAATAAGAAGCCAGAAGGACTCTGATTTTTATTCTGTTCTTGGAAGGGCAAGGAAGGAAGCAAGAAGTTTACCTAGATCTCTAATGAGAATTATTAAAGAAACTGATATAGATCCAAGAATTTTTACAGAAAGGGAATGTTGCTCTTACCATACATGCAAGTGTGGACACCTTCCTCCATAGCATGGTTTTAGGAACACTGTAAAATCTATCTCCTAAGCCAAGATCGCAATTCAGGGAAACCTGAGTTTCCTTCTGTTACTAGTCAGTTTTAAGGCAAAGCATGTAAACTCTTCATGTAGTTACCCTGGTTATCTTTTCTGAAGATACTTTTCTGAAGAAACTTTGAATATTTATATTCACTTCCATTTCAGGTGGCTGATAAAGTTTTCACAACTGCAGAAGGAAAAGCTTGAATATACTCTAGTTCATCTAAACTTAATCTAGTCCCTCAGTTATAAGAAATTATTACACAAGGTTGTATGTGCCTTAAATCCTTAAATATTCTCAATAATCTTATAGGCTAACTTTCACCAACCACACTGTATACACAAACAAATTAAGCCTCAAAAAAAGTAAATGAGCTCAAATGAGAGGTGAGACTGACATATAAGTTCAAGATTCTAAATATCTCTGCCTCTTGTTTCAAGATGGAATAGATCTGGAAATTCTCACTTGGAGAATTAGAATCAGAGTATGTCACATGTGAAGGGTACTACTGAGACACTTCTAGCTAAATGTGCATTAGCTAGTTGCCATGTGATGCTGAAGAGCAGAGTAGGAAGGTCTCAACTCTTCAGTCATGCCAAAGGATATGATGGGTCTATGCAGTAATTCCAGAGAGAACAGAGTAGGGCACTCTAAGAGAGACAAATATGGAAGCTAAAGCAGACAGAAAAGTGAACAAAACCAGACAACAATTCAAGGCAACTTATCAGGATGCCCTGAACTTTTAGTTGTTCTGGTAACAGGCAGAACAGCAAGGGTATAAGAAACTCAGTGGCCAACGTCAACATTTGCTTCTCTCCTGTAAACAGTAGCTTTATATACAGTATTCCATTCTTGGGATAATGTACTTGGTGAGTGCAGTGAAAATGTGCATAGGCTGGAGCAGAGTTGAATCCACTGTTGCCAAGGTGTTATATGAGTGCGGCCTCCAATGAGGGGGTGATTTGAGGAATGACTCTTAGAAAGTAGACCTGGAGTTTGAGACAAGTTACTCGATCTCTTTGTGCCTCAGTCCTTATGTGTATTTATGTTATACAGTTGCAATGATGATTCTAAAATTGTATATACATATAATGTAGAATATTTTAAGTATTTCATAAGTAGAATTATTTTTTCTGGGGAAGATTTTAAACACTTCTTAAAAGCACATGTATCTATAACTACAATTCTCAAATTTGAACAGGTGGAGCAACCAAGTCACACTGCAAAAATATTTAGCACAGTGGTACCTCAGTTCATAAACTTAATTTGTTTCACTATTTTGGAAAAGATGACCACATTTGTTCTTGTGTGGGAAAGATGGCGACCTTCCTCATGGTCGTGTTTGTCACTCAATGTAGAGTTTACAGACCAAAACAAAATTTTGACTAAAGCTTTTGGGTGTGATCTGAATTGTTTCTAAATAAAAATCATTTATGGACCAAGGTACCACCATTTTTGATCTCCAAAATCACAATATGTGAATATTGTTAGTAACATTTGAAACCCATTTCCTTAATGTTAAAAAATCTAAGCCGATGTTATTTAAAAGGTGATGGCAAGTTATAGATAAATAGTAGAGAAACTTCTGAATAGTTATTGATTGAATATTTTTGTTCTTTAATGCCTATAAATGTTCATGGGTATAATCATAGTTTTGCCATCACATATAGTCCTAGTTTACTGAGTTAAATATAAAATAATTAAATATTGCAATATTGTATGACACTCCAGATGTTTTACCACCTGAATTGTTTGAAAATCATGAATCTAAAAATTGACTCATTCCTTACCAATCTTCATTAAAACTTAATTTTTTAGGACTGGGGATTTAGCTCAGCGGTTCAGTGGCCTGCCTCACAAGCACAAGGACCAAAGTTCAATCCCCGGAAGAATTTTTTTTAGCTATTTCTAAACATATATGGACAAATAAATTGAGCATGCAGCTGACCTATTACTTTAATCAAAATATCACTACTCAGAACAGCTCTTCTCTTTTCCATAGCCAGTTTATGGGTAAAGGCATTCCAGGATTTTCTTTTTCATATCACCAGTTAGTGAACCCAGGCTGGTTCTCTCTTTACTGTCAATTACCAAAGCCATGATTTCTATGATAGATGAATGAAACAAAGGAAGCACAGACAACATTACTTGCTAGTAAGGCCTCTAAATATTTTCTTCTTAAGCATGTCTCTTAAACTCACCAAGACATTGTGTGTGTGTGTATGTGTGTGTGTGTGTGTGTGTGTGATATGTTCTGAGCTTACTAGAGGAAAGGGTTAAAAATTCTCTTTTATTAAACATGATTTGAGCCATATCTATCCTTTATGGAATTTTTAGGCAAATTTTTAAAATGCACCACTTTTTCTGGATTGACATAGCTCCTGCTTGCTCCTACAATAGGGTGTCTTTTGCATGGAACAACCACACAAGTCCAGGGACACACGCTGTGAGTAGTGCTCTAAACAATAGTCTGAGCTCCATGCTAGATTCCCAGGTTCTCCACAAACTGGTATTTCCCAGTCTTCTCAGATCACTTCCAGCAGACACTGCCCATGCCAACCAGCTAAGGCTGTGGCTGTCTCCCTGGGTAGTACCTTGTCACGAAGAGCAGAAACTCTGGGGTTAAATGCTCCCTCTATGGCTTCACAGCTGTGTGATTCTGATCAGATTATCCAAACTTATTTCACCTCCTCTATAAAATGAAGATTTGACTGTCCCTATGTCAAAAAGATAAAATGAGAAAATGCTTGCTCATTGCCACTCTTTTTTATCTTTGCACATTTCCTGAATCTTTTAACAGCCTCCTCTTCTCCATGAACCCTATTGAAGGAAGCCATCCTCTTGACTTTTTGATCCCTTATAGAATGTACTGAAATATGTAATGCATTTTATTATCTCCTAGCAACAAAGTTTGTAAGAATATTAGTCCGAAAACATTCAACAGAAAAGAATATCATGCGTACATAAATTGGAAGGACTATTGTCATTCGAATACTCTCTGCTTCCCTGGAAAGTCCACTGTGACTCGAGGCTTGGCTCTCGGGGTGGCAGTGATTAGAAGTGATGGTTCCCTGGAAGAAAGGGTCTTGTTGGACACTCTAAGATCACTGGAGATATAGGGTAGCTCCTGTACAACCCCTTGAGAAACTGTGTGATCTCCTGACTTCTCCCAAGTGGACTGTTAAGGAAGGCATAGTCCTGGATCTGCTCACCCTCTTTTTCTGGTCCTACTCAAGATTTGTTTGCTCAAGTACATGCTCCTATCATTACACCTGCCATGACGTGCCTGACTGATTCAGAAGCCATGCCTTTCAACCACCAAAACTATAAGTTAAATCAATCTTTCCCCTTTACAAAAAGAGCTTCCTCATATATTTTGTAGCAGTGATACAAAATTGACTAATGAACTGTACCTAGTATTTTTCCTTTTGGAATTCTACAAACTTTAAAGTATAGTAGAGGCTATGGCAAATCTTGCACTAAAGTAATTTTTTAAAAATATATTTTAACTCCTTCTGGAGAAAATATCTCACCAATTTGAGTAGAGCAGACAGGCTTAATGTAATACTGAAGAGTACACCAAATAAATGTGTCTCAGAGCACACCCTGGGAAATTATGCCTTACTACTGAACCCACTGGAAGTTTTGAGTTCTTGGGAGAGAGGGGACAATGTCCTACCCTCATTTTTTATCATTTCCTTATTCCCCAAAGGTGCCTTCCTTCCACAGTGATGCAGCAATCTAGTGAGTCTAGTGAGGAAACAATCAACACTGGTACCCTGTTGTGATCCACAAAAGACAGAGTGAATACTATATTTATTGTACAGATAAGAAAACTTAATGACCATATATCAACCAAGCAGTGTGGGCAGAACCACAAGTCTGATTCCAAATACAATGCTCCTTTTCCTGGGCCCTGTAGATTTCATTAAATGTTTAATAAGCATAGAATTTTATGTACCTCCATAGACCAAAGGCAACAAAGATGTGAGAAAAGTTGTAAAAAAGACTCAGAACTTCATTTTTCACTCTGCTAATGAAAACGGTGCCCTGAATATGGCCCTGCTCACACCGTGGATCCAAGGGTACTACATGCCAGGAGAAGCTGCATTATTTATGTGGCTTTGAACTGAAGGATGCATGAGCAGCAGCATAAGTTCACCTCCCAGGGATTGTGCTGGCAGGTACATCTATTTGGCCTTGACACCTAGCAGAGTTCAGTCTCAGCTTTAATATCAGAAAGAGAATCTAGGTAAGAAAAGTAATATTCAATTATAGCAGGGTTGAGTAAAATGCAATGGATACAATGACAAAGATAAATCTTCCTCAAAACTCAATAAAGAAAACTTCAGGGCAAGATGTTCAAGAACAGCATCAACAACATGAAAAATATGACCTAGTGGCATGGGGGTAGACAGCAATGGCTACAGTGGTTGGCCTGTCCTATATGCTGCTGCAACCACCAGTATTGCCGCCAACATGAATATGAGAAATCATCACATGAAGCTTTTAATTTGCCTTTTGGAAGCATCCTGAATAGAGAAAATTTTACAGATGTGGAATTAATGAAGCTGTTGAGGCATATTGCTACACAGGGCTAGGCATTCTGGCCTGCACAAAATGCCACAGGCAGGAGAGACAGTTAGGTCTTTGGTTGGATGCAGAGGTGAAGGAAAGAGTGCTTTGCTGGTGGCTCAGACACTGGTTGTCAGGCCTGATGCTCTACAGGGGGCAAAACTGTGCCCAACTCCACACATGCTGATGGAAGACAGCATGTCTTTAACATTTTAAAGAAGTCAACCCGAGTGGGAAAATTTCCCAACCAAAGTAATAATCACTGCATTTCTCCAAGAACAGCACTGGAAAGTTTGTCTGTACCAATAGACCATTTGGGATATTTTAGGATCATCCACAAACACCGATGTAAAATTTAACATTTTTGTGTGGGGTCCAGAGCTTAGAAGAAAAAAGTATTATATTCACAATGAGTAAATCCTGAGTTATGTCATAATGAATTAGAATCTGACACTCAGCCATAGAAAGGAAAATCAGCATTCTAAAAAGTACTCGTCTATTTTCTAAACTTTTATAAAGCTAGAATAACATAATTAATTTCTTTTGCAAATGCAATCACACCTGACATTGTAATACACAAGACACGACAGCGTTGCTGCCCTGTTGACAGTTATGGGGAGCATCATTAGGTTTATCCACAGTACCCTTCTGCAACACCAAGGGCCGAGAAGTCAAATCTGCAAACTTTAATGCTAGTTTCCCTCTCTCCTTTAGAATAGATTGGAAACTATGCTGGTTAAGTATATACATCCTTGGCCTTCTTTCCTATCTCTGCTAGCGACCAATGTGATTCCCAGGAAAGGATGCCCCTAAATGTTCAGTTTTTGATTCTTCTCTTATACAATGAAGAGAAAAAGATTCATCCACATTTCATCCCAAAGGGTTGTTTCAGGAACATGTTAAATTTTAAATTTTTAACATTTAGATCAATGTATAGTATTTTTGATGTACACCTAATTAATAGCTATCTGTGAGAAAAGACAATGATCAGTCTATATGATATTGTAAAAGTCTATATGATATTATATAATAAGTCTGTATGATATTGTTTTTCTCAGAAGAGAAAAAGAGAAAAACAATTCTGGATGACCATAGTCTCTGAGGAATATTTGACTTGAGAAATCTTCATTGAATACTTCACTGATTTTAGGGGCAATGGCTATTGCAGAATTCTCCTGGAAATATATATATATATTCTCTGTCAGTGAATCACTGATATCTTTTAAACATGTGAACAAAAGAAGCAGTTCCTCAGACAAAAGGCTATATCTAGGATACATAAAGAACTTAAAAAATCAGACCTCCCAAATTTGAAGACCCAAAGCAAAAATGGATATCTAAAGTGAACAGATATTTCTCAGACAAGGAAGTAGAAGCAGTAAATAAATGAGAAAATGTTCAACATCACTGGTCATTTGTGAAATGCAAATGAAAACAACACTGAGTTTCTAGCTCACTCCATAAAGAATGACTTCTATCAAGAAATCAACCAATAAAAAATGCTAGCAGGGCTGTGGGGAAAAAGAAACCCTTGTCGACTGTTGGTGAGTGAGTAGAACAGTGCGACCACTATGGAAACAGTCTGGAGATTCCTCAAAAAACTAGGACTAAAGGCCTCATTTGACCTAGCTATTCTCCTGCTGGGTATCTTCACAAAAGAATTAAAAACATCATACCACAGTCATATATGCATACCCATGTTTATAGGGGCACAGTTTGTAATAGCTAAGTCTTGGAAACAGCCCTAATGCCCAGCAACTGGTGACTGGATAATGATAATAAAATGGAGTACTATTCAGCCATAAAGGACAATAAACTAGACACATTTATAGCTAAATGGATGCACCTTGAGACTATACCCTTAAGTGAAATAAATAGGACACACATGTAAATACAGAAGTTTATCTGGTGTGAGAAATTTAAGGTATAAATGAGGACTAAAATGTAAAATTGATATTATGAAGTAATAAGAAAAGTGTCAGAAGGAACAGGGAAATGTTGGGGTTGGGGAAAGGAAAGAAGGGAAAGAAAAAAATGAGAAAAGAAGAAAAAATAGAAGCAAAGCTTTTGTAAATAGGGAGGGATGGAGGGGTTAGAGGGATGGGAGGGAGGGAAGCGGAATGGGAAAAAACAAGAACCAAGATATATTAAGTACAAATTCCCAACGATGAATGTGATCATAATGTATACCTAAAATATACCAAACAACTTGATGAATTAAAAAAAAAAACCAACAAATTAATCAAACCAAGACCAGGAACGAATGAAGTGCAAATATAATGCTTTGACTAACATCTCCTGGAATACCCCAGCTTAGGCTTGTTCCAAAACTGCTGCATGCATACTAGTTGGAAGCATCTCCCCTGAGCCTAGGATGGCAGCCTGAGGATACTTAGCAAGGGGGCACTGAGGATAAGTAACATAATCTCAAATGGCAGGCATGTTGGTCACTTGTTGACTAATCATTTCCCCTCTGATGCCCTTTTCTTTTAAACTCAGGCTAGGCTGTCTTGAACAATTTGCCATAAACCCCTGGGCAGGAATCTCGACACAGAACAGCAGGGCTTCTCTTGGTTGAAGGAATATAGGGGAAGGAGTACCTTGTCATTACTTACTCAGCATCGTTAGTTACCATTTTCTCCCAGTGTTAACCCTGGGCTTTGGGAAAATGTAAGGTTTTATTTCTTAATTCTATCCCTTTGCAGGAAGTATGATATCAATTATCAATTAGGAGGGAGTGCTAATTGGGGCAAAGCAGCTAGCAGTGAAAGCCAAATATGAAAACATCAGAAATTTAAAAGAAAACATACTTTAAAATGTTGACTCTAAATATTAAGACTGAGCTCTAGTAATCATAGGTTTCTGTAGTGATTGTTTTTTTTGTTTGCTTATTTGTTTTTCATCATCTCTCACCCCCTAGCCAAAATTATTTTACCTATGCATGAGAGGCTCTCTTTGCATTGTCAGAAACTGCAAATACTCATTTCATGCCTACAGACAATGCTGTAGACCAGTGTGCTGTGATATAGCTCTGTGTCTCTAATTATGTGCTGTTTGTAAGTCAATATGACAGCACAGAAACCATCCTTTCCCATTTCCCTCAAAAATGAGTCCTTAAAAGGAATTTCAAACCCAATATCCCAAACTTAAAACTGCAAAGTCATTTTTTGACTGCAATTTGGCTCTCCATATCCCATCAGTGGCCAAATCCCAAGATTCCTTATCCATAAATATTTGAATATCTGCCTTTTCTTATAATTTTCAATGCCATAGCCTTCTCCAGGGTCTGCATTAATATCCTGAATTATTGTTGCCCTGATAGGTCTCCCTGCTTTGACTCTTCTCATGCATTTCTTTTTGGTGTACTTGGCTGAGTTCAAATTCCCTGATCACAATTGTGAGCACATCAATACCTGGCTGACTATGTTCTTTGTGTCTTCTCTGTTTATAACAGCATCATGATAATCTTCATATAATAAAATTTCTTAATGCCTATGAGGAAAGTGTTTCAAAAGGTACTTTTTAATATAAAGCCCATTAGTGTTTGAAGACAACACTAAGTAACAGTCTCTTACTTTCTATCTGCAATGTAGTTTCTCCTGGAGGTTAGGGAAGGGAATGTATTGAAGAAAAAGTTTTGAAAGCCATAGGCATGAATATCCAAATGGTATGAATTTTAATATATACTTCAACAGTGGTTAGGCAATGATGCAAAGATATGACTGCTTTTCTTTCATTTCTCTATTATTAAATTAAAATTCTGACAAAACTGCTATGGCTAACTCTCTGAAAACACTGCATAATTTTAAGCTTTGGAAAGGTTTATCTTTCACAGTCACAAATCTATGCAAAAGCCTTTAGCTATAGGAAACCAGGTTTCAAGTCAGTTTTATGAGGAAGGCTTCACACCATGTTTCTGAAAAGCAACTGGCTTGAATCAGATACACTTCCATTGACGCCACCTGATTATCTAAATAAAACAGAAAGATCCATAAAATATTCTCCTCATCACAACTTGATAAGGAGACTGAGCTCTCGCAACATTATGCATGGGCTATAATTTTAAAATTTTGTTATCAGGTACAGCATCTGCCTATCTAAAAAGAAGTAGTTCCAAATAACATTGTAAATCTTATTCCTTATATCTGTGCTTTTGAATAGAATAGGCAACAGACACACTTTTGAACAGAGTGTCAATGAAATGAATCCACAGTTTATTGCTACTATCTATCTTGGCTAGTAAATGGTTTCCATACTCTTCTTCATTCATTGAAAATGGTTCATTTCCTTTGGCTTTTATTCATTGCCTAATATTCCTAATGAACTTAATGTAGCAAGTGATGTAATCAGACAAAAGAACTGTAAGAACTCTTTTCTGCCGCTATAAGCAGAATTAAATCACACTTAATTAGGATTTTAGTGTTCACCAAAAGTCTCAGTTAACTATCCATCACTCATGCAGTGGTATGTTTTAAGCACTTTCCCTTTCTTGTGGTAAAGTAGAACACTATATTTTTGGCCTAGTTTTCTGTGTTGGACACCACAGACTACCATCAGGTGCCTTATCAAGTCCTGTCCATGAATTAGTCTTTGCATTAAAGTGACCCTTATTTCTCAATTTCCAAGAGGGTCTAATGTGGTGTTCAAGTCAAGTAGATGAAGTAACTCAGGAAAAATGATTTGTAACCAGAACAGAGATCAGAAAACCAGAGAAATGTTCTGAGAAACCTTAGTATCTGGAGAGACCTTACCAGAAGCACTCAATGCATTTCAGTTACAATGGAAAGAGTTCTATTTCCTGAGACAAAAAATGAAAGTACAAAGGGCAGGGAAAAGAAGTGTGTGCAAGAAAAGACCCAGATATTGCAGAGGCACAAAGCACTGCTGGGTGCCCAGAAGGCATGCAGACTCAGGGGACTGTGCCAAATCACCTAGGAAGAGGAAAGGCCTGCAGGGTGCTTGGATTGGTTTATCTTCACGTTTGTAGCAGAAATAAACACTCTGGGAAAAGTGTTTGAGAAATATGATTGGATACTAAATAGTGCAGCTAGAAAAATAACTGTAGTTGGTTTGCCAACTATCTGGTTTAGATGCACTGAGGTCTTAGGGTGTTAACAGAGATGCACTCAAAAGGAAACATTTCAATAGGTCAGGAAGGATGAATCGGTGATGAACGGAACAGTCCAAATGGAGACATAAAGGAGAGAGTAAAGTTTTTCTGAAGCATTTTGAATTGGTTCTTTTTCTGGCTCCCATCATGTCTATCCTTGTTTCATATCTGCATCTCTTTCTACTCAGTCATCTCACAGCCACCCAGTTTACCAGGATATTCCTCCACTGAGCTCAAGCAGCCAAGGAAGCCATTGCCTCCCCATGGCAGCCATGCAACTGTGAGATGGCTTGTTCTGGGCATATTGCCTGCTGCTGTAAGCTCCCCAAGGCAGCAGATTCCCCACAGTCTGCCTGCTACCATCATGCTTCAGTTTGGTACACTCTGGACTGTTGTGTGCCAGGCCAGTGTTTATAAAAAGAATAATGAGGTGCAGGGATTTAGCTCAGTAGTTCTGCTGCCTGCTTTGCAAGCGTAAGGTTCCTAGTTCAATCCCCAATACCCACCTCACATTTTTTAAATGGTTATAGAAACTACACATATATATGAGGGACAGTATAATATTTCAATACACATATACAATGTCAAATGATCAGATCAAAGTGGCACATCCAGCATCTCAATAATTTACACTTCATGTTAGAAATACTCAAAATCCCCTCTACTACCAATTTAGAAATATACAATTAAATCCTGCTACCTATAGTTAACCCACTGTGCCATGGAATTTTAGAAGTCATCCCTCCTATTCTACTGTAATTCTGTCTCAAGGATTTTCCATAGGAGAACAAGTCCAGATAAGTGAATAAAATCTTTCCTTTGCATAAATTCTAAAAGGTGAAACAAAAAGGATCTTTTTCTACCCAGATTTAGTTTCTGTTAAAGATTAAACAAGCTTGAAACAACAGGAAAAAAATCTCAGTCTTATATGAAATTTCAAAAGGAAGATGAGAATCGGTTGATGACAACCTATATCTTCCTTTTATTTTTTTGTTCCATCATCAAAGTACCAGGAAGGTATAAAAAAATTGCTCACACATCTCAAAGATAAATTGTGTTGAATTTGCTTATGTAGTCAATGGTGCAGGAAATTCTTTCATAAGGAAGAGGCCAGACAACAAGTATTAATTTGAGTAAAAGGCAAACTCACTACAATGCTATTTATGCCATGTATCTAATAATACAATCTCTCTTATGTTTAGAGGACACATTTGTAAAATTTATTTTATGTGGTGGTCATGCATCAAGCTAGTAATTCAGAAGAGTCTCCTGATGTAGACAGATAAAACTGTAAGTGTTCTTAAGAGGTAACAGTAACTAGACAACTTTATCTCCAGCATCATAGGTATTTCCTTGAATTCGCAGAGCTCCTTCACTAATGTCAAGGCCAAAAGATCTTTAGACTTCCCATGTTCCCTCTAGAATGAGCTTTAAAAAAGAAACCTTGAATTGTCTCCAAAGGGTTTGAACATAGGGACTAAGTGGCAAAGTAGACAGTTTCTTGGACAAATCAATCCTCAGGAGATAGTTTATTTTTAAGCGGAGTCATCAAATCAAGTATTGGCTTATTTCTATATCCACATTTGGTGAATATAGGATATGTTCGAATAGAGGATGCATTCCAAAGCATAACTGACTTTCAAAAAATGTGAATGGCTCTGGATTATCCACATATTAGATTACATTTGGCTGTGTATGTAATCTAGATTTTTACCAGCATTAGGGAAAATGATTTCAAAATACAGATGCTAGATGGCTGCAGAAGAGCTAGACTCCTTCACAGATACCAGAACCTAGGAGGGAATGAATACAAATATAAGCCCCAAGGAGCTTATTAATGGATACACCTTCCAAAGTGATTCATATGGCATTCCTTCTTATGTGACCATTATGGATTTATTAACATTAAGGGAATGCAATTTAAACAGGTATCAAAACATTTTAATGCAATGAACACTACATGAAATATTGTTGCTACCTCTCAACAGAGTGAAACAAGCTGAGATAATTCCATTACCAAGACAACTGACTCAGCCTCCAGATGCCCCCTAAGGCTTTGAGGTTTGTTTTCTAAAACAGTGTTTTGGGTGTATTAATGGCCGAATAGTATGCACAGAATCACCTCTCCTCATGTTGTGATATTTCATACACTGTATCCCCATAGGACCTTCTGAGGTTCAATAGCAGAATCAGTGAAGAGTTCCTATCAATAGCCTGCAGTGCATGGGTACTTTGTGGCCAGGGTATAGAGTGGGAGAAGCAGAGTACAGGTTAGGACCTATCTCTCCAAAAGCTCAAGAAGTAGAGTACACAATTATCTGGGAACAGATGGTAAGCCCAAAAGCAACAAGTGCAGAATACCAAACAAAACTAAAGAAACGTTTAGAAAAATGTGCCAAAAACAGTTTTTTTTGCATTTTTCTTTAGAGTTATTTTTATTTATAAAAGTAAAACATTAATTTCACCTTTCCTGGATTTATCAGTCTTATTCTACTCTCCATTATCCTTTGGCTTCAAGTCTTTTCCTACAGAAGAAAGACATGGCAGCACATGTATTAAGCAACCTTTCTAGCATTTTGGGCCTCCTAAGACTGTTCATGTGAAAATGAGCTAGCTGTCTAACGTAGCATGTGATCTCCACAAAGCCATTTTAAGAAAACCACTCTCTGAAAGTGATAGTGCATGCAAGAGCTGTGGGACAAGAAGAAAGAATAATAAAGTCCAGCAGGTAAATGCACGAAGTACTATTTGAATATATCACAACTCCCTTTTGCTATGTTTAGTACTAAGGTCACTTACTGAATGCTTCTATGGACTAGATCTGTAGTCCCAAAGACAGGAAGTTTTAAGGGGACACTAAATGTTTTTAAACCATGATAACTCTCCCCTTGTGCTGACTTTCCTCTGCCAACTGTAGAAGCTTGGCACTGGCAGTCATCACACCAAGCCTACTTTATTTCCCACAGCCACTTCTCATTATGTTAACCATTCCCATCTGTTTCTCAAATTCCTGAGCCTTTCCGCCTGCAGAACTAGTCTTTGCTCAGTCTGTTCTGTGAACTGGAATGCCTTTCTTTTTTCTCTCTGTTACCCACACATATTAACTGGTCTATTGACTTCTACTCAAGCATCCTACTCCCAACCACTCCAGTTCCTTCCTCCTCTGACTACCCAACACATCTGTCATCTTGTCACTTCATCATTTACCACCTTTGTTTTATTCCACCTCTTCATGCAACTGTACACTGCATCTCTGATGAGCTTTTAAGATGCCTGTGCTCAGCAAACTGATAACTCCTGGCCAGAGCTTTGATGTTGGCAACAGACTGAGCAAATCATGAAGATTTGGGAAGATTTGCAGCTCACTTGTAATCCATGTGTGGTTCCAAGGAATAAGGCAGAACTAGAGAGAGAGAGAATACACTAACAGGTAGCAATGAGATTTTAGTGCAAAGTATGTGTGGAAAGTTGGATTTCCAGGGCAGGTCTGAGGACAGTTTAACCATAGTACTAATGTATTCTTCTTGTGAGAAGGTTAAAAGTAGATTTTTAAAGATGAAATAAAAAAATATCTTTAATCTATAGCTTCAGAAGTTAAGAGGTAGCTACACTGATGTTACACACGAGTTTAAAACAGTATGTTTTGCTGTCTTTCCCACCACTTAGGAGACTGCAAAAAAAGTGTGAGCATCTATCTGTTGGTGATTCATGGGAGGTAGAGAAAAACCAAAGAAATCCACAAAGTTAAATTTAAAGGAGGAGTATTAAGAGTGAAATTTTGCTAGTTTCACAATTTTTCCAGGATTCTGTATTCTACCACATCCTCACTGAGAGCAAGAACCAAGAAACAGTGGTTGTTTCTGGTCCTACTTTCCCTCTTCAATGAATCCAAGTCCAAAATTTAAAACTAGTAAAATTTTTCACACACACACACACACACACACACACACACACATATATTCAACAAGTAAAATAATATGAATAGCAAATAATGCTACTCAAATTATGTTCATAACAAATCTCACCAAAATAAGACAGGAAGTTAGATTGAGGCATTTTAAAAGGATTTCTACTTATATTTGTAAAAAATCATTTGATTAAATACAACAAACATGATTTAATCAAAATGCCTTATTACGCATACCTTTTTGTGGGGAGACAGGTTGTCTACTACCTCCATTTCACCACGTGCAGCATTAGGAATGTCTAATTTTCAAAGCAGAAAATAATATAATAATTTATTTTTTCAAAGAAAAACTTGGGTAAATATCATCACTAATATGAACTTTGCATTCCAGGTTGTTAGATTTAAATGAATATAAATGTTCTTCTCTTTAAATTATCTTTCTAATTTGAGGCACAAATGGGCTTTTTGTGCTCACCTTCAAGGCTCGCCTTTAATATTCTCTGAAGATAAATTACATTATTATCTTAGGAAAGTCTGCTAAAAATCATTGAATTTTTAGTTCTAGAAGCTGAAGATATTTCTTATTTGACAAAGTATATCAATACCTGTCACCGACTTTGAGATTGGATATTTTAAAGGTATTTGTGGAGCAAAGAAACAAAACAAATTTTACCCTAGATGTTTAAAGCAAAACATCTAAATAAATCAGATTTACCCCCCCGAAGAAAATACCTGAGGACTTGGTTGGATTTAATTATACAAGGAGTTGGACAATATACAGTTGTGTCCAAATGCAGACAGCAGCACTGCTCAGACTCTTCACATCATCTCAAAAACAGTGTCTCACATTGTTGATTTTCAAACACACTGGAGACTGCAGCCATAAGAAAGCCAGAACTGATGAACAAGTATGGCTGCCAGCAGTGTGTCTGGTGACCGTGGGTATTTAGAGCAACTTTCTATATTCTACATTTATTATTTGTATTATTGAGTTTTTAAAATAATATAATAGGCATTAATAAAGCTTCCCACAGTGATGATACTATTACATTTATTGTCTCATGAGCATGGCTTCCACGCTGAGCGTTATGTTTAATGCTGCATCTGCATTGTATGGATTCACTTGTTTAGAACTCAAGACACCCTCTGAGCTTGTGGTGTTGCTAACAGTACATGAGGTAAATGGAGGAGACTTACAGTAATTAAATGGCCTGTCACTTATATCTTTCCAAATCTACCCAAGGTTCTCCTGTTGTCTTATCACATAATTTTTAGCCTTGATGCAAGAGACACATCTGCATCTAATCTCTCTTTGTTTCTTCCCATATCTAGGAGAATATTATACTCAAGGGCTCTCTGTCATGAATTTGAGATCCAAATACAAATGTTCTGTCAGTTGCTGGGGACATGGATAGGAAGACAAAACCCAAAGCTTCCCTGCTTTCATTAATATTTCAGCAAAGGCAGATACATCTCTCCTTCCCTCCAACTTATTTAGCCCTGAATCCCCACAAGATCTGGTGAAATGTCACCCTTTTACAAACATACTCCTTAGACATACATGCAGCCCAGCAAAGAGCTTTGGTTTGGCTTCACTTTCCACAACAAAAACTAAGAACAAGAACTATATAAGGAACCCAGAAAGGGTTACTCAGAGCCTCTTGAATGCAGGCATATTTGAATCACTTGCATTCCAAACTGAAGCGTTTTCCATGGAAGAGGGAGCAGTGCTTCCATCTCACAGTTGAGAGAGAGAGTAAGAGACCCGAAATATGCACTGGGAATATATTCCATGTTATTGCTTCCTTTGAAATATTTACATTTTAGTTTCTCTCTATTTGAACTATAAAACCCATACTTTCCAAGGATTTCTTTGAGGAATACTGTACCATCAGCACATATTTTAATACAAAGGTGTAACAATCACTACTTGCAGTCTGTCTTCTTTGGCCTAATGTACTATGCAACTTTTGAGATATTAGGTTTATCCTACGTGCTGGAAAAATGTCAATCCTTAGGCATTGGACAAAGATGAGCTATGATTACAGGCAAAAGTATTTCTGTAACTAAACCCTTCATAAGAGCTATGCACTAAAGAATTTCAACAAGTATAACTTAGAATAGACATTTTTCTAAAATGAGTATTTAGGATTTTATTTTCTCATCTGCATGGACTTTAGATATGCAATATTTTATACAAAGAAACCTTCTTGTACAATCACTTTATCCTCAGTCTGTACTCATATACTGATTGTTTTTCATTCCTTAAAGTTGTAGAGATAAGCAAACAAATGACATGTATTTTGTTAAATCCACTAAACATATAAATCTTAGAATCTCAACACTGGAAATTTGTGAGAAAGTTACTTTGCTCAATGAGCATGGAAGTGCAAAGAATTCTCACAAAATTGCTTGTTAAATAAGAGGACAGATACAGACTGGAAGCTAATACACACAGACACATCATATACCCACGTAGTTTTCACATATACACACATACCTGATTCATATAAAATAGCAACACTAAGAAAATTAAATCCACTACCTTTTCTTGGAGTGGTTAATGATCTGTGCTCTAGATCAATGCACACATAAAGCTTAAAAGTCAAGTGCTAAATAATTAAATAGATGTATCACAGAGGTTTTTGGGTCTCCATAATAAAGATGATAACGTTAGTCTTGTTCTAAGCTCTTTCCTGTACTCTGTAGGTGGAAACACCAAGGTCTATCCTGTCTCATAATTAAGGAAACTGAGGCATTTAGTGGTCCAATGAAAACTTGCCATTGCTATTCAGGTGCTGTGTGGAGCAATCAAGACTAGGACCCACAAAATCTGATTCCATAGGTCCTACACATAACCTGCCCAAAACGAGACACTCACTCTGACTTACCCACAATCAGCTCTTAGAGTGACACAGGCTCCAAATGACTGACACAAAAATCTCAGAAGTCTGCTCTTTTGTCAGCTCCCAGGAATCACGATGTGATAAGCTCCACTAAATAAATGAGACTTCACTTTCTTCAAACCACACAGAATTGTTTCAAGAACTGAACAGAATTAGCTGTGAGCTCTATTTAACAGGATATGGTGCTTTTTTAGCACACGGAAATTATTTGTTGAATCTGAACCTGAATTAATTTTGAAAACAACTTAAGAATTACCAAAAGCTCTATCTTTTCTGCATTTTCCACTTTATACCACTTATCTCAAAGTGCTTTCAAGTGTGTCCCTATTGCTTTCTACCTTTTTTTTTTAATTAAGTTTATTGGTACATTTAAGGTAAGCAATACAGTTACATTCATCATTGGGATCTCGTACCTTTACATGATGTATCTGGGTTCTTATTTTATCCCCATTCCCCAGCCTTCCCTTCACCCTTTTCTCCCTTCACTATTTACAAATACTTTGTTTCCATTTTTTTCCTTTTTTCACATTTTTTCTTTTCCCTTATTTCCTGTCCCCCGCCCTTCCCACTTCCCCTTTAGACCTGTTCTTCCTATTTCACATTATCAATTACACCATTTCAATCTTATTTGCACTTTTAGTTTTTCACAACAGAGAAACTATTCGATATTTACTCAAGTGTGTCCTATTTATCTCACTTAAAAGTGTGGCCTAGTTGTCCATTGCTTTCAACTGACATGGTCATGTCAGAAGTAATACTTTAAAAATATTAAGAATAATGAACTTTGAAACAAGTACCTCATAACTACTGTCCTATCATAAAAAGTGGGAACATATAAAGTTTTTTCCTTATTTGTATCAGTAGTCATCCTAAATGAGGGAAATTAGTGAGGCTCCATAAGCCTGTAAGTTTTAGCTTTCATTAACTGAGGTTCTACTGTGTGACAAATGTTTTTATTTCTCAGCCATTTTCTGAGTTACATTATAATCTTCTTATTATTATTACTATTATTACCATTCTCAGATGAAAGCAAGTGAGACTCTGGAAGACTAATTTGCTCAAGGTCACAGAGCTTGCTAAGAGATACAAGTGGGAGTGGGACCCAGTTCTATCTGAATTCGAACTTTCTGTCCTGTCCCTTCAGGCTCGTTCAGTGAGAGGCTAGAAGACTAAAACAGGAAGCAAACGAGATAAAGGGGAATGAAAACCAGGGTGTGATTATTATACACTGACCTTGCAGGATTCAGAGCATTTTACTCTATGACGTGTCCTCACATTAAGAAGGGCAGAAACCTGAATGAGAATAGAGCCTAGAACTAGGTTTGGTCTTTATGGAGAGTCACAGACTTGAATTTTAGAAGAGAGGCAATTTACAGTGGATAAAGATGCAGGGGGAGTAAGAAGGGTAGGGAAAGGAAATAAGGGAAAAGAAAAATATGGGAAAAGGAAAAAATGGAAACAAAGTCTTTATAAATGGGGGCATGGAGGAAGGGCAGGGATATGGGGAAAAATGAGAACCAAGATCTATCATGTAAAGGTACAAGATCCCATTGATGAATGTAACTGTACTGTGTACTTAAAAATGAGGGGGAAAAAAAGAAGTGCTACTATGAGACACCAAATATCATCGAATACTTTTGGCCTAAGGACATCAGACAAGAAAAGTATCCACAGGGCCTCCACACCCCAGCAATTTGTACTCTGAAGCAAGATACAATATATTGTGTTACCATTTTTTATGTTTTTACTTATCTCTGGGAAATTAGGGCAGACCAGAGTGTCTGCTATTTTCTGGATTAGATAAATCCTTACAGACAGTATGTAGGCAGAAACCTCCTCAGAGTACCTTCTTTCAGGAATAGCTTGGGCTACTTCACTTTCAAGCAGAGACAGAATGTTCTGAGACATCCCCCTCCCTTCTATCTAACATTATCTTTCAACAATTCTTCTCCTTTTGTTCCCATTTATTTTATCCCCCAAATGGTATGGGGGTACAGGTAAATGGAACTGTGTATGTTTTGGGTTAACAGGCATATTTCTGTAAGCATAAAAGAGATGAGAGCAGTGAGTTTAGAAATGTAAGTGGTGAGTTGATCCCTCCATCCCAAATCCACCTGCACACAACTTACCAGAGGACCAATGTCTAGGATAGTGGTGAATCTTTTCGAGCTTTTAATGGTGCAAGTACATGCTGTGACACATGTACATGTGTACCCCTATGGGCCTAGAGGTACACAGGAAAGCAGAAAAATGGGACGCAGGATTATAATGAGTTTTTTATTGAGTCTATTAAGTCTTTGGAAATTCACTAAAGAGGCAATCAACAAGGCCACCTCCAATTCTTCAGAGGACCAAAGCAAAGGTACTTCATAAGGTCACACAGAGTGCTATGGGTAGGAGCACAGATTAAGTTGTGATAGGAAGCGAGGAGTGACTAAAGAATGAAGAGAAAAATCAATCCTCAGGGTCTTTAGCTGTTCAGTAGCCAATGAGGGGCTTTGCTCTCAGAATGAAAAACAAAGACAGTTGCATCTTTCAAATGAGCTCATTTAAATCACATGAGCAGTGATAATGCTGCTGCTAGTATTTTCTGAAGATTCAAAGCCATTGTAACAAGTTTTACCAATTTATGACATTTCATATTGCAATGAGGTGTTAACAAGTTGACAAAAGGCTTTGTACATCTGGAGTTGAAGTGTGTCCTTTAAAGTAGCAAACTCATCTATCTCATGTACTTCCACATATATTATGCCCCTATATGCAGTATGGAGAAGACACGATCAGAAAGCTCTCTTCTCTGTATGTTCCATATGTCCTCTTGGGGTGTAGGCAAGTGATCCCTGGGATAAAATAAGTGTCAATATTTACTTCAGGATGGATACTTAAAATTCAGCCATCTTGCTGTACCTGCCCTGGTGTGCAGTCTGGCAGCTTTCCTACAGGCTTCCTTCTAGGTCTTCTAGGAGATGCCCAGCAAGTTGGATGACGGCTGTTGGCACACTCAAATCAGACAGGGCTAAGCTCAGATTTCTCTGCTGTTGAACCTGCTGATCATTATTTCTGTTTAGCCACTGTCTGTCTCCACTGACATTACCACATACAGTAGACTAGTTTGCTTAATCAGCAACATTAATGTATTGATTAATGTGGTTATTTAACAAACTTGCCTTATTTCGGCTAGGCTTTAATTTATATGTACGATGTCATTTCATGTCTTTGATATCAATTAATATCTACTTTCTGAGCATCTACTTAAGGCTAATGGGATTCACACCCAAGAAAGCACCAACTGGTGACGAGAAGACTGGGCCCTGAATGATACTGAAAGACTGTGGCACAGAATTCAACTAGAAGGAATGGGGCCAAGCATCAGTGTGAAAGAAGTGCCTCAGGGCCCCTGGGGTTGAAGGGATGAAGCTGATAGAATTCCCAAAAGGTCTGTGTAGGGGTGAAGTATGCAGCATGACGGAGGAATGATAAGCTGCCCATATGGCTCAGAGCACAGGATGCATTGGAAGAGCTGGGTGCAGTCGCTCGCTGCCAGGTAGACTGAGTACAGTGAGTAAGTGCTGTATTGGACTTTCCATTTGGGCATGCAGGCTAGGGGTCAGCCTGCATTCTCTGGAGAGAACCAGACAGTATTTTTAGAGGAACAGTCTCTGGTGCAACTACTTAACTCTACCTTCATAAAGCAAAAACACGCATAAACAAGATGTAAACAAATGAAGGTAAATGTTGCAATAAAACTTTATTGACAAAAACAGGCAGTCTGATAGAGTGGATTTCAGGTTACAGTTTGCTAAGGAATCCCATAAAGCTTCTAAAGCAAGAAGATTATAACTAGATTCAGTGAGTATATTAGAAAGGTCATAGCTGCACTGATTAGAGAATACATTGTAGGGAAAGCAGGTGAGAAGAACTATCAGGAAGCAGTGATGACAGGCCTTTGTGTTTCTGACAGGTACTTTGGGGAAGTCTAACCCTCTGGTGCCCATCAGCCACACAACATCTCTCTCCTCTCAGCAGACTGATTCACCCCCATTCTACTTTCAGATTCTACAAACTAAGGCATCACTCTCAGCCCAACTGCACTGCCTAAAGTACACGCTGACAAAGACATCTCTAAATTAACTATAAATAAGCATACAGGTAACAACCGAATTTGACAAGGTGTAGGAGATGAAAAGGATAACTTATAAAGGAAAATCAAAGTTAAATTAAGGTAAAACAGAAATCATAATTATATATGATCAACCCTTTCATTGTTAACTATTAAAATGATAACTTAGATCAGTACCCCTATTGAGGACTACCCCTCCGTATCTTCTCAGAACAACACTAGCTTGTTATTTGTGGGGACAAAAATAAAAGCAAAACTTTTTCCTTAGGTATCTTTCCAAAGTAGGTTTCAAAATAGAAGTCCTTCCAGTCCTACTTTCATGGATAAAAATGTGTGGTAATTAACAAAATCCATCTGCATTAATGTGTTAATGTTTCCACAGACCAGAACTAAATTGAACATGCCAATTCCAAATCTATCATGGGACATTTTGTAACAGGTTTTCATAATAGAACAAAGGTGATCTTCATCAGAGCCTGAATTGAAACTAAGATGTTGAAGTAACGAACATGCACGATAAATGAGGCCTTGTCCTTTTAAAGACATGTTGTCCCCATCTTAAAAGAACAATGTTCCAAATATTTTCTGTGCTATTTGAGGTATATTATCTTTCAGAGACTCAGTGTACATGTGGGTTAATTTCCTCACCAACACTTCAAAGCTTAGTTAAACCTAAAGGAAAATAAAAGAGTAGGAACTCATGTCTTTGAAGTACTACTAATACAGCAAAGAATTAAGCTTAGGAATTATTTTTTTAAAAAAATATATCTTAAAAAGAGGGAATTTAAGGATGTTTAAGAGACAGGCTGAGGTTACTTGAGAGAGTCTCATCAGTTACAGCCCTCTCCTCCTGCCTGGTTAGTTAATCATAAGACTCACTGGTTTTCACGCTGTCCTTTGAAGACCCACACTTGTTCTTGCCATTGGGTCTTAATGACTATTGCTTCATCAGTCAGGAACACATTTCTGAGAGATTTTTACATATCTAAATCTTTCTCATTATCAAGGTATCTCAGAAAGTCACTCCCATGAATATCTAAGAAGTCCTCCTATCCAGGCAGTATCTGTACTTTCACAGAAGACAATTTCTTCAAAGTTTTTACGAGGAATTTTATAGCTTATAGTCACTCACTTGACTTGTTTTCTGTCTTCTTCATTCATACACAAGTTTCATAAAAACTGGACCTTATCGTTTCAACCTATATCATGTAAGTGTTCAACTATTTTTTTTTAAATTATCGAATGGATCCTGAAACTATTATACAGGTGTTTTCTGAGTTGTGTAATTTAGGGGTATGATTTATTTATTTTCTCTAATTTGATTTCAAAACCAATAGCTCTCAGTCCTTTGATAAAGATATCCAGGCTGAGAACCATTTTCTTATTGTTTATGAATCAACCCTAAAGTGAGTTCGTTCTTCATAAATGAAAAGATGTGTGGTCCTGAGGAAGAAAGTTTTTCTTAAATTCTCAGGTCAAATCTGAAGTGAAGTAGAAGAAAGTGAATCAAAATAAATTTATACATGTATCAATGAGAAAAATATTTTGAATATCGATTTACTAGCTGCACGTTAAAAGGCACAATAGTGGGGGATATGAATGTGTTGCAGCAAAATCTCCAGAGGGAAAAATGACACATGGAAGGTGACAGAAAAAAAATATGTCATAGTTCTGTGGGGGTGGGAGGTGCCACCAGCACAACATACAGGTCTTCTTAAAGTATATTTAACACAGGAGAGAAAAGCATGTTAAAAAGAAGCAAAAGGCAATGGAAAATAAACTATACCAGAAATCTACCCAAGCCATTGTCTTGGCTAATTTTTGATACATTTAATTCTTTAAAAATCACTTGGAAAAAAAAACATGACGAAATGAAAAAAATGGAAATAAAGTCTTTGCAAATAGGGAAGGGAGGAGGAAAAAGCATAAAAATAAAAAAATAAAAATCACTTGAAATTCATATTATACTACATTTTTCCCAATGAGGCAACTGTAACTCAAAAAAGTGACATAATTTAATCAAGAAGTCATAATTTTGAGTTAAGAATCCAGATGTAAATCAAAGTTTATCAGGATTTTCTTTCTACTATTACATTTCTCCAGAAAGGACATGTATTGGGTTTTTATTCTTATTTATATGAACATCACAATGAAGAAAAGAAATAACAAGCTAGTCCGAGCACCTTGTAAAAAAGTAAACTTTGGTTAACAAAATTTAAAGTTATATTACTATATAGTTTTCCTAGGACCTGTAAGAAAGAAATGAATTATAAAATAAATATGTTTTGTAGTGAGAATTCACTTCCCAATCATTTTATATAATAGCTGTCAGAGTTTAGAATCTGTAGTAAGCAGGTTCTATTAATGAATTACAAGAACCACCTTATTACCCGCTCCTACTTTTATGGCAAGTAAAAATAAAGGAGCTGAAAAATCACATCCACATGAACCGCAGCAGGAAAAATGAAGACCAAAGAGCTTACTTTCTTCCTGAGATTTATCTTTCTCCCAGGTAGCAGCTCTGCTCATCACCTGCTTGGGCCACACCTTAGCCATGGCAGACCTGCCGCTCTCTTCTAGATGGAGGTCAAACTAATCAATGAGGAAGAAAAGAAACAACTTCTCTTGTCACTTTTGTCTACAAGAATTTTGGAAGCTACAGTATCAGAATGCAAGCTGGTGACAGATGAAACCTTTAAAAATAAGTGTGGGCATTTTATCCCAAGTCCTCTGACTCTAAAGAGGTATCTTTGAGGGTAAAGCCTTCTAGATTTCAGTTTTTTATGTGCTGTTTTTTCTTTTATCTGTTTACTTCGTTTTGTATCATTTATTCCCATGCTTTACCTCACAAAAGAAGTGCGATTCAAGCTCTTTCAAAGAAACCAGGCCATAAAACAAATGCATCATTTTGACAGTAGAAAATGACAAAACATCTTTCAGAATCTCTCCATATTTGGCTGGTAAATGAGCCGCATCAACCACAAATTCTAATACCAAGTAAAGACTAGTGAAAACAAGTGAGCCCATTCAGAATATAGCTGGAGAGACAACTCAGAATGTTTTGATGGTTAAAGAAGGAAAAAGAAAAAGACTGCTGACTTATAAAAAGTGAGCAATAATTTTTTTTTTTTTTTTTTTTTTTTTTTTTTGTACCAGGGAGCAAACTCAGGACCTTGCATTTGCAAGACAGGTAGAAGAGGAACCACTGAGCTAAATACTCAACCTAGACTACAATTTAAAGGTTTTAGTTATTGCTTATTTACAAAAGGATCACTACAAAATTATTATGCAGCCTTTGTTTTAAATTAATCTCTAATTTCTTCTATAAAAATAACTTGTAAAGATGTTTCCATAAGCACAACGCAGTTATAACAATGTCGTACACATGTAAATATGAATTATAATGAACATGTTAAAGTTTGATTATTACAAAATTGATAGAAACAATCAGATATCTCACTGAGAGCATTTCAATATTTTTTTATTTTAAGGAGCACATAACAAGGTGCCCAATTTATGTTGTTACAAGGCTTTGAGGTTAAAAAGCATTGAAGTCAATGAGGTTCACATCATATTCCAATTCACTTTATGAGCGTTTAAAAAAATGAGAGACAGACAGACAGTGAGTGAATGAGTGAGCAGGTCATGCTTCAAGTTCTTGTCTATGAAATATGTGTAAAAATGATGTCACTGCAGGATCCAGGAATGCAAAGCCTTCTTACAGTTCCCCTGCCCTTCGCACCTGCATGGGGAAAGTGGAGGGCTAGTTTTGAGATGATGGAGTTGAGAGATTGAATCATTTTGGAAGAGTTATCTAGAGAGTCCCTGGGATCTGCAGAAAACATTTTGTGAGAGAAAAATTTTTCCATTATTAGTCCCTCAAGATTTTGGTTTGTTACTGCAGTATAAACTTATCTATCACTTATAACTGCTAAAGGGCTTTGTGTTGATTTTTTTTTTCAAGAGATTTTGTAGAGAAACTGCTTTCATGCTAGAGAGTAATACCCTCTGGGATAGATCATGGGCTAGTTAGCAGGTGAGCAGGATCCTAAGCCAGACTCATCAGGTTACCATCCAATAAGTGAGGCCACTTACAAACCCTTGACCATGAACAATGACAACTTATTTAAGCCTGTTGCTTTTTGTGTAAAAGGACGTAATAATAAATAGAATATTTCTCTATAGGGTATAAATGAGATAACACACAAACTCTTTAGAATGGTGCTTGGCACTGATTAATAAATGTTAGTAGTTTTTGTTAGTGGAATATTATTAGGCATGAAAAAAGAGGAGGAATGAGGGACCCCAGAATTAATGGTCCTTTCCTGTAGGAAAAACCTGAAGTCATTTCTTCTACTATAGTTGCCAGCTCTTCTAGCTCTTGTGATTAATTGTGCAGGAAATACTTGGATGCAAATATCCAGACATGAAACTGATTTTTTCTCCCCTAATATCTCACTGAATCTTTACTGGACTAGGATAAAATTGCCTATTGCTGCTGGCCAGGAAGATGAAAGTATCTAGTCATTAAGCCTTTAGATGGTTTGACCTTTGGAACTATTGCTGGGGAAAGGAGAGTGGAGCCCCTAGATGATAGTTATTACCACGTGGGACCCATAGACAGAGAACAATTCAGTGCTCCTAGCACAGGTTGAAAGCCAACTTCTGACTGTCACAGATGACAGATGAACTGGGATCAGATTGCGGATGTAGCACAAATCCCCAACAAAGTAAATGGGGAGGGCCATAGACATCCAAAAGCCAAGATTATAAATATTGGATAAATAACTGCATCAGAGCTTCATTCTCCTAACTTTGACTCCAGAAATCCATAGCAGACAAATATACGGCCAACACGGATGGTAGGAATGCCTTACATCATTAATAAGAACTGAACAGAGGTGCATTTCCTGGAACAATCACTATCCTTCTTTTCCATAAGGAAAAAAAGACAGAGAGTCCCAGTTGTATAAACCTTACTACAATGAAGCTGTGTTCACGTGGAAACAGAAATTAAAAGGGATGTAGCCTTCTTCAGTTTGGGGCCTGCATCACCCTGCTGCAGAGCTTAGTTGGGGATTTCTTACTTTACTCCCTCCCACCACCCTCAGCACCCAGGTTTGAGCACCCAGCATATCCTTGGCAAATGCCTACAGCTGAACTGAGTCAGTGATAGGACAGATATAACGGCCTCTGGCCAGAGACAGATACTTTTCACATCACAGACTGACAAGGTTTATTGAGTCTGAAAGTTTACAAAATTAAAAAAGTAAATAAATAAATAAATAAAAAGAGAAAACAAAACAACAATGAAAACTGCAGGAAAACAAAATAATTCTAAGATTTTTTTTGAAATGAGTTATACTTTAGGTTTCCAATGGAGGAAAATCTATATTTTCCCCAATAGCTGTTAGTGTGTTTGTATTATTATAATTATTATAACTGTTAATACTGGTAATACACATAGATTTAAAAGCACTTTTAACATCAGAACAAAAATATTTGCTAAAAGCGTAGAAAGACTCCAAATTCTATCCTTTAATAAATATGCCATGGTAAAAACAGATAACCTAGGTGGGTAGTATTGTTCCTTGTGGCTAGTGAATTCCTACTATGGTGACTGACTTGCAGACTGTAGGAAATTAGCAAAACCCCTGCCTTCTCCAACCTAGAGGGCAGTAGCAACTTCCCCTAGTTTTGAGAACCAAGAATGCTTAGAAACATTGCAGATGTCCCTTAGGTGCAATACAACCCTCAGGTCTAGATGACAATTGCACCTCTTAAAGCAAAGAAAGAGAAATGGAGTGTGTGTGTGTGTGTGTTGTGTGTGTGTGTGTGTGTATACGCACGTTTGCATCACTCACATATTTATGAGTGATCCACAGGAATCAGGGATTAAATTCTCCCCAATTATATAACAGTAATAAAATCCTGTGAAACACTGTTCTAAATGCAGGAAGAGCATTCAAAAGCCAGGTCCTCTGCTGTGTTCATTAGAAAGCCTACACCACAGGCAGAAAGATAAACCAAGGCAACTCTACAATGGATCAGTGCAGGATTCAGTGTATAACTATGAGAACAAATCCCACATTTAAGAAACAGCTTGGTCACAGCGACCAGTGGGAAGCCATGCTGTGCCTAAATGCCCTGCAGAACCATAAGATTTGGCCTTTTTTCTGTAAGACAGCAAGTATAGCTGTTCTTTCTGTTGGCCTGGCTGCCCCAAAGGATGAATAAACTGGTCACACACTCTGTACATACAAGAAACCATTTTCACCACAACAAAGGAACAGTAGCTTTTCTGTACTAGACTTTATTATTTGAAATAAGTGATTAAGCCTTTCAGAACTTTACTGTCGGTGAAATGGGCCAGTATATCTCTCAGGTCTTTTGGGAGGTTACAATGTAGCAATGGTGAAATAGTGTGTGATCTCAAGACAGTTAATACTTTTAAAATTATAAATGCACAGAATAACAAATTAGCAAGTAAAACAGTGATACAATATTTGAATTTGTACAGATAAAAAGTCAAAAGGGAGCGATTTTGCTAGTACCTAGAGAAAGCAAAGGGTCTCATGATTGCAGGGGCAAGATCTGCTTACACGTGAATGAGGAGCTTTGAGCACACTGTGCGACACACGGGTACGGGACACATGTCTGTGGCTTCAGCCTCATTCAGTTGCCATTTAGCTTCTATGCAATTGGCCTGGATTTTTTCTGGTAACAGTGAAGAACAGCAAGCACAAAGCCTCTGCATGTCAGAGATAGGTGTTAATTATATTTACATGTGACTACTACAGAAATATCCCCAAGACTTAAAAGGCTTACCGAGTCTTCCTCTTATTATATTATGAAATACAATATTTGGTCTTGGTCTTCATGTCCTGATAATATAGCTTCTAAAACCCTTGGGATTTTCAGTATGATCAGAGTACCTTCACATACTAATGAGCTGGCGGGTGATCCCTAGGTAGCTTCAGGATGAGAGCCGGTCACATGAAAGATCAAGGTGTGATTGAATGTTTGGGACTTTTAGTTCTACCCTCCAAATTTTGGGGAGAGGAGTGGGCTCAAGATTAAGTGGATCACCAGCAAGCAATGACTGAATCCCTCATGCTAATGTAATGGACACTGCATAAAACTAAAACTGACAGGGTTCATGGGCAAGAGCTTTCTGGTACTGAATATGTGGAGGGTCCTGGAGGGTGCGGTGTACACAAAGGGGCGTGAGTGCTCCACACCTGATCCCAAGTGCTTGACCTTATGCATCTCTTTCATCTGGCTGTTCATTAATATCCTTGGTAATATCCTTTATAAAAATGGTAATGATAAAAAAATGTTTCCCTGAGTTCGGTGAGCTGCTTTAAAAAATTAACTAGACCCACAGAGTAGTATAAACTCTGGTTTATAGCTGGATGGTCAAAAGCAAAGAGCTCACCTATGCTTGCAATTGGCATCTGAAGGAAAAAAAAAAAGGAGAAAGTAGAAAGAGAGAGAGGTAAAAGGAAGGGATAACAGGCTTATTCTTTTCAATAAACTGAGAATTCCACATAAGCCTATTTGTTCCTACAGCGAAATTAAGCCTTATTTATCTCTTTATGTCAGGTGATATGTCTTTACAGCAGATATATATTATTCCTGTTTTACTGAAATGTAAACTGAGGCTAAAAAAGAAATCAGGTTAAGTAAGCTTCCAAAGTTTATACACCTTCTGAGTAGTTTGCACCTGGACAGGATCATACTGATCCTGTTAATGGGTTCAGAATTTTTTCCTTTAATTTTCTGTTCTGTCACTTCCTGGCTTTGAGCAACTTGTCCTCTTCATCTCTGTGGCCCTTCAGTTGTGTTCTCTAAGTGAATATAAGAATGTTCCATGTGTCTTGCAAGTGCCCAGCCAACAACAGCTCTTCATATCTGCAGACCTTTCTGCCAACTTCTAAAGACTTTTCAAACCCACCCTCACTCTTCCCAGGACATGCCTAGAAATTCCAGAGACTATCCACTGGCCTTCAGACCTGTCCTGCTCTGTCTGCAGCCTGAAAAAACAATGCTAATTTCAACCACTAATTACAATTAACAGAGAGAAAGGGAAATAAAACATCTGAACTGGAAGGATATGACAAAGACATCATCAAAAGGATAGTAATCTCTTAGACATTACATGGAAAAGAAAATGGAGAATTAATTTTTGGGCAATTTAGAAAAAAAAATAGATTTTACCCCTCTTTCTAATGAAGCTGCTATGTGGCCTCCCTCCCCACTTTCTCTGTCTGTCTGTCTGTCTCTCTCTCTCTCTCTCTCTCTGGAAATTTGAAATGGGAAAGTTTCCCAAATAATTTTAGATCAATCAGGAGTTCATATGGTTTTGACATCATAACTCTTGTCATGTTACCATGCCAACAGGCAGTTAAGAGCTAAAAGCTTTCCAAAGATATGGAAATTAGGCTTAGCTGAGATTCAGTCCTCCATGGGGTGAACACTGACAATATCATTAAACTATAAATAACGAGGACCGCCATAGGCCCCTCTCATCTCCTTTCCTTGTTTCTTTCAATGAGCACTGAAAATATGTGATCTATTTTGGTAACAAAACCTGAAGATCCATTCCCCTGAATGGATGCCTTGCTGTAACAGAAAGTTATAAGGCTCTTTCTTGTGTCTCTTAGAATAAATTAGCACATTAACTAGACACCCTCAGCTCTTACTCCACTTACAACCTAATACCAGCATTTCCACCCTTTACTCTTTCATCTGTACCTAAAAGTGAGGATTTGCACACGTTTGAGTATTCTTTTTCTATAATGTGGAGAACCTACACATTAAATGCCTAGAATAAAGGAGCATGTCTACTAGCAGGCAGAACAAATTATACTTTGGACAGTGCTATTGTTAATTGTACCTCCAGGATAAAAATGCCAAGTATTCCAATGTGTGGTAGATTATGCTTACTACTTTTTCTTGCCAATTTACTGGTGAGGATTTTGGTTGGTTTCTGCTTGAACTTCTGAGAAATCAGTTGCCACTACAGAATAGAAGCAGAGACTTTATCTTCTCTAGCAGGTTTTGTACTTCATGGAAAACTTGACAATGACAATAAAACAGTGGGTATGCTACTTCTTTGTGTGGTAGATCCATACCTTTGAGCCACTGTACCTAACCATGCTTGGTAGGATTCTCACCTTTCAGTTGCCTTCTGTTGAGTCTGGTCACACCATGACCTGCTTTGGTCAAAGCCTGCTTTGCAAGTGATGCAGGGTTTGAAGCTTAAGCCTTAAGGTATCTGGCCTCTCTTGCCTTTGGGATGTGACGTGGCCAACCTATATATGAAGAGAGGACATGCAGAGGAGTAGTGTAGTCTCCAAGGAACAGGACCAGCTGAGAACTGAGCCAGAAACCACAATCAAAGGGCAAGGTCACTTTGATAGGGCTTCCATCCCCAGAAGATCTGCTCCAGCTGACACACGGAGGAGCTGTCTATGCTAGGCCCTATCCAGACTGTAGAATATGGACCCATTTACGAAAGTGCTGGGGTAGGCCCCAAAGTTTTGGAGCATTGTTCCATGTTACTGTGGGACATAAGTATCACAGATCTATTAAGGAAGAAGTATAGTTTAACTCTTCAGGCAAATGAGCCAGAGTTCAATTCTCTCAGCTATCCATTTGTTGTGATTTTGAGCAATTATACTACAGTTTCATTTTCTATTTCTGAAGAGAGGGATGCCAATAATACCAGATTTATCAGGGTTGAAGGGAGCGGAAGAAGTCATCCACATAAAGTGGTGTCTGCCCTCGCACCAGCAGGCAACAAAAACTACTTTGCATCAGTACCATTTTTCTTGCTGTTGTGAACATAGCAGGGATTCATTGTTCAGAAAAACACCTTTAGTCTAGGAAATAAGGCGCAAAATAATTAACCACTATAATGGTAATAGTGATAATACTATTTTATATGTATGTATTAAGGAAGGGAAATAAATCATTTCAAAGAAAACATATCGTTGAATATGAGATGGGGAGGAGGCATCTGACTATGAGCGATTGCTTTTGAATTTACAAAAAACACAAAATCAAGGAGGGACAACATTCACAGTCCTTATTAGGTAGCCTTAAACTAAAGGTTAATAACAGTTGAAGGAGTCCCTGGTGGAGCTGCCCAAACTCCACAAGGTCACACATCTTTCCAAGCAGGAGAAACTGAATGCTTGGGCCAGCACTTCTGGCCACAATATCAGCTAGACTACAGAAGCTGTTTGTGTGAATGTCCTTGATAAATTGATAGGATCCAGGAATAAGGCCAAAAATTCCACAGATGCATTAATTCTGAAAAGAAATAATGTCGTTAAATCACAGTGCTACCTGGAGTCTTTCCTCTCTGTGAGAGTAGTGGTTTCTGTATATTCCCTGTTCTCTCCCTCCAAGTGTGACTTTCAATTTTTTAAACATTTACACCTAGATTTCACATTTAGCTTTCATCAAGGGATGAAAGGATGTCAAATTGCTTTCTTCACAGTGATTTACTGGTGCCCTCAATTCTTTGGTATGGCCTGCCACCTATTATTATTGTATCTAATATCTGACAATAAAATTCTTAGGGAAACCTTCCCAGTTGCAAATGGAAGGTGCTAATACACTTAACACAGATGCTTAGAATCCAGGAAAGAGTTCAGAAAGGTTTTCCTTTTCTCCATATAAGTGAAAACATGGCAGCAATGACCATTCTGGGTTACTCATTTTATAGCACAGGAAATTAAGGAGGTGAGAGTTAACTGACCAAGTGGCAATAGGTATTCTAGAAGAGCAGACATATTTGGATCATGCTGCACAAGAACGGAAGGCTTTTGAATAAAACAAACATAGACAGGATTTCTTCCGTAAGGCAGACGGGGGTGGGGGAGGGAGAAAGGGAGATGAAATGAATGTTGTCATGGCTGTAAGTAGACTGTTTTTTTAGAAGAAGCTTTTCTCTTTTTCTTTTCACTGCCTTCTTCCCATTCTCATGTGAATTTTCTTTTTAGTTAAGCTACTCTCAAAAGCTATTCATTCACCAAGTTCCAAGAAAGGAATTGGTTCATGGAGGTATGCCTCTTGCTTCCCTACCACTTACCCTAGTATATGCATCTCTGTGCTATAAAACCCCAAGCCTTTTACAGCCCCAAATAAAGTCAGAGAATATCAGTCACTATCATAGATGTTTGGATTATGTTTGTATCTTTTCAAATCATACCATTTCCACCAAATACACCTAGTCTGAAGTCAAGTCTTTTTCACAACAGATAAATGGACTCATTTGTCAATAAAACCACAATTCTGGCATGATGTATAATATTAGAAACCACAACATACAGACAATACTTTGAATTGAATTTTAACCTGAAAAGCTGTCTTGTTTCAGTTGATTGTGCACAGGGATAATTTTTTTTTTAGTGTATTGGCACATTTTAGGTATACAGTACAGTTACATTCATTACTGGGATCTTGTACCTTTACACGACAGGTCTTGGTTCTCATTTTTTAGCTCTTACCTTCAAATCAAAGGCTCTGAGATTCATGCACACACATTCAGTGATCAGCAGTGAAAGGAAAAGCAACTATAGGAAGATAGCAAAGAAAAAGCAGCAAAGCATGGGTTCCTGATATCTCAGGGAGTTGAGCACCTGAGGGGTAAATCTGTAAGCTAGGGAATCAAGGAACCATCTTTATCTGCCTTTCTCTAATCTCCTTATGAAGTAGTCTCCAGGAAATTCACATTTGGTCTTCACCCATTTGTTAGGAAGCATTTCTAAGTCTGGAATAAGGATGTAAACAAGGGGATTAAAGTAACCTTTCTTTAATTCTGATCCCTTTCTCATGGCAGCTTTACAGAAATCCAGGGGATGGAAGGACAATCAGGTCTTTATCCACTTTTTTATGCAAAGTGCTTAATGAATTAGCTTAATCAGAGACAAATGTACCGTTCTTCAAATTCAAAAGAGCTATCTTTAAAGCATAGGCCTATAAAATAGGCATGAAAGATAGTTGGCTTAGTTTGTTGTTCTCCAAAATATTGAGCTCCAACCCCAGCCAGGTACCTAATAATTATGCCCTTCTTGTTCATATCAAAAGTTTTGTTAATTTAGTGGCTTTAGCTGTATCTAATATTTGTTGGTGGTGCACAAGGAAAGTCAGGATAATGTAGTCATTAGTCTTCGTCCCTGATGTCAAAGATCTGTACTGGACAGCCTGAAATATCATTTAACATAGCTTGACTGTGGACCAACTGCTTGACCTCCCTGAGTCCACTTTATTATCAATGACACAGGGATAATCACAGTACCTGTCTCACAGGGCTATTAAGTGTATAAATTTGATTATGTTCAATACTTTCTCTAACACAAAAAATACTCCCAGGAAGCTATTATTGCATAAAATAATGATAAATGCAAGATGAGTGTGTATTTTTAAGAATAATTTTTCTGTCAAAAGATTTTAAAAAAACAAAAGCAATGTTATCTCCTGCTGTTTAGTAAGGGGCATTTTTCAGGAAGACAAAGAAGAAAGTTATTTTTCTTACAAATACAGAAGAAACAGATTGAGGCATTAAAATACATGGCTCTGAACATTCTGGAACAGTTGTCATACTTGCTCGCCAGGCAGGGTTCTGTGCTATGGCCTCACCGTGAATACCAGACTGCCACTGCAGGGGGAGCAGGACTTTGGGAGGAAACAACAATTTAGAACCTCTAAACAAAGAACAGAGCTCTCTAGCTATGTCAAAAGAAAAGGAAAAACACATTGGAGATAGATTCCAGGCAGGGAAGCAACACTGAATTCTGATCATACTGTGCATCAAAATTGCAAGAGGAAAGATAAGGAATAGATGGAGTAAGACAGCAGAAACTGGATGCCTTTCAGAGGTGTGGGCAGTGACAAGCTCTAGTGTCTGTGTAGCGCCTATTGCCTTGGGAAAGTTGACTTGGATCAAGGTCCCCAGGACCTCTGTTCCTGGAGAAGGATTCAGCCAACTGAAAGGCACTTTGGATACTGGAGGATGGGAAAAGAAGAGACTCAGGAAGAATGAAGCATGCAAAGGAGAACTATTCTCTTTCTATGTACTCCAAGCCCAAGTTGGGGCCCATTTGGAAGACCGCAGTTCAACTTCTTTAAATAAATCTAAAAGTACCATGATCTTTAAATCTTTCAACACTCTGTTTAGAACAGCTACTTGTTATTCCTGAAATCTCAACTACAAGTAAGGACAGTGGTCCCGAGGAGAGGTGATAGCCAGAAGATCACCGATGCAGTGTAAAATAGAACAGGAACAAGAAAAGGTTAGTCCACAGGAGAAATGAGTCGGTCATGCAAACAATGGATCTCCCACTCCCTAGAAATTGCAAAGATAAAGGACTAATATAATAGATACATCAAGTCACTAGATGAACTGAAAGTTTTTATCACAGATTTTCTTTTCGTATATGTCTTCATTATTTTTACCTACAACTATTTAGTGCATCATTATACTCTTTAACCCAAAAGATAGTCACAATTTCAATGCACCTGGGAATGTTCTGAGTGCTGAGGCTATAGATGTAAGCAAATTACCTTTCCTCATAGCCCCTGTGCTTTTATCAGGGATGTCCTAAGAAGTGGGCACTTTGCAGTCTTAGTCTGACACACCAAGACATGGAGCAGAAGTTCCAGCTGACTGCAGATGGGTAGAAGATAGGAATCGACTTTACTTTAATTGAGGTGAAATTCATGTAAAATAAAATTCCCCATTTTAAAAAAGAACAATTCAATGGCATATGGTATATTCATGATCTGGTGCAACCAATATTTCTATCTATTTTTAAAATATTTCGTCATTCCAAAAGGAAATGACATATCCATTCCAAAGGTCCCTCTTCGTACCCACCTTTTCCCAGTCTCTGGTGTCCACCAACCTGCCTTCTCTCTGTATTGATTTACTTATTCTGGACATTTCATAGAAAAGGAATGAAACATGACTTTTTGTGTCTGGGTTCTTTTACATGCTCTAATATTTTTGAGCTGTCCATGTTACAGAATACATTAGTATTAAATTCCTTTTTAATGAATACATAGTATTACATAGTATTTGTTCATCTGTTGATAGAAATTTGGATGGTTTCATCTACTTGGCTATTGTGAATAATACTGTGCCATAAGTTTGTGTGTACATGCATTTGTTGAGCTATTTGTTTTTAATTCTTTGGGATATATACATAACTATGGAACTGCTGAGTTATTTGGTAATTCTATGTACTTCTTTTGAGGAAACCCTGTTATTTGCAACAACTGAGTTTTATGGGTAGTCTGTGGAATCTTGATTGACTCCTCATGGTTAGGCACTGAGATTTTATTCTGGAGAGTCTAACAGGAAATACCATATTTTCATCTGTATTTGTAAAAGGTCACTCTAGCTGCTATTTAGAGAACTGACCTTTATAAAGAAAAAGAGGAAATAGACAAACTAGAAGCCTTATAGTAGTTGAGGGTATGCCACTAGTGGTTTTGGTAAGCATGTTCAGTTTGAGAAATTTGAAAAGAAAGGACTACAGAAGCTGCATACGTATTAGACATAAGGTGGGAGGCAAAGAGTGATTCTTAGGATCAGTACCTAAGTGACTGTGTGATTTAGGGTGAGAACAACTGCAGAGGAAGCTGGCTTAAATGCAGAGAACAATGATTCTGTTTTTCACATATACAGTTTTGAGCTGCCTGTTAGATAAAGCACTAAAGATCTTGAGTACACAGTCACACACACACAAATTCTGGGGCTCGAAATTAGGAATGAGACTGTACAGTTATGGGTGGATGGGAGGCATTTAAAGCCTCTGGCACAAAGAAATTGGACCTACTGGGGAACGTGAATACAGGGAGCAGAGCCAAGGCCTGCAAAATGTAGAAGTCAGAAGCAGAAGAAGCTCCAGAAAAGGAATTCTGGAAGAAATGTTTGGTATGGTTGGAGGGGAATAAAAGGAGGGGTTGGTGTCTCAGGACAGAAGGAGGGAGGGGAAAAGAGAATAGAGAGAGACAGAAACGTTTCATCATCTCAAAAGGAGACCCCACACGCAAATGATCCTCCTCACCACCTCTGCCTTTAAGTAGGGACATGAAAGAAAGAAAAGGATGTGGGAGGAAAACAGAGAACTGAGGAAGACCAAGAAAGAAGGAAAAAGGAAAGAGAGAAGAAGAAAAATGTTTCAAGAAGGCACAGTAAATTATCTGGATTGTATGGTGCTAAAAATCAAAACAGATTTGATATTTAGATTTGGCAAGACAGAGATCACTGATGCTTTCGAAAGGGCAAATTTTGTGGAATGGTAAGAACTAAAATAAGTTTGAATTCTCTCTTTCTTGCTTCTTTCCTTCCTTCTCTCTGTTCCTTGTCTCATGAATCAGGTTTGTAATTTTCCTGAGGGCTGTTAAGTGTTGATGATGCATAAAGACCCGGGTTCCACAATGTATGTAACGTGCAGGCAAGGAGAGCATAGCCATCAAGTCCTAGAAACAGAAATGTATACATGCACTAAGAAAGTGAACACACCCCCTTCTGAATATGGCCCCAAACCTCAAAGAGTGGTTGGAGAATAACTTAGTGTAGAACAATGAATAGGGTACTAAGACCTCTTTTGGATATGAAGGACAATAAATAGTAAAGTACTTATTCTGTGGGTAAGAAAAAACTATGTATATATTTCCACAATTTACTGATACTAATTATTTTATTTTAGATGTATTAAACACTATCTTGATTATTAAATCTTATGTCAGTCTCAATAGACATTATGCATTAGGAGCATCTGCAATACATGAGTCTCAAAATATTGAAAAGCCATTACTTAAGACTATAAAGTCATGTTCAATATGTCAAATCCAGATGGTAGAGTTCAGAAACAATATTGATTTGAGGTAGTGGAAAATGTTTTAGACTTTTTAACTAATCGTGATAGAATTCTGACCCACATATTCCATGTGACATTCCCGAGAGATTTCTGACTGTTCGAAATTTTTTAGCTTAGCATATGTCAAGGCATGCTAAATATCACACAGCCTGGCAGAAAAAGGTTGCGTTTCACATCCAGTGTCATTCAGTTTGAGCTCTCTTTTAGCTGGTGCCCTCCCACGATGTGTTACAGGGAATACTTGTCACTTACATGCCATAAAATTATGAAGAGACAGACAAATGAAAATGACTCCTCAAAGAGTGACTTGAACAGAGAAGAAAATTCTTGGAATTACCAATATTTCAAAATGCCATTCAACCTTGAGCATTTGATTTTGCAAATTTTTAAAAAGTGATATTTAAATGGAGTTTTATTTGCAGTCAGTGATCCGTTGCCACTTAATGTGGTTTGCTGAGGTCAAGTGTTGGCAATGCACTCACAGGCACGAAGAGTTAGTCTAAAAATTAATGATTTTAGACTAGAGGAACTGGGAAATAGGACTTCTTGTTCTTGTAGGTTTTGCACATCTGTCATCTTTTCTGGAACTGACCCAGTACTTTGAAAGAGAGAAATAAATCTGGCGGGGCTGAAGGAGGATGAGGGAGGGCAATGTGGACAGCATGATCTTGCATCAGACAAATCTGCACAGATATGCCGTTCATTATCACTGGTAGGTCCACCTACTAAGTTGTGTAGTTCACTTACTGCCTCTCTGAGAGAATTATCGTAAGTCTCTAAAATTTATTCTTTAGTAGGAACTTATAGAAGAAGTTACATCTTTTTTCATAAGTCAGAATTCACAAAGATTTGGATTATTAGGGCAAAAAGTTGTTAATACTTTATAATAAAATTTTAAAAGAGAAGTAAGTAAGTTCCTTTTTAGACCGGAAATTTGATCTTTAACCCTTAATTCGCACATTGTTCTGTCACTGCTACAATTAATAATGTGAAAGGCAGCCATATTTGCCTTAAATCCTAGGATCCTTAGTTGTCTCACATGAAAAATGAGATAATAGTACCCATGTCTCAGTGCATTGTGTGGATTAAATAATTGTGAAGATGCTGACACATGGCAAAGGGTTAGGACATATTAATTTCCTCTGCCACCCTCAATTAAATCAACCTAACTGAAGTGAGAAAAGAACAGAAGATCAGCCTAATTGAAGTAAAAAAAGGACAGGAGATAAGATAAATCAAGAGGGCTGTCTGATATGAATCATCTGGCCATGGAATTATTCCAGACATATCCAGTCTATATAGTTTGTGGTGTTCTATGTGATAGCCCCTAGAACACTCATAGTATAATGCAGTGGTTTGATGTTAAATTCTACTGCATTCAAAGGCAGTGCCCACCTTCCTGGAAGTAACAGTAATAAAGGATGAGATAGGCAGAGCTGCAGACAGATTCAGAAATAGAAACATGGCCAGACATCAGTCAGGAAGATGAGTCCTACTTGCATGTGGATCAAATAACCAAAAGGCCCCTGGCAGGGGTTTGGCTGTGCTTTGTAATATCATCTGGGGGCATTTTTTACTAGGTAAGATAAGATGAATTCCGCACTCATTCAGTCTCAAGGGAAATGTCCATCCTATGGTCATGTCATCATTTAGTGCCTTGCTTTGCTGTGATGAAGTGGTTGGGTGTCAGGTGTGGTGACGCCGCCATGACTATTTCTCCTGGCAAGCAAAGGCAGCTGTGCCTAATGGAAATTCAAGTGACCTTCTGAGACAAGAGTGGCAAAAAGAGTTGGTTTTATCAAATTACAACAGCAATGAGTGTGAAGCTAGTTATCTAAAATGCAGGATTGGGGTGCATTCTGTGCTTTGGGAAAGAACTCCATGAACGAGCAACAATGTCTTTCAGGGACATGATTGCATAAGTATGTCATATTTGTCCTCTCTTATTTACAGACCCTGAGTACGAAGGCTGACTTAGGATATGGCCCTTGATTTATCAGCACCATTCTGACCTACTGTGAGCACATACTGCACTCCTCTGCTATAGACAGAAATGTTTTCACTTCACGTACACAAAGGAAGCAGTCCTGCAACAATAAGGCACTTATGCATACTAAGGAGACAAGTGAAATGTCAGAGTATTTCATTTTTGAATGTAAATTGAAAGCTAACAACCATCTAGAACATAATCTTTAAAGCACTGTGTGAAATAGAGATTCGGTGAAACATTAATTCACTATGAGAGCAATCTAACTCTGGCAACTTGTCCTAGTAAGCAACAGAGTCACCTGCAGTCGTATTTGGCAGGTCAAAGAGGGTCGCACTGCTCACGAGGAAGCCGTTCTCTGGCCCTCAGTTTGCCAGCACAGTTGGTTCTCCACTATGCTGTGGATTAATATGGCATTTTACATCAACATGGGACACCTACAACACAACAAAAGGTAACTAAGTCTTTGATTATTGACCAGTTAATGCACTTTGTTAGTGACAAACAGGAAAAGGATTTTAAAAATGTAAACAGTTTGAATTTTGATTCCAAAATAATAAATGATGAAGCATACACATGGTTTGAATGGCTGTATTGTCCCCAAGTTTTTTACATTGAAACTTATTCCAATATGGTCATATTTAGAGGTGGCTCCTTGCAGGTTGTTTATGCCATGGATTTTGGGATGATATACCTTCTAACTGACAGCCCATAATAGGAGGGCACAGCTAGAAGGCACCATCCATGGGAAACAGCCCCTCACTAGACATGAAATCTGTGGAAGTCATGATCTTGGGTTCCCTAGCCTCTAAAATTATGGAAAGGAAACAAAAAAGAAAACCCTTGCTTAAAAGTAGCACATCTCATGGTATGTTGTCAGAATAGCCTTAATGGACTCACTCACCTTTGAAAGAAAGCTGCCCATCTAAGCTTTGGCGTAAGACTTCACTGAGTTAATTGCTTATGAGAGCTTGTTTCTACCTAGCCCTCTAGGTACAAGACATCTGCCTTTCAATTATATCTTTGAGACCTTAATTCAATCATCTGGACTAATTAAAATTTTTTGCTAACTGGCTAGGGGACCTCCCATTCTAACACCTTATCAACCCACAAGAATGGCAAAAGGGACCACTTTTAGATAGACTTTGTCTGCATTTTCTCTGTTTACATATTGTTCCCAAGCCCTCATTACTCAAACAAGAATCTCACTTTGCCTTGGTGGACTAGAAAGCCCTTTCCCTTACATTTTTATGTTATGCTTGACTTATTGGCAATGCCCAGCATACCAGGGGTGGGGCTGGGACTACTAGGAGAAAATGGAACTTGAGCTGAGAGTTCATTGGCCAACAGCCTGCTTAGATCAGTACCCAACAGCTGGCAGAAGCTCAGCAAGGTCTGTTCTGGAAAGGAATAAGACATTGTACTACAGGAAGCCTGCACTTCACTAAAACAAAAATAAAAACAAAACAAAACAAAAGCATCAAAACAAAGAAATTTTAAAAGGAAAGGGGAAGATGATAGCCTTTGAGACTTCCAAATAAAAGTTATTTTCTTATTCCACTTTTCACTCCTTAATCTCCCATATCTATAATTTTAATTAATACAAAGGAATAAAATCTATAAATTCTGTTAAAGGGCAGGGTGTTGACTTTCCACATCTGAAGAACCTCTTTTTTTGAGAACATAGTGGCCACGTAAAGGTCACTGCATCATCCAGTGATTACTGAATTGGGAACTCCTGCAAATACATGCTTGTCCTTTCATGCACAGCAGGTTGTAATTCACCCTCATGGGCCAGAGAAACGACTTATACTGCTCAGAGTTCAAAGCCAAGCCCTTGCTTATCGCTCCAGTCAAACAATTTCATTTCTATCAGTTGGTGGTTGTACTTCAGGTTTTATGGATCCAATGGGTCTAGTGAAATTTTATTACCCTGCAATACAACAAGAAGAAAAAGGCACTGAGAAAAAAAAATCAATATAATGTTTAAGGTCTTTGTTACCTTTATAACCTCCAGTGTTCTTTTACATATAAACTAATAAATCAACCTTTTAACGGAAGATGCATTCTTCAGTGCTTGCTCAATACTTGGTGATAAGCCTGATCATAAAAACTATCAAGAAGTGCCTAATGGTTTTGTTACCTGAACAAGCACAGCTAAAACAGAATCAATTGCAGGATGAGGCGATTGTTTGCTTGTAGGTGTTTTTTTTTTTTTTTTTTTTTTTTTTTTAGAACATGGTAATCAAATGTTACCGAATGAAGATAGCAACTTAAAAAAAAATTAGAGGGCTTTTCTAAGTTATATGATATTTTCTTGAGTGTACAAATGCATGTAAATTAAACATTTAAAACATCAGATCCCTTTCCACAGAGTTCTTCGCAGTAGAGAGAGATGCACTCATTAAAAGTTTACAGTTGACTCAGCAGAAGAGCAAGGGAATGTTTTCCCCAACCTTCAAGAGAATGGCTTTTTCCTATGTCAGGCTCTTGGAAATACGACCCTAGTAGATTTTTCTCTAGTGGATTTGAAAAAGTAGCTATGAAGATGCTAAATATTGGAATAAAACTAAAATTAAATTATCTGACTCATTGAAATGATAAATATACCTTTTCTCATAAAACTTCTTGGCTGGGCATAATCCGAGGACTGGTAACCCAAACTCAGAACCTTTGAGGCATGAGTTAGCATCATGTAGCCAATTTGAATATTCTGCATTAAATTAAATTACATCAGAAACAGGTTTGGGAAAGCAGTTCACCTATTTATTATGACAGAACTTTATAGCTCACCATATAACATAGTAAGTACCATTCAACAGCTGAGACAAATTGATATGGATCCCATTCCAACCAAGTGTCTTGCAAAAAATACAGGGCTCTCTCTGCAAAGAAAAAATATGACCCAGTGAAAAGAGCAACTCATAGAGCTCCTGCTTATATTATGTAAGTGGCTTAGGAAAGGCCAGAAGACACCAAACATCTAAAGAAAAGGAACAAAGCAAAGTAAGTCAGAGGTTATCCTCATCCCACTATTAACAAGGCACCTAATTATGAACTTGATGTCCACTAATAAATAAGGTTGTTTCCACAAGCTACCAGGGGACTGCCTCTTTCTGGAATCCTGCACTTTCATATAGAGACAAGGCATAAAGAGTAATTTAAGACAAGTACCCTTTTGCCATTGAAATAGAAGATAATGAAAGCAGAATTAATTAATAACAATGTTTTTTTCCTCTTCATGTAGATTATCAGGCTACGGCATGCTCATATGATAAGGCTGGGATCTTAACTTTAAAATTTACAAATTGCGTTTAAATTTTTCATTAGCCTATTTTGCTATAAATTTTTGTTAGAATTACTGGAGCGGTAGATTGGAGGGGGCTTTTCTAAGTAAGCTTCTCATTAAAAAAAGATATTTAACAAATCTCTGCTGACCATCTAGTAAATGAATATATGAATATGAATAGTACCTGTGTCATAATACTGTTGGATAAGATTACAAGTGATGTCATTAATACATCACTGTTCTTTGGGAGAGATGTACCAAATCTCAAACCTTTGTACTTTTATCAGAGTCCTAACAGAGCCAATACCTGCATTAGTAACATTACTACATTGACTAAAATTAAGACAGAAGAAATCTTCTACAAAAAGCTATCATACTAAATAACAGAATATACCCTCAATATCCTGTAATAAATTAACAAATGTGATGAGACTAATTGAAACATATGATCAATGTTCTACACAAAGTGTGTTTTCTCTTAAATTTAAATTACCACAAACTCAGGGGCCTAAAACTAACATCAATCTTATATTCTTATGTCTATGAGACACATGTCTCATTGAACTAAAATCAAGGTGTCATCAGTCCAGAGTTCCTTCCTGGGGCTCCAGGAGAAACTCTGATGCCTGCTTTTTGCAGCTCTTAGGGGGCCTCCTGCATGCCTGGTTCAAAACTCCTCCTTCCATCTGCACAGGCAGCAACAATGAATTGATTACTCAACTGGTTTCCCTTTTATCATCTCTTCTCATTTGTCCAACCACTTTATTTTTTAAATCTTATTTTATTTTATTTTTTGATACTTTTTTGATACCAGGGATAGAACTCGGGTCCTTGCACTTGCAAGGCAGGTCACCGAACCACTGAGCTAAATCCCCGGCCCTCTCCATCCACTTTAATGGGCCCTTTTGATTCCAATGGGCCCACCTGGACATTTCAAAATACTCTCCCCATTTCTGGGTCATTAAGTTTCTTTAAACACATAAATTTCCTGTAAATTTATAGGTTTCAGGGATTAGAATGTGGACATCTTTGTGAGATAGAGAGGACAATATCCTGCCAAATATATGGGGTTAAGGGGGGGGTGCCACAAAAGAAAGGAATAAAAAATAGTTAACTCCTGTCTAGTGAGATGACATATGGAATAGTTTGTTAAAGTTTTTCTTTTCATTGAGTTTATTGGTAGGTACATTTTAGGTATACAATACAGTTACATTCATCATTGGGATCCTGTACCTTTACATAACAGGTCTTGATTCTCATTTTTTCCCCTTATCCCTGCCCTCCCTTCATCCCCTCCTCCCTGCCCTATTTACAAATAATTTATTTCTATTTTTTCATTTTCTCATATTTTTTCTTTTTCCTTATTTCCTTTCCCCTACCCTTCCCACTTCCTGTTCTGACCATTATAGTTAAAGGAGAATGAGAACTTCAACCAAAAATGTTTCAAAGGAGAAACTAGGATGCAGGGGGCACTTACAACCATGTCACAAGAATAATGTTTAAGTATTTCAGACTGAGAAGCTCAGAAAACAGCTGGTACATGATCCTATTCAGATCCTGTGTCCAAGGATCTGAAGATCTGTCAAAGATCCTATTTAATCCATAAGGGGGGATTATTAATGGAAATTAGGCACAAGCAAATTTAAACTACAGATGATAACAACATTAAGTGAATGAAAAAGGAATAGGTATTCTGGGACAATAAAATGAAAATGAACATTTGCCTTACTTTCCGGGCATAAAATACTTTCATCTATTATTGCAGATGAATTTCTCAAAAACTCTGAGAAAACCTAGGTCCTGGTAGGAATGAGACTCAACAGAAGTGGTTCAAGTTACTTTGGATGGCTGATAGAAAGGAAAGAGCCAAGTTAATAAAACTAATCAGGGAAGTTGAGATTCTTAAAGGTTTTATTACTAGGAAGGAGAAGAGCTGTTACTCCTTGTCCTAAAGAGGCAAAGAGAAGAATTAACTTAACAGGGGCCAGGAAAAGGTCTGGCAACAAGTAACAAAGGAGTTATACACAGGGAAGGATGGAATCAGAATACGTGGTCAACAGCAGTCAGGGAACAGTAAAGTAGACCTTGCTTTGTCTCCCATGTCCTGATCCAGCTTCTGCTAGTACCTTCCACTAACACCACTCAACAAGAGACTGGCAGACGAGGGGACAAGCAAAAAACTTTTGGTAGGGTGAGTCCTCTAGGGCCTAGAGAAGAACAAATAAGAGTAAATAAAGCATGACCGGGGTACAGGGTAAGAGTAAACATAATCATAACACGTCTATACCCATCTTATAAATGAATGCATCAGGAGTTAGCAAGGCTGAATAATTTCTGCAAGATCTCACAATGTAAGGCATGTTGCAGGGCCAGAACTCAAAGTGGGGCTTTGGAAGCATCACCTCTAGGCATGTCTATGACAGCGTACCACCTGTTTCTCAGGAGCTTCCTGTCACTGAAAGAGCAGAGCAGAAGCTGGGGATATTGAAATGGGGTTCACATTTGTAATGGGGCTTGGGTAAGGCTTTGTGATGAAAAATCAATTATTTCTACTACTGTAGACTTCTCAAATCTGTTCTATAGAACAACATGTTATGAAGCCCAATGGACTTATATAAAAATATTATTTCCCACCTCTCATTCCAGATCCCTCTCACAACGCCCAAAGAGTATAGCATACAACTCCCGTTGGTTATTCTGACTTCTCTAAGCTTTGATAATATAATGTATTAAACTCTATTAAGAAAGGAGAGATCACCAACATGATAGCAGAGAGACTCAGCAGATTTGAGAAGGGTGGTTATCAAGGTGATTATATCTAAACATATAGCACAATAAATATTTAATATCTACTATTGCTTCATGTTTTGCAAACTCTGCCATAGTAAAACATCTCAGATATTTATGTGAAAATATATACTTTAAACTGATATACTTAAGTTGAGGGAAACTTCTGATTTGGATTGAAATGATCTCCAAGAAACTAAGACTTACAGAGATCAAATAGCATTCACAGAAACAACCGGGCATCATTTTAATCTTTTATTCAAACAGAAGAGCATTTTTTTTCTGAAGTCAATAAAAAGAACTGCTCCCAACCAACTTTGAAACAGTAGATTTTAGGCTAAATATATCAAAAGTATTCCTTCCTTTGTCTAAATCATACATCATTTATGTTCCCTGAATAACAATGACAGTGACTAGAGAAAACCCACAGTTTCTTTTCAGATAAGATAATTCAAAACCCAGTGCACGCTTTATATCTTTGCACTGTCATCCTAAACCTTTTGTTTTACACATTTGTGATTCAGAAGTTATGGAACCAGTAGACACAATGCAGTTGACCCAAATGCTTTCTTTTTGTTCCATTTATATTACCTCTTGAACCTCATATTAAAAGAAGACACAGAAGTTCACCATTTGCTGACTCTAATTATGCTCGTTGAAGAGTTTAGGTTATTTGTGTAGCAGAAAAATATGAGTAACAATCAAGTGAGGTCAAAGGCTTCACATATAAGAAGACCTTTGTATGGTTGCAACATCTGTGGCATAGAGGAATGAAAGAGAAGGATGTCAGGAGTGGGTCAAAAAAGATTGGATTTGGGATACACAGTCTAGAATATAAAGGCTCAACATATTCCTTTTTTAATCATGGAAATAAAGGAAAGCCATGTCCTTTTTTGGCCCAGTTATAAAATGTCATCTACTACTACTTCATAATGTTCTAGAAGAATAACTAAGTGAAATATAAAACCTATGATACTGGAACTTTTTCTAACTATCTGAACCAAAAATTAATTATCATCAAGCTAGTACTAACAGTTGAATTCAAAACTGATGGCCTGTTTTGACAGTTTCGTGCATGCCAATCAAAGTACCAAATATTTTTACTTAATACTCATGAAAATCCACAGAAATGGGATCTATTATTGCCTCATCTTCAGATAAAGAACTCGAGGCTGAGTTCACACAACAAATAGGTAGAGGCACAATCCAGAAGCAAGTTCAAGATGGCAAGGCTTACACTACTTCGTTCTGCCTTGCATGTCATTTGCACTTCCCCAATCTGACCTAGAATGGGGCTGGTACATAAGAAATTCTGACACCACGTCCCAGTGGGCCTTGGTTGTTCACACAGGAGAAAGCTAACAGTGGGTGGAAATTGGCTACAGTAATTTGGGAATCAGAGTCAAAAACAGTTGTCTGCTACATCATGGGGATAGGTTTGTAAAGCATGTCCTCTTCATCTTTTTGGCTCCATCGTACAGAATTGTGCAAAGTGTTTATTTCAGGGAAAATCAAGTAAGCGATTGCTAATCAAGGTGCAGCAAGGGAAAACGCTTCAGAGGACAGACAAGTGAGCCTCTTCTCTTCTAGTAGACGATGGGGATGAGACTGCGGTTGGTGGTAGAGGGTGACATCTGAAAAGGGCTTTGAGGTACAGACAGGATGGAAGTGGGAACCAAATGTCAGTAGAAAGGCCAGCGTGCCCTACAGCCAGACACTGTGCCTTGTACTAACAAAAACTGAGGGAAAGGAGGAAATTCACTGACATGATTTAAATTAAATAGGGCCACAGCCTCAGATATCACAAAAAAGCCTAATGCCAATCAAAATGATTTTATGAAGAAGTCTTTGTGAATATGCTTTGAACAGACATTTTAAAGCAGGGCTGAATAAACTGTTTCTACACAGGCCCAGGCAGTGAGTACTGTCATCCCCATGGAGGCTATGGTTTCAGATGCTACCTTTCAGCTCTGTTCTTCAAGGGAGAAAGCAGCCACAGGGAATACAGTATTTTAAATTTTAATCGCAAATAGATTCACCTGGACATTGCTTGGTAGCCCTGTTCTCAAGTTTCACGCAACAAGAACTATCCCAAATTACCATTCCTCAGATCAATCACAGAGCAGAATTTAGTTTCCTTCCTGTTAATGTTTCCTCTTTTTTTTTTCAATAAGGAAACTAAAGCCAACATTTTCAAAAAGTCTTTTATAAAACCTTTCATTGCATTTTGATGACAGTTTCATGTGGTTATAATTTATATAACATAGTATTTAATCATTAAAATAATTCAGTTCAGTGTTTGAATAGAGTTTTAACACATTTATCACAAATTTTTAATCCCTACCCTGACCTAACTGAACAGGTATCTATTGAACTTCTATTCTATGTTCATCCTTGTCCTGCTCAAGGGTGATGTTTGCTTTGAATTTTTAGTTTGGTTTGGCTTGCCTCGGATGAGGGTATCACCAGGGAGAAGGGGTAGAGTGACAATTCTAAGGTGGGGGTGGTCTAAAGTCGCAGCACTGCTAAGTTACCTGATGTGAAGACCATATAAACCACAAACACTTTGTTTATAGTAACATGCTGTGCAGGATCCTAATGATTTGGTTAAAGGGCTTGAAAAGAGAGCTCGGATCTAAAAGGGCGGCATGTAACAAAGGGAAAAAGACTCCAGGAGAAGGTTGAACCACAAGCCAAGGAGTGGAGACCACAGTGGTCATGGCCTATGAAACGAGCAGCAGTAGTAAGGCTCTAGCTAGTGGTGAAGGAAGACCTGCAAATTTGAGCACTCAGGGAAAGTGGCCCTGAAGCTGGAGAACATGAGGAAGCTGGGTTCACAAGATTGGCATGGAGATCATCAGAGAGCCCCGAAGAGGGAAATACTGTTTCTGGGAGAGTGACAGCTGTGGGTAGAATAGTTCAGATAAGGAAACCTAAAAGGGATGATCTGGGGGTACTGATTTTAAAAGCAGAAGTAAACAAGTCCCTGGTGGTCTAGTGGCTAGTATTAAGAGCAAAAGTAAATGAAGATATTAAACAGATTATTATACATTAGAATCTCCTGGAACACTTCATCTTGGGGTGGGTCTTGATACGCATACTTTTTAAAAAATAAGCATGAGTTGAGGGATGTAGCTCAATGGTGAAGTACTTGTCTAGCATGTGCAAGCCTATGAGTTTGGCCCCAACATCAATTTAAAAAATAAATAAATATGCCCCAAAGATGACTCTAATATGCAGATAAGATTTATTACTGGACCCTCTTTTGATCCTGCCACTCAGATTCTACAGTCCGTTTAACGGTCGCCAGAGGTCCATGGCATTGGTGGCCAGAATCAGGCAGTCCAGAAGTTTTGTCCCTACAGAATCAGGTTACAGCCCACAGTCCTGTTCAGCCAGGCACGGCAGGGCCCATCTAACTTGGGTCACAGCACAGGGGTCTGTTGCGCCAGGAACATAGCTCAGGATGAGGGGATTAACCATGATGCCTTCCGGCTCTCCATGCTTCTCTCTTCTTGCTCACAATCAGAGCCACCCAGCTGTGGCCCCAGGGCTGCTGGACGCCTCCAGGCAATCCATCTGTGTGCAGTGGCACCATGGTGTGCATCCTTCTCTCCAGGCAATGTGACAGCCCTGGACTCCTTAAGAAGAGAATGACCAAAACGACCAGATATACCGTGTGGGTCACAGCAGGAGGCACGTGAGGCAGATGGCACAAGATGTGGTCTTATAAAAGCTGAGGACCAAGGGAGAAGACGGCTCTGGAACTAAGCCCCAGGGGCTCCGAGAGCAGCTGGGTCAGACCAGAGCAAGGGGGATAGGTGAGCTGTGAGAGATGAAGTTCCTCAAATTGTGACACTCCTGTGAAGGCTGGCCAGCTAAGGACTAGCAGAATGCCACATGGACCCACCAGGTTCTTCCCCCTTCAGGAGTTACATTTCTCCCTGGTTCAGGAACCCTAGCAGCATACACTGAGCACATGGACTCTGACATGCCTCAAGCTGCTTTCTGTCACTGTGTCCTCATGGACCAAAACTGCTCTTTGGTTCATTGGGAGGTTTGCTACCTGAGGAAGAGCAGCTGTTTAAGAAGCCTCAACAAGTGGTGTATAAGATTATGCATTTCCTCAGGGACCCGTCAACCAAGCTCTGAGCAGGTCCCAGACACCCTCAATACCCAGCACACATAGGGCAAAGTGGTCACGGACAGCAAGTAGCACATCCCTAGGAGTCTGCCAAGTAGGCAGATTTGGATTTGTTGCCATCCTATGTCCTGCCCTTGGTGTGAATGTGCCCACTAATGGGGAGGGGGGTTGAGAACACACTGCTGAGAGTTGAAGAGTAAGAGACCCCTACATGAACAGGATACCAGGGCCACCCTTTAAGGGGAGGGACTGCCTGAGTTAGATGACAGAGATGGCCAGTGGGGTGACTGCCAAGAACCCAGCCAAGAAGTAGGAAGATTTACAGAGGGTGCCAGAGACCCTGGCCAAGGGCTAATGTCCTACAGCTTCTCTGGGTGTGAAGGAAAGTCTCTGCAAACCTGTTCCAGTCAAGCCAGCCATGGATATAAGCCTGGTGAGTGAAAGGAGTTTCATGCGCTCCCTTTGAAGCAAAGCCAGCCAAATGAGCTGTTCTTGCTTTGGGCCACACAAGAGGTTGTCCAGAAGGAGAGAAAGAAAGTGGCCACTGTGGCAAGGTGAGCACTGGATGGAATGATGTCTTTCCTCCTTGCCAGTATCAGACTCAGCTCCAGCAGGGTTATTACCCCTGGCATCAGGTTGGGACTGAGGGGGAAGGGGATGTGGTCCAGGCCACATAAAGTTGTGGAAAAACTTGTGGAACACTGAGGGCTGGCCACTTCTCCTGGGTAGTGGAATGTATAGAATGGGGTGACTTAGGGCACAGTTGAGATCTAGGTGCCAGCTGGACATGGATGGAACTCATGGCGGACAGAGCAAATAAAGAGCCATCCCACAATTGAGGGAGTTCAAGAAGGACAGACAGTGTAGTGAATCTTCCTCCCTCTGCCACTTCCCCCAAGCCCTACTGGCAGCCTTGTGCAGCTAGATAATAGCAGGGATACCTACATCCTCAGGCCCAGGGCAGCCAGAGCCAACTTTCCTGGTGGGAGAGGTGACCTTCACATCTCCACTGTGGGCATCCATGACTCTTTTCTCTGCCTGTCTACCTCTGCCCTCTCCCCACTCCCATTCTGCACTAGTAAACGTCTCTCTGGAAGCAACACCTTCCCTCCTCTCTTCTCTGTGTCACTGCTCAAACTGTGTGCTCTGACTATGGTGCATGCAAATCTCCCCCAGCACCTGTCTCAGACATGAATTCAATGACTTGTCATTACTAATTTCAAAGAGAGAGAGAAGCAACTAACAAAAATAATCCAGGATTGTCTAACTTTTCTGGCTTGTCCCTTGACTTCTTCCAGGCTCAGACTTTGAGCTATGAGCTCTGCCTCAATCCTTGCTGGTGTCTTGGCACATTGACTCTGTGTCTCTGAAGTCTGCTGGCAAGGGACCTGCTCTGTTTCTCTGGTTAGCTCCTCACTGTTGAATCCCAGGATACCTGACTGGCTGGTAACTTCCTCCCTCCTCCCTCAACTTCTTTGAATTTTGTATTGAACCATGTCTGAGGATGCACCACTTCCCAAGGCTCCAGCATGGCAGTACACTTCTTGTCAGAGCCAGGTTCAGGCGTCCCAAGGGCTCTTTGCCCTAAGAGCTTGTCTGCTCCCTCTTGAAGGCTGTAGAGAAGAGGTCCCATGCTTTGGGTTGCACCCATCAGTGGCTAAGAATGTCTTTGATGTGCAGCTGTCAGTTGACTTCCAGGTATAGCATGTGGTAGATGAAGTCCTTGCACTTGCTGGTTGGGTGCTTGCAGTATGGGAAGTTATCTCTGTGGTCTTCTGCATGGGCAACATTTTCATGATGTTGGAGTCATTGTAGGGCATAGCACCACAGAGCATCATGTAAAGGATCATGGCCAAGCTCCAGAAGTTGAATACTGTGAGCTGGTAGGGTATGTGCTACAGCACCTTGGGGGTCTACATACACTGCTAACATGCAGAAGGTCTTAATGTAATTTTGCCACTCTCATCCCACGTATGATACTTGGAGAAGGTGGGGTCAGCTTGATGTCAAAGTCATTGTCAAGAGGGAAGTTCTCACACTTGAGATCTCTGTGGATGACATCCAGTTGTGGCAGTACTTGACAGCCAAGGAGAGCTGTGGAAGTTTTTAAGAGCACCATTCTCTTACAGGGCTCCCTGGGAGAAGGCTGGCCTCACACTGAGCGCCATCATGATATAGACCTTGACACTTGATGTTTCAAAGATCTCATTGGTATTCATGATGGAAGTATGGCTTAATATCATCAAGATCTCAATTGCCCTTGGAAGCAGTTGAATCTCTAAGGAATCCTTGGGGACCCCTTTGAAGTTGATCTTAACAGCCAAGCTAAGTCTTAGGCACTCAAAATATTCAGATTTGGCTTTTCCAAAAGAGCCCACTTAGTTTGCCCCCATAATATAGGCTCTTTAAGGACATCCATGTTCATGATAATGGGAATGCCCAGGCTGTCATCCATATGCCTGAGGAGCTAGCAGCAGCCTCAAAAACACTGTGGACAGAGTCCTCTGGGCTAGCTCCACCTGCTGTCTCTGTCTCCCAAGAGGTGAAGACTACAGAATGATAGAACATTCAGCACTGTCCCCTAGGCAACTTCAAGGGGTGAAGTCCCAGTGGTGGTGTTCCCAGGGAAATGAGGCTCTGCTCTTGTGCAAGCCACTTAAATTTGGAACCATAACGGTCTGCCAATGGGCTAGAGCAAACTGAAGACCAGTGCAATGGCCTTGTGCTTGGCTGGAACCTAAGGAAAGAGGGGTTATGGGGGACCCAAAGTTCTACTTGTGTTTCCACACCCAGAGCCAGGACTGCGTGAGGTGTGGTGGAGCTACTAATGGCTGTAAATCAGGTCATTCCAGGGAACCTAGGGAGGGCCCCAGCAGGAAACAGAAGACTCAGTTGATTTAGGACAATTTGAGGACAGCTTAATACATGGATAATTTACAAAGGTGGGCATAGGTATAGGGAACCCCAAAGGTAGTGCTCTTAGGTAGTAACAGACACTTGAACCACATGAAAGAGGGAGGTGACAGTTACATAGGAAGGAAGTCTACACTGAGAGAGGCAAAGGACCCTGTCTGCAGTGACCCTATTAGATGGTAGCAGGGAGAACAAGCCTCATCTCTGCCTTTCCTTCAACTTAAGTTACTGTCCCTATAAGGCAGCCTTCAGGGGCCTACAGCAGGGCCAAGAAGGGTATAGTCAATAGGAGCAACGACTTCCGGTGCAGGTGCTGTAGTAGTGTGGTGAGCTAGGTCTGTACCCTTTGGCTACGTGGTGTGGCTGGGCTTTTCACCTCCTCCTACTTCTGAACTTTTGTTGGCTTGCCACTCTTACCTTCGTTTTCTGGGAGATGACTAGAAACAATGCAGCTCTTGACTGTGGAACCTGCCCAGTTCTTGGGCCTCGCAGCACTGTTAGGGCAGAGTAGGGCTGAGGGACAGAAGGTTGAGCCCAGATCCCATGCTAAGCACTGGAAGCTGCAGCTGCTCCTAGAACTCCTCCATGAGGACAGCGCCACCACCAGAGGATTACTAGAGAGGGTACTTTTTTTTTCTTGCCAGAATTTAAACTCCTCTAGTGACAGGCATTTTATGTAGCACCTGCTCTGGGCCATGTCTTCCAGAAGTAAGAGCCCTTGAAAGTCTGGCTAAATCTTTTACCTTCTCTGCCTAGAGAGAGTGAACTGGGCTTTCACTTGAGAGCATCATCCCTTGTCAGCTCTAGTGCTGCAGCCTGGAATCCTGGGACCCACAAGAGAACACTCTGAAATCTGTGAGATATAAAATAAAGAAGGTCTGACCTTTGTCTTTTCTCTCTAACAACCAGAAGGGATGTGGCTTGACTGGAAGCTGACAGGCAACTTTCCCTTGCCATCCCTCTCTTTCTCTGGGCTGGCCTGAGACAACTTGCCCCAGGATGTTCCCACCATCCCTGGCCATCTATTCCTCAGGAGCCCAGTCTGGGCTAATAACTGCCACCATCCCATGCCCTAGGTGCTGCTTCTGCCTCTCTCAGGGTCAGCCAAAATAAACCGCACATGTAGAGGGGTACTAGGATCCACTGCTAATATTCCTGAAACCCCAGAGCCCCAGTTGGCTGACCACAAGCAGCCCTCCTTTTGCCCTGAAATAGTAGAGGTATCTTAAAGGAAGGCAATTTGAGGCCACAAGGACCTGGCTTGATCAACTGATGATCAAGGCAACAAACTGCTTGCACCACTCTACTTCTCCAGGCAGTACTGTGGTTTGGTTTGCAGCTTTGAGTGTTGTGACTGATATGGTTTGTATCTAGATGTCCCCCAAAAGGCTTGTGGTCTCATAGGTGGTATTTTTGGAAGGCATCAGACTATGGAGTTTACAGCAGAGTTGCTGTTAGGAGGTAGGGTCACCAGAGCATGTCAGTGGGGCACAGCCTGGAAGGATTCCTCTTACTCCCCAGCTCCTCTCTTCACTCTCTGTTTCCATACCATGTATTGGGCAGCTTCTCCTCCACCATGCTATCCTGATTGGGAACCAGCTAATGATGGACACAAACATAAGCTAAAATAAATTTATCTTTCCTTAAATTGTGGGCATTGGGTATTATGTCTCAGCAATGAGAAAGTAACTATAACAGTGACCAAACACTCTCTTCTTTTATTCACAGGGACCCAAAGCCCATTTGAACTGGTGTTAACTAATTATTCTCAGAGGCAAAACTAGATGCATATACACAGGAAAGTAGTTTAAAAATTTTGAATTTTTAGTTGTAGTGTCACATGCCTGTAATCCTAGAATTCTGGGAGGCTGAGGCAGGAAGATCACAAGTTTGCATCCAGCTTGAGCCACTTAATGAAGACCTGTCTCATAATAAAACAAAAGAGTTGGAGATACGGCTTGCTATGAAGGTTTTGGGTTTATTTCCCATTACCACACACAAGAATCTGAAATCTTTGTTTTGGTGAGACACTGTCTCTCAGACAAGGAGTCACAGTATTTTAAAGGGCTCTCAGGTGTCTAATTAATAATTAGGATTTGATCAATCTCATAACTCATAATAATTTTAAGATATTGATCTTCTAGGAAATGGAAAGAAATTCCTGTAGGAAGAAATTCTCATAAGGCTTGGAACTAATTGGGAATGGGCTATCAGGCTCTGTTGGCGTGCTGTGGTTGATTGTTGGCTTGGAGGAACATTTGTTCTTTTCCTATTGAAGATAGATTTTTTTTGTTGGGCAGGGGGTCATAACCTCTCAGATTTCCTTGTGTTTATTTCTCACAGCTTCTTGCTCTGTGCTGTCATTAACTGCTGTGTCTGTGCTTCCACCACACCCACAAATACACACTCATAACCCTCCACACACTGGCCTCCACTAGGGTTTGCAATGTTTGTCCCTTGGGGTATGTTCTCTGCCAGATCCCAAGGTTTGTTCAGTGTGCTGACTACTTCTGTGATTCAGTCTTTCTTTAAGGCCCTGTGGGATGGGGGAGGGGGACTCTTCCCTTTGGGATTTGGTCACGGTAGCTCTTTTATACCAGGTAGCGAAAGGGAGGTAGCAAGTTTAGTGACTTCAGGGTCTTTTTGTTGCAACCATTCTATCCAATAAAAGCCATGCCATAATATAGGCACCACACAGAGCTTTCCAAAGGACTTGCCCTTAGGAAGCCTGGTAGCTACTAGAGCAAGTTTAAGAAAGAAAATTAAAAGAAGCTGATGTTTTTTTTAATGGCCTGACCTTCATATTGATTGGGGCATCAGAAGTCAGGGCCAAGAATAAAAAACAAAACAAACAAAAATATCTATCAGTCATAGCTGGAAGAAAAGCAAATGGGGTGAAGTTCCTTATGCCTGCACATTTATGGCTCTATAACTGGATAAAGACTGGAGATTTATCATCCACTGAGACCCCTTTTTCCCAGTCAGTCAGCTGTCATATGGCCTCCTGGCAATGCGTGTCATTCCACCCACTTTAAGGTGCCCCGTACCCAGCACTCTCTGGGACATTGCCACCATATCCTTCTGCTCCAACTCCATATCCCTCTCTGCTGGAGGAACCCAGCTCCACCAGCAGCAGGAGTGTGCTCCTTACCAAACCACTCCCTCACTCTGTTCTCTCCAAGTGGTAATGGAGGAAGGAGGAGCCACTATCCTGGTGCGTGTGCCTTTCTGTGTGTCTGATTTAGGTATAAATAGAGGTTTGGTCAATTCTCTGAGGATCCCAGCTTTTTTCCTGATTAATATGTTTGCCCTGACTTTTGATCTGACCTGGGGTGACATTCTAATATTTTTATCCCACTGCTGTACAGGGGAGGAGACAGAGAGGACCAAAAGAATGAACAAGAGACTGAGTTTTTTAGCTGCCACTTTAAGCTCCCAGTTGATTTATGGCAAGCTGAATAGTGGTGCCTTGGTGAGACTGGATCCAGAAATTCGGTGAAAGCAAGAGTCTCTGGATGACCTGCCCCTTAGGAATAACCAGTGAGCACTCTGTAAACAGAAAGGTCACTGAAAAAGGAAATGGCCCCGACTTCAGAGGAAGCCAGGGAAACCTGACCCTGTGACATCCAAAACTATAGAACACTGGTGGAACCCAAGGCCTCCCATGGCTCCCATTCAGCAAGAAGACAGCCATCAATTAAATCAGATCTCCTTAAAAATTCTCTGATGACTTAGATGTTATTGGATGGAAAATAAAAGATGATTTTAAAGGCAGGGGGGCTGAATAAATTATATAGAATATTTTGGCAAACTCTTAGAATATCTCCCTAAAATATACCCTCAAACCCATGCATATTTTACAGGTTTCAAAATTTAGGCTTACACTGCAAATGACAGTGTGCTCTAGGTTGCATGTATGGCACAACCCAAACACCTGTACATGTCGGGTAAATGTTAATGTATTCTGTCAACAACAGATTACCTTACATGGCTAAATTACTCAATGCCATTATCTGTACCAACCATCTGTAAACCTAATTCCCTCTGTGTTCTAAAATCCTGAGCGACTGCTACACTATTTTTATTTTACATTCCTGCATAAATCTGTTAAGCTCAATATGTTACCGCAAATTCTCAAAAATCAAAGGCAATCTGCTGGCTTATAAAACACCGATTACTGAAAATCGAAAGGTATAATATGTTAGCAATTCAAGCAGTCAGTAAACAATCTTTACAAGAATGGGGTTGAGCCACAAGATAACTGAACCCCTTAGCAAGGGCCTGTTGTAAAATCAGATATATTCTTTCAATACACAGTGCAGGCTCTGAACCCATTCATGTATTCCATATCTAATAAAAATCTGAACAGTTGGCCTGATTGGATTTTAAGTGATGCAAATTTGAAAATCAAATAGGCAAACTCCCTCTAGATTTCAACTATTTAGACTGTAATTGTAAAGAACTACAAATTACATTTACCACACTACTGAATTCCCCAGAGTTTCAATATGAAATTTACAGAAAGGGACAAATATTTGCAGGTGTGGTTTTTTGTTCCTAATGAATATAATTTTCTCTTTCATAAGGATGTCTTCTCCTGATGTTGATAAATTTTCCTTCCTACAAGGAGTAAATTATGTTTTCTATGAAAAAAATCTTTATTGGTCTTAAGTAATAATGCTAATGCATGTATGTAATGCCATGCTATATTTTAGCTGAGATTAAAATTTTCTTTATACAGTAATTATGCAGGAAACGTTTACTTCCTTATTTACATTTTTAGTCATATAACTGCATTCATTGATGAGACACTTAGGAATTTACCTCTGCAATAATTTCCACGACAGAGAAAGCAACCCTCCTAAAATTCTAGTTAAATACATTCAGCACCTAGTATTCAAATAACCATGGAAAATAATAGAAAATTCAGCATTCTGGAATCTCATTTTTAGAATTATCAGGTAATTTTAGAAGTTAATGTGTCTCCTCATTCTTTTTTAATGAACCTCATTATCCTGAGATCTGAATAAATATGAATACATGTTCTGAAAGTTAAAATGGTGTTCCATAAAACACATATATAAATTAACATTTTCTGCATAAAGCAATCTGTCTAAAATTTTCCTATTTCTTTTGAAGTCTTTTCAAATAGAAGTTTACACAATTATAGAAACAATAAACCCACCCACGTTATTCCCTCATCAAATCTAAACAAGTCCTTGGGGGTCATAATATACATTCAGTTAACATATGAAAAAGAAATGATATCCTACTGAGATTTGTAATGCAAAGCAAAGATTCTTTAATTGTTTGTACTATTTCTTTCAAACATATCTGCATTTTAAAATGTATAGATACCTTTCTTTTCACATAATCATTTCCAATTTCTATAGCGCATATCTGTATACAATTTGATAGAGACTATCAGACTGACGGAATAAATTACATATGCTGAGGAGGAATCTAATATCTGACTAGAATAGACATGTGGATTGTATTTATTTATATTGTCTTTGTGTGTGTGTGTGTGTGTGTGTATGTGTGTGTGTGTGTGTGTGTGTGTGTGTGTGGTACCAGGGATGGAACTCAGGCCCTTGCACTCAAAAGGCAGCACTGAGCCAAATCCCTGGCCCAATTGTATGTATTTAGATACATTTTTGCCTCTTTTTCAAAAACAGTTGTCAGGAGTAAGCTCTCTCACTCACATCATTATGTTCTTCTTTAACAAAACAAAGCAAAAACAGTATTTTCTACCATGTAGTAGTTGCAGAACTCCTTTTCATTAATTTCTTTCATTCTCATAGCTGCACAGTAGTACAATAATAGCCCCATTTTACAGATAAACAAACTAAAGCATGCGACCTGTTGTTAGCCCACAGGATGGACTGTCATCATAATGGCATGGTATCCATTTACCCTTCAAGAAACTGACAACTTAATTTCATTATTCAGGTAAACTTGATGGGGTACCCTGACATGCACCAGCCAGCATCCCAGGATATACTGTTAGCACTGTTTTGTGCACAGCTTCTGCTGAATGAAGTGGAGGTCAGGTCACTAGACTGCCCTCCAAAGGGATGTCACCCTTTGTTTAAAACCAAAACAGAATTGAATAAAACTCTCTAATAACTATGACTGTGATTATGAACTTCTATTCAGTCCCTAGTATACACAAGGCATTCTTCTGCACGATGTAACGACTGGATGTGACTATTACCTGCTTTTATGTGGAAGAGGGACAGGAACACTGAGTGCCTCTGTTGTCTAGACAATCTGTAGTCCACACAGCTACATGATTCTCTGTGTTGCTTATTTCTTCTCAAATGCCCTCCCAAGTGTCATCTTCATGTTTCACCACCTTATCAAAGCTGCCTCTTCAAGTCCACAGAAAACTGTGCCTGTTCCACAAAGTCATTGCAGTCCTCTGCTCCTCGGTGCCTTCCCTTGGAGACCTTATACCATTTCACGGAATGGCCTCTGTTAATCATCTTCTAGGTGCTGAGTTATAGGCTCAGTGGGCAGAGCCAGTATCCTGTAAGTATCTCCTAAGATCTAACACATGGGAAATACTGTCATTATGAGTAACCTGATGAACAACAAACAATCGGTAAATACTTACTGTAGTAACTGACTTGGACTGAAAGAAACATACCTAAAACTGAAACCAATTACATGACATACAATTTCAACAAAAATGCAAATCCTAAATTTCTTGATTTTTGTTTCTGAGTCTACTGCCTTGTAACATTACTGTTATAGCAATACTTCTTTGTGTCATTACAAGTTATGGGGTTGTTTTAAAAATGTTCAAAAGTAAACAAAAATTCCAAACTTCAATATCAGGAAAATTGTCTAGACTCAACTGAACACATAGTCTAATAAAACCTTACCGGGAAAGACACCTATGTATAAGAAAACCCTGCCTAATCAACATCAATAAAGAGCTTCAGGACAAAGACAACTACAACAACAACAACAACAAAATAAAACATTAGAAAGTCAGATTCTCCTTTGAAATTGATGATAAAACTTTTCCTCAGTCAACATAATTTATCATAACATGCTAAATTCTATCCCTGAATTCTGAAAGTGATCTCTACGTATATTGTATTTAAGGGGCAACAAGGTGTTTATTGAAACTATCTAGATTTTAATACCTCACCATTTTCAGGATATGGCACTATGGATACTTGATTATTTATATCTAATTTAGTTCTATTCCACCCCAAATCAGCTTAACTCTATCTGCCCATGAAGGCCAGTGTCTTCTATCCCTGAGGGCGGCTGCAGTAAATACTAGTTTCTTGGTGTCTCTGTAGAACAATGGAAGGTTTGGTTCATTGTGTGCTGACCCTGAAGTGACTTTCTGAAATAAATCTCTGTTGATTCACCTCAACTCTAACCTCCCAAGGGGCATCATTCTTACTGAGAGTAACAAAGAGTTCTTAACACAGTGGGGAGCCCACCACGGGGCCTCAGAACAGTGTCTGCCATGTTATCAGCTTGTTGACTGATAGCATCCCTTTATTTTATAATTTTCTCTCTGAAAAAGAAAAGCAAGATTAAATTATAATGGAGAATTGCGGGTTCTGGCTAACTGAATCTTGCTGTATTTGATATTGTATTAAACTTGGTACTTATCTTGATATCATCTAGCTGTATATTTTGATGTGTAAGTTTAAGAATAACATTTGTAAAAATCCTGTTGGCCCAAGTAATAGTCTCAGTCTTCAGTTCAAAGCAATAATCTCTCAGTTTGATTTTCAGTGTGTTAAGAGAGTGAGAAAAAGGTCTCAAAAATATTTCTATTATTGTGAATTATTGATAATTCTTCTTCTGTGTTAAATATGAAATGAAGTGGGATGATAAAATTTAGTCTTTATCCTTCACAAAAGCTCCCATACCATAGGGTAGAGTCAAGAGATGTGATCTGTTCCCCATGTGGACTCAGTTATATAATTTTGTACACATTAAGTGTTCTGGAACTCGGTTCCCTTGCCTGGGAATCAAGGGCATTAGAGCCGAGGAGGCAGAAGGTCCTGGCCTTCTAGCCCTACATCATATTTCAATTTCCTTCTTTTGCCATGGACTTCCTTATATCTCAAATATTCTTTTCTTCCTTTCCACACAACTCCTTCAAACATCAGCCTGAACATCACTTGACCCTCAATGACTTCACGCTTAGTTCCCTAGATGTGGTTTAACTGCCACCCTGTGAGCAGCTCCTCTATCATAAAGTTACAGTAACTCGACAGACCACTGGATCAACTCGTGAGTCTTCCCAGACTGTCCTGATCAGTGGACTTCTGGTATATGGTTACGAGGAAACAGCTGATGCTGAACTAAATATTGGCTCAATAACTTAAATCCCCTAAAATTTCAGAGTGTAGAGTTTTTGACTTACTTGGCATGGTACCTGGAACACAACAGTATGTTATGAAGTAGATGGGTATAATTTAATATGCAAGTGAAAATAATCCAGTGCTTTGCTGATTTCAAAGGGATAGTTAAATTATCGTGTATATTTAAAAAGAGAGTGAGGAATTGTACACGTAAGGTGCTAAATAGAAAAAAAAAAGCTTCTACACATGAAAATACTGGGAATATTTGTACTGAGTATAAGAAGCAGCTGTATCTTGGCGATAATAGCATTTAAATATATTCTAAAAGAAGTATTACTTTTCAGATTCAAATAATTAAACCAAACCATGAAGTTATTTTTGAGAAAAGGTGAAAATATTAATATCATCTTTACCTTCACCCTTACAGAATGGCAGTGAATATGCCTGCATAAAAATGTTGATCGGTACAACAGAGTGAACTTGAATAAAACATGTTCTCATGATCAGCCTTTAAAGAATGTTTAACAGGCTTCATGAGATATTCCAAACAATGCTGTCAGTATGTTTGAAGGGCAGTATTTGAACCCGGTTTCTCCTCTTCTACTCATTGAATTTGACAGTTCCTTATGTTTCTCACATAAAATTTGAAATGTTTCATTCTTCTACTCAGGTACCTTTTCATGTGCTTAAGATGTTGGTATACTTCAAATCTACAAAACAGATTTCATGTGCTTTAGCTTTTCATGGCAATCATTTAGAAGCCTAGATTTCCAGGTCCCCTGCTGTCCTCTCCCACAGCCACCTGGAAACTTGGTCTCTAACCCCTCTGCCTGCAGTATAGGATCTCTACACCGCCCTCTAGCGACCCAGTGCCCTACAGAAACACTTGGTCACCTATTCAAAGTAGTGCAAAAATAGATACTGCTTGCATAACGTCCTACATGCTCAAAATTCTGCCTAAACACCCGATTTGCCACCTCAAAATCTTGTACTTATGTAATTTGTTGACTGAGTGAATAAAATACACAGTTCCCTGTATTATCAACTTAATGAAATAAATTTATTTAATTCAAAAACATTGGATGCTTGTTTATAATGGGTGTTTTCAAGGTGTTAGGATTTTTTTTTTTAATGAAGTGACCAAACTATACAGGTGTTAAAGATAAAGCTCTGTGTTTTCCCTTTTCTTTTTTTCTCCACGCACTCCTGCCTCTCCACCCATCAGAGCCTAACCCAGGGCCTTGTACCAAGAGACTTCCACAAATATTGATTGTGGTAAGAGAACTTCAAAATCCCCTTTTATTGATTTTCCTGAGAGTTTTCTTTTTCTCTTATAGGCAATTCCAGTCTGAAATATGTTTATGTAGGAACAGATACAATGGGAAGAAAAATTGGCCAGTAAATTAACAGTGGAATCTACTCTCAAAAATCTCTAATCCTTAAGCATATTATACATGAAATATACCAGGATAAGTACAATCTCTGTAATGCATTTTATCACTTGTCTTTCAGCATCTCATATATTAATAAGGTCAGAATTCCCTAATTTCGTTTTACTCTTATTTTTTTGGACACCTTTAAGAATCTCCCTGTACCTTGTGGCACTCACAACTAGTAGCCCGTATTACACTCATTGAGACTATCCCTTTAGCTATTAAATGCTCATATTCTTTAAAGATGCAGTCTATTTATTTTTTTTAAAAAAGCACTTCCCTTCCTTATATGTTTAGCTTTCTTTGCAGAAATGGATAGCTTGTCAACTAAGGGGTTATCAGATAGTGCTTTGGGGAAACTTTAAAGCACTGACACTGAGCTAGCAAAAGCTTTCTTGCTCTTCCTACCTGATAAGCAAGGGGATGAGGCAACCACAAGAACGGATTTGCACTGAATGTGAGGTGACACATGGAAATAACCTGGGATAATGATGTTGATATCCCAGAATCATTAGGACTTCCTTCTTCTATGAGAAATCACCCATCTTTTTGAAGCCAATTTTATTTGTCTGTCTTATTAACATCTGAACACAACTCCTAGCCAATTTCTTGTTGCTAAGGTGAATTTGCTGAAGAACCTGGGCTCTTTGCTAACTTCCTCTTCTGAAGGGTTGTTTTATGAGCTATGTGGTCTGAAGGACTTCTTTAAAGCTAGGGATTCAGTGAAGCCTTATGTCTATAAATGGAATTTGTTCTCAACGTATCAAATGGACCAATTCCTGTAAGGCTTTTCATATCCACACAGCAGCTCACATGATTTTTTTTTCCTGCATGCAAGGATAGAAAGTGGAACACTGATGAGATTTGTAGCCAGACTGACATGAAGCATAATTAATACTAACTGTAGCACTTTCTGGGATTTTGCTCACTGCCTCTCTGGTTTGGTGACTCAGGGAAGTTGTCCCTCAGTGCATGAGAATAAATGATAAACATTATCAGATATATTACTGTCAAAACCCCTTCCTTTGGTACTCCATTCCTACCAATAAGGTACTGGATTAACAAGGCCAAACTTAGCTGGAAGGATAAAGCAGGAAACTACTTCTTTAAATAAATAATAAAAATAATAATTAAATAAAAAGGGCGGAGAATGTAGTTCAATGTGAAGGCCCTGGATTCAATCCTCAGTGCTAAAAAAAAACACTTAGGATTCAGGTTTATTTCTTCTTTCTTTCGTTTTTGTTTGTTTGTTTGTTTTGTTTTGTTTTTGTTTTTTTTAGACAGGGTCTTATTATGTAGTTGAGACTGACCTGGAACTATGTAGCCCAGGCTGGTCTTGAACTCCCAGCGATCCTCCTGCATCAGCCTTCCGCCTTCCGAGTGCTGGGATACAGGCGTGAGCCACCATGCCTGGCAGGATTCAGGTTTATAATACTATAGTTCTGCAATTTTCAGCACTACTTAAAATAATAATGTTTTCTCTATGAGTTCCTTTGTATATCTTATATATGGAAATAGCAACTTTTGAGCAAAACAGAATCTAGGGCATGGTGGACAGAGTCATGAGGGGCAGCCACGTGCTGGAATTGGAGGCTGCAGACCTGGGAAATAATTCCTGGGACAGGAGTTGGCTGGTTACATGACTTTGGGCAAGTGTTGACCCTCTCTAATGCTCAACATCTTCAACTGTAAGAATGAATTAAAACAGTCCTTCATCCTGAGAGAATAATGACTATACAAGGAAACTGATATAAAGCCCAGAACATGGTTCTGAATGACTAACATGTTAGATGTTCTTACTATGTTTATTATTAATTCCAATATGAGATGTTGGACTATAGAATCTCAAGAACTTCTATGGTTCATTTTAAAATGTAGCTCTGCTCACTGCACTCTGGTCTGGTTCAGAGACAGATACCATCCAGCACTCGGAGCCAGTGTTCCAGTGGAATGTTCACTTGGTGGGACTCTCATCTCTTGTGGTGCAAGGCCATCAGTGAGATTTTGCGTCCTGCTTGCCATGATGGAGCAGTCCAGGCATCCCGAGCAGGGTGTCAGAGTGCACTCAACGACCCAGAGCCCGAGTAACGACCAACTCCAGCTGGACGGCTGCAGAGCCAGAGCAATGCAGGAATAACAGAGATCGTGGCCTGACAATGGACTTAAATGACCTTTTGAAATACTAGTAAGGAGAATAGAGCAGTCAAAATAAATGTGGTAAGACCACACTGAAAGACCCAACTTTCAAAGCTGCTGCTGAGAAGAAAGCTACCTTGGCAGTGAGCCTTAAAATTTTAGTAACGTTGTGGAGGATCACAGACCTAAAAGTCAAACAAGGGAACAATGCTAGGCTCTGCTGGATCCCACTACAGTGGGCCAGGCAGCTTCTCAGCTGGTTAAAAAGTGCAGGAACTCAACACTGTGAGTCCCAATAAACGTTCCTTAATGACAGAGTCACCTGCTGTGGTTTCTGACTTTTTGTTTTGTTTCATTTTGTTTTGCTGCTGTACTGAAGAACAAACCCAGGGCCTTCACACTAAGCTATACCCCAAGCTCTTTTCCTATTTTTATTTTTTATTTTGAAACAAGGTTTCATTAAGTCCCCAAGTTTTCCAGTCTGGGATGGAACACCATTCTCTTCCCTCTTACCTTAAGGACTATGCCTTTGGGATAAAGCACTATTTTTAAAAATCTCCTTTAAATTGCAATTACGGATTTAAGAGGATTATTTACAAACATATAAGGTTAATGCATTTTTGTTTATGTTCTAATCAAATGTCACCTCAAATGGAACATCTCTTTTATATGTAGATATCAGTTATATATTTCACATTTGTATTTTCCCTTTTCTTTTAAAACATATACATTAGTGTGGCCAGGCGTGGTGGCACATGCCTGTAATCCCAGCTCTCGGGAGGCTGAGGCATGAGGATTGCTGTGAGTTCAAGACGAGCCTGAGCTACATAGTGAGTTCCAGATCCGTCTCAACTACATAGT
>NW_022900914.1:54790956-54797942 GCF_012274545.1 Fukomys damarensis | reverse complement strand
ATATATATATATATATACACACACATATATATATTCCTTATCTATACAGCATTTACTTAATGTATACAACATGACGCTCTGCTATGCATAGTGAAATGGTTGCTACAGTCAAATATATCAACAGAGAATTACTGAGAACAGAGCAGGACGGCCTGCATTTTGTGCAGGGAAAATGGAAGACAGAAGAAGAGGTGAGAGGGAAGGGACAGGTGAGAGGAAAGGACAAGGAAAGAGGACACTGAAGTAGGGAGGAAATAGGAGAACCTGAGACCCTGTGTAATATACTAGAGACAGTCAATCTTCTTCACAGTGTATGTGATCTGCACACAACATTTATATCCGTCAGACTCTTTGTAGGCCACCATGAGTCACTACATTTTAGTCTCAGTGTTGTCCGGGGAACTGATAAGATACATTTGAACCATTTTAGCTACACAAATGGTCAAGGTGGGAACTGTATGAACAATGGGGGATTGCACCAGGGAAGATCCTCATTGGCAGTAGGGGAAAATGTATTTTAAATACCACACTAATGCTAAGCCAGTAGCATTATGAGTAAAAATATATTTGCTTAATAAGAAATCTGTGCTACCAGAGCAGATGTTTCCAGTCTTTACAAAAAAAGTTAAGTATATCTGAGTTTTAAGACTTTCAAAGGTAGTGCATTTGTTCAGGAGATCAGCTCTAATAAAAATTTGCTGCTACTTGATGCTCTATATTTCCACTAAGTAGTCTTCCTAGAGGTCAACGCTCCAGAGATCACATTACAGTAGTTCAGGACTCTCTCTCTCTCTGACTTAGTGGTGACACCTATACCTGAAACAGACCATGGGCCTTGGCATGCCTTCCCCCGAGCTGTGTGAGCATCCACTCGCACATAGATAGGGTCTATTATCATCACACACGTGTAGGACAAACAGCACAGAGTGCCTTTTGAGTCTGTGGCTCATATTTAATGACTATTAGCTTGCTAGTGTGAATAAAGATCATCATATGCAGAGTGAAATATTCTTATATACAGAGATGTCTTGTGTTTGACACTGAATCTTCTGTATCAGCACTTCAAAAATAACCCCATGAGCTGGAAATAATAATTCGCTTTTCTTATGGGACTCAAGTAACAGTTGACTAAACTGAACCACTGTATGACACATTTCTGCATATTTCTGCAGAACTGGAGATGATCTATCTGTCTTTTGTTTTGTCCCTGGGGCCACAGAATGAAGAGTTGCTAAGTAAGCTGAAGTTGGATTAACCTTAGGGCCAACTGGTTAGGGCTTTGAGGGAAATACTCTGGCCTTACAGTCAGTCTACTGGCACACACCAACAGAAGAGTCCCAGAGAAGAAATCCCAAAGGCCTCATATCTGCATGGATGCCTATATCTTGATTGAATCATGGTTTTCATGATGACTTTAACCTCCGGCCTGGTGAAAGGCGGTCTTTTTTTTCCAGGTTATTATGCAAAGGAAAGACTTGGATGAAGAAGTGAGGATGGCTGGAGATTGACAAAAACAAGAGAATTCGCCCACAAAAATTAGTACAAAAGGGTCTAACAGATCCTTATTTGGTAATTTACCTTGGAGGTAAGTATTTTGAAATCATCCTTTAAAAAACAACAAACAAAACCAAAATTCTCCTCTCAGAAAGTTCCGGAATATGTGCAGGCAATTTTTAGAGAAGTGTTTTTTTTTTTTAATTTTCTTGTATATATACATTTGTTCTTAGACTTTAATAATGTTCCTTATTACTAAAACATGTGATTTCTAATTTATAAAAAACAAAAATCTCAACAGTAACCTTTGTTAAAATATCTTAGAAAAATCAAAATACGTACAAAATCAGTACAGTACATGCATTGGTAAGAAATTGTCCCTTTAATATTCTGTGAATAGAGCCGGGGATTTAGCTCAGTGGTTCTGCCACCTGCCGTGCAAGCGCAAAGTCCCAAGTTCAATCCCCGATTATAAAAAAATCTGTGAATAGGAATTTTCTTTCTATATAATTGACCTTTGCTGACATATAAAATTGTTTTAATTTATTTCCTTATATACCTAGATTTCTTATAGACACTTTTAGTGCTAGTAATTTTCTAATAAAGTTCTAATAAATACAAATAGCTAATCACAGAATTAAAAGTTAACATATTACAAACAAGCAAAATTAAAACAAAACTCCCAAAACAGACAGCGTTTGGGGAAGAAGAGGTCCATAAATATTAAGGAAAAAGATTTTAAAAGACTACAGAAAAAAAATGAGTTCAGAGCATGTATTTTGTGAGCACACCAAGAAGAAAATAATTTAAGTATATATATTCTGATACAAGCAGGTAAAGAGAGGTTAGACTGATGAATACAGACTTTCACAGAAAGTTAAATCTTAAAATACACAAGTCTGAATTTGGGAGTAGATTCCACTTCAGTTCCTCCTTCACATAATCAGGCATTCAACACGTTCGAATAGGTACAATTTGGTGCTGTGTCTTGAATATTTGTTTTTAAAAATGTTACCAAAGCAGGAAGACTGTGTTTGAGTGTTCGACTGGCTTTGTAAAACTGTGTTATTCTTTCTTCAACATTCTGTAATGTAACCAGGTTGCGAGTCTCTGGTTTTCCACTACTCTTACCGGGTAAGTGCGGGGTGACAGTGCGTAATGCTCACGCTCACCCCATCTTGTAAGGTCCAACCTTCTTGACTGACCAGGACATCACCTACCAGTGATAGCTGCCTGGTCTTTAACTCAAGAGCTCAGAAAACCAAAGGTTTTATTGCACTAACGTGTTTCTGACCAATCCTACCTTATCTACTTATTCAGTTCAGCTTTAAAACACAATTAAAACCAAATTTATCTGATCTCTGGATTCTGCATACTATTTGTCAATGAATCTAACAGCCTAGTGGTAACTACATTATTACTCAAAGTGCCTTAAGGTTTTCTAGATAATTTTTTCAGCTTTAATTGAGTATTTTGGTGCATTTTAGGGATACAGTACAGTTACATTCATTGTTGGGATCTTGTACCTCTACATGACAAGTCTTGGTTCTCATTTTTTCCCCTTACCCCTGCCCTCCCTTCACCCCCTCCTCCCCTCCCCATCTACAAACACTTATTGCCATCTTTTCATTATCTCACATTTTTTTCTTTTCCCTTTTTATTCTTCCCCTACCCATCCCACCTTCCCTACACCTTTAGCTCCTTTCTTCCCATTTTTAAGTGGGAAAGCATCACTTAAAGCTATAGCACCCTCTCTAGAGACATCCCCCCATCTCATTTGAAGAATAAATGCTTTGTCCTTATGTCAAATGATCATACTATGATTTTCATATCTGTAATTTTAGGCAAACTTTATGTACATAAATGTGACTAGATCACAAACTTCTTGCACTTTGACTCATTTTTAAAAGTGTCAGATAATAAAATTTTCAGAAAGCTATCCATCTCTTTAACATGCACAAAGTGTCTCAAATTTTCCAAACTGTGAATACACTTCATATATGAGAACTATCCAAATTTAGAATATCGATCCAAATAATTCTGCACTATATGTCTCTGGTAGTTTATTTTATAAAATTACAACAGATCTGATTTAATCGGTTCTATAAATCAAACTCTGAAATGTATATTCTTATCGTAGCATCACATCTCTATAAAATCAAAAAGCTTGTTTACCTTTAGCCTAGCCTGGGCAGCTTAGCAAATTAGTGAGACCCCCATCTCGAAATTTTTGGGCTGGAGTTGTAGATCGGTGTGAAGGCCCTGGGTTTAATTCCCAGTACTGCAAAACAAAGCAAAAATATTTAACACACAATGTGTAGATTCTGGACATAGATTTTTAAAGTTCAGTTTATTGGTACATTTTAGGGATACAGTACAGTTACGTTCATTGTTGGGATCTTGTACCTCTACATGACAAGTCTTGGTTCTCATTTTTCCCCTTACCTCTGCCCTCCCTTCACGCCCTCCCCCGTCGCCATCTACAAACACTTTATTTTCATCTTAACCCTCACACTAGCCACGAGAAGTTAGGTTCTTACCAATAAAATCTAAATAATGTGTGGTTAAAAAACAATGCTCACCACAGTGCTTCATAACTTACAATGCCCTTCAATAATAGTGCAATGAAATGAATTTCAGAGGGCAGACAATGTCTGCAAATGAAAGGCAACTGCATTCTCCACTAGCGTTTCTCAAAGACAATCTTATAGATAACCTGAATATGATATTAAGTACCAGAAATTTGCTTGGGAGAGAAAGGCAGCTCCCTATTAATTGTCTTTCAAGTCTCCAGATGAAGCCTAGAATGACAGCTTAGCTTCTCACTTTTACTCCAAGCTTCTTCAGCATCTTCTAATCTTCCTTTTAAAGAGAAGGAACAGGCTTTAGGTAGGCTGCCATAATCACTTCCTATTTAATCTTATTTTCACGTCATTGCCTTTATTCTTGTGGTTATCTTCTACTTAATAACAAGTGATTCTGATGCCCCTCTGAAGGCAAGATAAATACATACCTTGCAAATACACATGGTTTTAAAAGTGAGGACATTTAGAGAATATAGGGACTGGTGCAGACATGACAGGAAATCATAAAAGTGAGGACAATGCCTGAAGATTGTGATACTACACACTGGATACCAGAAGAAAAGTCAGATTGCTTTCACAGTCATAGTGCCTGGTCCTGCTTACAAACAGGTTGTTTTCTCAAGTTTCATTTCTGAGCTTTTTATTTGGAACATTGATAGTAATTTCCTTTAGAAAAGTGATTGTTAATCTTTCTAGCCAGGCCAGCAGGTCCTAACTTAGAGTACAGTATAATTAGCATAGCTGACTAACGTTTTAAATAGAAATAGATTTTTATAATTGTTACCTAATATTATTATGTTTGTAGTTAAGCAGAACTGACCATACATGGGATAAGAAACTTCTTGCACATAAATTCTGAGCTTTGGCTTTTGAGGTAGGAATCTGATATGACAAAAGGTACAGAAGAGAAGATTATGACAACACCCCTGCAGGTCAGTGGCATTTTCTTCTGTGTCTAATTTCACCTCACAATCATAGGGAGTCCCTCCAAGTCAAGGAGATGGCAAGGAGTATAAACAGAGTGGCTTTTTACTGTCTTTCACTTTTTTAAGCTCACATACAAACAAATGATGTGCAAAACATGACAGAAAAGGAAACAAAGATGGATGCATTTACTGAGTGGGAGAGAAATAAAAGCTAATATAACTGAAGGTTCGGGATTCATCACCTGCACAGCCAATCCAAATCCCAGTGCCTAATGCTTATTAAATATTTTGCTTTTTTTCGGAAGACTCACAAGTTGTATATATTCTGGATCTCTACCCCCAGAAAGACTGTCAGTTCTGTTCTGAAACAAGGCAGAAATAGGAAGATGGATAAAGATGAGAGAAATGGTTGTGTCAGTATCAAAAAGGAAAACATTCTCTCTAGACAATTTGAATTGCACTTCACCTCAAGCCAGGTGGCCCGAAAAGCTACCAGGAAGAAGTGGACTCTTGGAGTTCCTAGAGGAAGCCACTAGGTGGCGACATTCCAGAGGTCATTAAGCATATCAGGTACGCTCAAAAATGAGGAAGGTACCATTTAGAGAGGCAGAAGGTGGGGAAAAAGGGAGGCCAGTTGCCTAAAACTCCGTGTTGGACTATTTAAGGACTGAGTTCATAACTAGTAGACTTTCACTATTCCTCTTTTTAGCAGCTAAGCAAAGTGAATATTATTGCCAACTGTAGAAAATAACCTGTTCACTATTATAAAGTTCCCTGCCTTCAGAAGCACTCATGACTAAAATTCACCATGTGACTGTCCAAAACGGGAAAAACTTTCAGAAATATAGAGAAAGTCAATGCTGCCTCTGAAAGAAAAAAACAGATTTAAACCAAACACTTTTCTTTTTTACAATATTTAGACTACACTGAACAAGTATATTCTTCTTATAAATTTTTTGGGTCTGTTGTCTTATTTGAAATCCTGTACCAAACAAAAATAAAACTTTAATTTTATTCGTTATCAAATCCTCTGCATTGCCGCCTGACAGCAGCAGCAAGCCGGTCCCTAGTGACCAAGGAATCTTAGAGCAGGCAAGTTTGCCCCCTGCTGGTCATATAGTCTAATTTACCCCGGAAAGGAACTACTTGCATTTAATTTTCATCTCAACAATTTCTTAAACAAGGCTAAAAAGAAAGAAAAAAGAAGCAAGGATCTAAAGACCCCGGAGGGGGTCTCTTCAGCTGCCTGCCTGCCTGAGATCACCCGGCGGTGCACAATCTCCTGGGCACCCTTGAAACACCCCCACGGCCCCCCCCATTCTCAAACCTCCTGATTGGGCCAGTCCTTAGACCAACTCTGCAGAGGCATAGGTTCTCATGAAGGGTAGTTTTCTGAGCTTCCAAATTTGAATATCTTTAAAGAAAGGGCAGGGGAAATCTGCAATAGAACTGAGTGGAGTTCAACCCAGATGATAGGGAAACTCAAGTTAGGCCTTGTAGACTGTGTTCAGTCTCAGTCGTGGGGAACTGCCATTGGCTAGCTGAGACCAGGGGATTCGGTTCTGCATATGGCTGTACATGCGGTATAATATAAGAACAGAGACAGTCTGAAAGAGGCCCCTCAAATTCTTTTTTTTTTCTCTCTCTCTCTTTTTTCTTATCCTCATTCCACCCTAAAATTTCTTTCTTTTTTCTGTCCTCTCTCTCCAACTCAGTCTCTTGCTCCACCATATTGTCCCTCATCTCCCTTTATATTCTGGCTCCTGCCCTAACTCAGACTTCTTCTTTTATTATTTTTTGTTTTTAGGAGGGGTTTCTCTTTATGTTCTTTTCTCCAGTCATTTCACCTCACTCATGGCTCTGTACCTTCAAGGGAAGGCAGGCGCCTGTTATTGTTAAGGGGATATATTCTTGTCCTTATTCCTGCACTCTCTCTATCCCCCCTGAAGTTAATAGCTTTGAAAAGATAGTAAGGTAATTC
>NW_022900914.1:54686522-54787326 GCF_012274545.1 Fukomys damarensis | reverse complement strand
TGTGGGGAGAAAGGAACCCTTCTCCATTGTTGGTGGGAGTGCAGACTGGTGCAACCACTATGGAAATCAATATGGAGATACCTCAAAGAGCTTGGACTGGAGGTTCCATTTGACCCAGCCATCCCTCTGCTGGGTATCTTTCCAAAAGAACTAAAAGAATCATATCACAGAGAAGTATGTGCACCCATGTTTATAGTGGCACAGTTTGTAATAGCTAAATCTTGGAAACAGCCTATTTGCCCATCCATTGGAAACTGGATAAAGAAGTTGTGGTTTTTCTATAAAATGGAATATTACTCAGCCATAAAGAATGAGAAAATAGATTCATTCATAGGAAAATGGATACATATTGAAGATATACTCCTAAGTGAAATAAATAAGTCACACATGTGTAAATACTGAATAGTTTCACTGGTGTAAATAATCTGCAACAATGCATAAGATTCTAATAAGATTACTGACATTTAGAAATGGGAAGAAAGGAGCTAAAGCTGTAGGGAAGGTGGGATGGGTAGGGGAAGAGTAAAAAGGGAAAAGAAAAAAATGTGAGAGAATGAAAAGATGAAAATAAAGTGTTTTTAGATGGGGAGGGGGGAGGGGGTGAAGGAAGGGCACAGGTAAGGGGAAAAAATGAGAATCAAGACCTGTCATGTAGAGGTACAAGATCCGAACAATGAATGTAACTGTACTGTATCCCTAAAATGTACCAATAAACTCAATTAAAGCTGAAAAAAAATCACTCATAAATCTCTGTAATGTAAAAGAAAAGAGGATTTGTTTATTTATCATTGCTAGGTTTCTGTCAATGTTCTTTGAGAAATAATCAGGAAAAGCAGGTTTTCCCCACCCAGATGGACTTCTGCATTTATCTCATGCAGTCTTTACATAACAGCAATGTGATACGAAGCCTTTTATCACCAGGATATTTAAAGTTCAGAATTTCACGTCACGAGGACATTGAACAAGGTAGTTCATACGGGGCTGGCTGGTCATGAGACAACTAAATCTAGCTAAATCTAAAATAAATGCCAGCCTTGGTGGCAAAGCATGTTACAGGAAATTGGCTAAAATATTAACAGGCAAATCTAGATAAGATGTAAACACCTGTTTTCTATACATTTTCTTCTCTTTTTTCTATACATTTTCTTCTCTTTTTATCTTTCTATAAATTTGAAATTATTTTCAAATACAAAGTTTAAAAAGACAGCGATAACATGGGTTAAATGGGCTCTGCCTCTCTATGACTTTGGCCAAAATGTTTAACTTTTCCGGGTTTCCATTTTCTCATAATAATAAAGATAATAAAGGCTTGCCTAGTATGGTCGTCAGGAGAACAAACGCTGCGGTTGTCAATGTGATGTTTTTCATTATTTTTATTAGTTGGAGAGGAAGACAGGCTTCCATCAGGGAGATGTACCATCTTGGCTCCCCAGCTCTGGCGAGTGTCAAACAAATATTTCTGGTATCAATTTATAACTTGTTAAAGATCCATGCAATCCATAATCTCGTGAAAATGGCAGAAGCTTATTTATGTGTTCATCCTAAAGTGAATCTTAGGAAGTGTACATCTTCTATTCACCTTTCTATTGGAAACCTTGCTATATTTATTCTGGCTTTAAATGGACCTATGTCTAGAGCACAGGACAGGACTTCATTAAGTGGAGTTCTTCCATTGCGCCAAAGGACTTCTTACAGAAAGACTTTAAAAGGCACCCTTGTTACCTGCTACAGTGTCACTCCTGCAAGCACCCCGCCCCAAGCTGCACAGACAGGATGCAGCTCTCCCCAGGACAGGCAACAGGCAGCTCTGAGCCACATGCTCTTCCTACTTGGAAGCTCAAAGACTACCGAAGTAGGGCTTCCCTTTGGAATGATGTAGGGAAAATGGGCTTAGAATTTGGGGAAACTTGAGTTCAAACTTGTGTCTCGTATCATATAAATGTAATGGAATATTGCAGCTCTTATAACTCCAATCAAATTAATTTATTGGAACTCAATTTCCTCATCTATAAAATGAGGATAAACATTACAAACAATGTTTTTTAGGATTTTAAGGTTATTGGTACTATGAAAAATTTACAAGTAGGTTAAAGTAGGCATCTGGGTTGGGGGGGCGGGATGTAGCTCAGTGGTAGAGTGCTTGCCTAGCCTGCTAGAGGCCCTGGGTTCCTTCCACAGAACAACAAAACCAAAGGAGAAAAAGAAAAACATAGGCATCATATTTCTGTTAATGTTTGGCTGTTATTAATATTATAAAGTCTTGTACTCTGGCTAAGTTTATTTTCACCTACTTAAACCCACTCAAAGACAGAGAAAATGAAATTTCTTTTAAAAAATGTTTTATAGTAGTTATATGTAAAAGTAGTTTAGTGAGTGTTTTTAAGGTTTTCAGTTGTGGGCATCTATTCTTAAAGCTAAACCTTAGGAATAATGTGGCCCTTCTTTCTTACATTATAGATTAAATAAATAAAATACCTGTATAAACAAAGAGTCGCAGCTATGGCAGACCTGAACCTAAAACTCAAGACTTTTTCTTTTTTTATTATGGTGTCATTTTATTTACCTCACATGGCTTTTTAAAATTTTATTTTATATTTATTATTGATTTTTAAGTGTGTCATATATATATATATATTATCTAGAGATGACATCAAACTTTTATATTCTCAAAATATTAAGAAACTAAAATCACAGGAAACATTAAAGCAGACAAAATGAATATTTCAAACACGTATAAATATATAAAGATGGGTCATCTAAAGATTAGGGCTATGAAAAGTCCCCAGACCAGGATTTGAACTTCAGTTACATTGTTTGACACTGCGTTAGTTGCTTAAACTCTTTGAAATTTAATTTTCTTATGCTGATTAAAATTCTGGTCTAATCCTGCTAGTAGGAAAGTTGGTCATGATAACATGTAACATTATTAGCATATAATAAATATGCAATAAATGTTAGTTCCCTCCTCCTGCCCCTTTTAAGATCCAACCCATAAATTCATGCTGCACAGGGCAGTGTCTAAATTCATGGAGAGGCCTCTCGGGAAATGCTAATGCCATGGTGGCAATGATGCTGACATAGAAACCAAGAGCTCTATAAAGCAAAAACAGATAGCTATAATTATCCAAGATATCCACAAGCAAAAAGCTCCAATTAGAGTTAATCAAATATATATGCATGAGATCTTCTCTGATAGCTGAGGACTAACCTGAAATGACAAGTACATAAATATAACAAGTTAATGACCCTTGAAACACACTTCATCTTAGAGGATCAATACACACTATTCTAGTGGACACCATGAAGGCTCTTTTGTCACAGCTTTGAGAGGAACCTCTCCAGCCCACAGTGTGATATATAAAGTGAGATAGTAAAAATGACAGGAGGAAGATGGAATAGACTAACCTGTTTATAACTCAATGTATCTAATGAAAAGTTTGAGGATGTGTTTTCAACTATTTTAAAAGATAATCTAGTTCAAATTTACAAAGCCTTGAGTGTACTTAAACCAGCAATTACAGGAAATGTAAATAACAACTTGTTTACACTTAATATTGAGGGTCCTTTTAATGTTGCAACTTGGGTACCCAGAGTGCTCATAGATAGAGCAGACTTCCTTCTGTGGCTTGTTTACACAAGCAATTCAAACTGGAGCAATATTTTAAAAACAAAATAAAAAGTTGCATTTAATTGCTCTCAAAATAAAACATGAAAAAGGAAAGAAGGGAATTCCACACACAAATACTTCAGCATCAGCAACTGAGAGGTAGCTAAGGTTCAAGGGTGAGAGAGTTAAAAAAAAAACAAAAAACAGTTTAAACTATAGTTCCACAACTTTTCTAACACCAAGTGCGCTCATTCACTCTTCTGTAGCACATACTAGGGTTTCTCTCCTCTGGCTTTGTGTTCTTTCCTGCCATCATTTTCCTTCCCTGTGAAAGCAAAGCTATCATAACACTTGCAGTGACTTTTCAGAGCAGGAGGCAGAGAGCAAGAGAGGGGCCAGCTCCGGAGGGCCTTTGTGGCTGAGGCTCTGCAGTATAGGGCAGCAGAAGGACTCCCTCTTCCTCCCAGACCCTCAGTGGCTACGATGTATTCCCACGGACATCTCTTACATTCAAAAAGGCCTCAGGCTCTCAGCCCTGTAGGCTGAGCCCCTCAGTCATCAGGATGTGTGAGGGAGACCGAAAGGACACACCCATGCAGCATAGCCATCTCCTGTCAGTCCTGATCTAAAAGACTGCTGCAGAGGATTTTTGGTGGCAGGATATGGTAGAGTAGGATAAAATCTGAGGGTGGGTGACCTATCCAAGAGCGTTAAATCTTTGTTTCCTCATATTTGGATTAGGAATTGTAAAAAACATTAAACTAAAATTGCTGACCTATACAGCCTTCAGGGACCCCTGTTTGTCTTTTTGTGGTTGTCTAATCCTCTATCCTGTTGGGGTACTAGCATATAAAAGGTTTAAACAGTACCTCTCAAACCATCTGAGTTGAAAAAATTACTTTAAAAATCAACTTCTCAATCCATTGTGAACTTTTATATAAACCCATGAAACTATTGTGGCAATGAGAAATCACTACAAAAATGTCTAAATGCTAACCTTTATTGTACTTATCCCTTGAAATACTAAAAGTTTTATAGACTATCACTTGTCCTTGGATGGCACTTTGCAGAACAAAGTTAAAATCACTGAAGAAATTCATTCTTCTACATGACCTCCCTTAGCTAAAGAATCTTAAAAATTCATAGAGAAAAAGAGTAGAATAAGACTATTAGGGTCTAAGGTTTGGGGTAGGAAATTAGACAATGAAAGGAAAGAAAAAAAATCATTCTATTTAATTAGATTTTGTATTTTAAAAGGTACCCCATATTCATGAGAAATAAATACAGTTAGTAAAAAAAGAAAATAAATTTAAATGATAGAAGAAGCACAGGGTTGGGTATTTAGCTCAGTGGTTCCACCACCTGTCTTGCAAACACAAAATCCTGAGTTTCATCCCTGGTACCAAAAAAAGAAAAAATACAATTTTTTTGGAAAGTCAGTAACAGACAAGTATAAAAATCACTAGTGAACTGTGTGCACTCGGTAGAGTTTCATTTTACAGATACTACACATCTATTATATTTTATAGTTTAAATATTATGTGATCAAAACCCCAGATACAAAAAACATATATCATTTTTATAGTTAACCAGTCAGACCCCATGAAGGGATTGAAAAAACGAGTCGAGTTTTGAGTTCAACTGCTCTGTCAAAAAGCAGACTCAGATCTGATTTACACTGCTGAGTACTCCAAAGACCTGAGCTCCAAAGACCTGTCCAGCTCTTCCTTCAGTGGGAATATACATAGCATTAAAGTTAATTTAATTATCTTTCAAAATTATACTAGAGTTTATCACTAGAGAAGAATGGAATCATAAAAGTAACATATTGGTAGGACAGATTAACTTTCTGGTGGCAAGTTTTCCCATTACTATTATGACAGATGATATCATGTAGCTTTGGGAGACAATGTTCCTAGGGTCATTATTACTATTTAACATCCAAATGGCCCTGACCCCAAGAGAGGCTACAGTGGCAGACAGCCTCAAAGAACACACAAAAAATTCCAAAAGGGAAATCCATGCTTCATTTAATGCCCCCAAATTGTAGCAGTTTTCACTGTCTCCAGAAGGAAAGCCAATCTAGGTTCAACTCTAAGTAGGTTTGCAAAAAAGATTCTTCCCCAGTGAAGAAGGTGGCTCGAATTCACATTATTCCTATGGAAAAGAAGAATTACCCTTGTCTTTGCTAAATTATAGCCAGTTCCTCGTCCTGACATCCTGACTTAGCCAAAGACGCTTGGTAACCAAGAATATGACTCTCACAAGAACAAGAGGGTAAGGGACATGGACATGAACAATGTCTCTATTCTGATCATTTTATAGTCTATAAAGTTTCCTGTAGTTTTTCAAACTACTTCATGTGTAAAATGACCTAAGCCAAAAACTAGACAGCTGACGTTCAGAGCACACATACAATTTCTTGAGTGTTATGGGGCCAACCTAAATCCCACAGATATATAGATCTACAAAATTACAGAATTGACACTGTCAGAGTTAGGAGAAAAGTTTAAAATCAGCCTCGTGTTTTAATTTCTTGTGACAGCATCCCTAGTAAACGGTCGCAGTTCTTGTGCAGTACATGACTCAGTGAGATAACTTACTTCTTACTAGGCTTCTGAGTCAGCTTGAACTGCATTAGAAGGTAGAAGATGAGGAAAACCTGTCTCTATTCAAAGGAAGTATTTAGATGGAGCCGATTTCTTTGTATTCTCACATGCATGTAAGTTTTGGGGTCATAGTGAGTAAGGCCATTTTGAAATCAGAGAATGCATCTTTTTCCTTTAATAAGAGGTCCTTAAATATTAAAGATAAGTCTCTTCTTTCACAGACATTTCTAACCCAAACACTTCCAGTTTCTTGAGTCCCACTATTTTAAGTTGCATCCTTGATACTTCAGAAGAGTACACCATAAATCTTCCCCAGGAAAACATTTTCTATCTACTTTTGGATTCAATGATTTTGTTGGTTAACAATCCAACAACATACCCCTACAGCTACTCCAGAAAGAGATTTAAAAACATGTAAAGACTTTGATGAAACCTGTCACATTTCCCCGACACAGGAAGGAATGAAGCTATCCGTACATTACATATTTAGTAAGTACGCATAGTGTTATAGTGATTTTAGATCCTTTATCTATATGATCACCAGTCAGCCATTTAATAATGCATTGAGCAAGTTTTCCCATTACTATTATGACAGAAACAATGTGTATCCAAAGGTCAGAGATATCGTAGCCTTTACCATGTTATTTTCAACACTCTATTACCACATACTGTATCAAAAGAAGTACATTTCTCAGTGAAATTATATATCAAACTAAGAAGGGTTGACCCAATCGGATAAGTCCGTATACACAGAGAGCTAAAGTAGGGCCTACCTCTACCACCTATGCTTAATGAAACTGACTTCATGCTGATTGGAAGTTGGGCAGATTCATCAATTTTTTTCTATCACAGGTAATAATTTCTTGGACAGTCACATATCAAGATTTATTGGACTAAGATTAATTTTAATCAACAAAATATTTTATTCCTCCATCATGTAATGAATAATCACAATATTTAAAATATGGCTACTTAAAATCAGAGAAAATACATAGAGCATTACATTTCTGGACACTATAATTTCCTTGAAGGTAGAAAGTGGCTAATTTATTTAAGTTTATATTCTCCATAGTGTTTAGAATAATCTTTTGTCTAGAATGGGTACCAAATAATGTTAATACTGTTACCCAATGGGAATGTCACCTAATGTAAGTCAGTAAACTGCATGACATTTAAAACCATAGCTGATAGGTGTCATGGGACGTAGCATTATCTAAAGGGGGGATTCTAGGTCATAGGTCACCTATATGGCAGATCTCTGAGTTTCTTAAGGAGTATGTCTGGAGTTCTCTGTGAAATATGACACTCATGTTCTTCTATAATATGCAGTTTAGGAAGTATAACTGAAATGTACCTGAAAATGTTAAGTGATCCTTCATTTTCAATAAATGTGAGAACAATACAGATCTTCTGGTAAGGTCATTTCTCCCACAAATAAATAATGTTTTTCACCTTGAAAAAGTAATTATGAGCCATACGGTGAGTGAGGAATGACCACTGGAAGGCAGATGTTGGCCTCTTCCCAGGGAGAGTCATGCACACAGACACCTCGCCTTCAAATGGACCTCAGAGGGTGAGATCCACAGCCAGACCTCTGCAGGATGGCAACAGGCTTCATGCCAGGAGCTCTGATGACTCAAAATACCAAGTCAAAGGCAATAATGTTCTACTATGTGAGTATGATAAGCAGAAGATGAAAACATGTTTTATATGGTAGGACTCCATGGTCAAAACCAACACATAGCACATTGTAAACACCTTTAAATGTTTTTTGTTATGAAAAATAATGTCATCAATGACAAAAAATCAGTCATCAAGTTAACTCTAATCCTTCTCCTTGATTTGTGTGTCCTCCCTCATTCAGACTCTTGATTATTTTCTGTGTGGACTTTTCTCAGTGTGGCTCCGGCCTCCCATGGACAACCCAAGAAGCCATTCTCCATCACAGGTAGGCAGCTGTCCCAAAACTACATGGGACATCTGATGCCACTCTATGTCCAAACCAGCCAAACTAACTAACAAGTCACATATTTTCAATAAACAATCGCCTACCTAACTAAAGAATAAATTTCTTACTATGGAATTCTAACCCTTTGTAATCTAATCATAACTTTTGCTAACTTAATTTTCATTTTTCTCTCTCTCTGCTTTTATCTAATCAAATTTTCCTACCCACCATGCTCAGAGTGTGCCTTGTACGTTTGTACAACATGTTTTGTCATTCCTACCGCCTAAAGTATCCCCCTCCACCTTTTCTGTACTTATTGAAATTCGATTTTTTGACTGGCACACACTATTTGTACAAAATTATTATGAACTATATGATATTTCAACTTATGTTTACATCCAGTAATGACTAACTCAGAATAATTAGTATGTCTGGCACTTTAACATTTCTTGCCTCTCATTTCTTTATGATGAGTGTGTTCAGGTGTAGCCTACATTACAGTTGGTAACATTCACCCTGCTATGCTCTGGAGTAACAGAACATCTTCCTCCCAACTGCAACACTATGCCCAGCAATCAACTTCTCACCATCCCTACTACCCTCTTCTCTCCCCAGTGACTTGTGACCACTATTCTACCCTCAACAGGTATGAGAACAACCTTTCTGGGTTCTACTTTTAATCAAGATGATGCTGTCTTTAGTCTCTGTTTTCCTGTGCAGTCCTTATTTTGCTTGAAGTAATCTCTTACAGGTCTGTCCATGTTGTTGCAAATGATACAACTTTTACAGCTGAATAGTATTCCACTGTGTATATGAAACATATTTTCTTAACCTATTTATTCATTCATTAATGGGTATTTGAGTTGACTTCATATTCTGGCAAGATGAATAGTGGGGGATATACAGGGTGATTTCATTTTCTTTGGATATGTACCCAGCAAAGGAGTTGATGAATCACAAATTATTTCTATTTATAGCATTGTAAGGAAAAGTTATACTATTTTCCACAATGACTATACTAATTTACATTGCTACCAATAGTGTGTAAGAGCCCCTTTCTCCAAATCCTTGCTGGCATTTGTTAATTTTTGTCTTCCTGAAAATAGTCATTCTAACTGGGGTTTATTGGTGTCTCGTGGCAATTTATTTACTATATTTTAAATTGATACACAAAATATAACAATGTATATATTAATGGGGTATTTTGAAATGTCTTGGTACATTACATTGCATGATGTTTAAATCTGGCTAAACATATTTATCTCTTCAAACACTGTGGTTCTGATTTGCATTTCCTTGACGGTGGGTGTTATTAAGCTTGTATTTCATATATCTGTGGGCTATTTATGTCTTCTTCTGAGAAGAAAGAAGGAGAAATGTATTTTCAGGTCTTTAACAGACTTTATAATTGCTATCTTGGTATTTTCAACATCTGCCTTACCAACAGAAAATTTTTTTGTTCAATAAAAATCTACATGAAAAACAAATGGTTAGTTAAATTAGTACCAGGGCTGCTCAGAAAAAATTAGGTATAGGGAAGTGGGAACCATGAATCACTCTCATCCCTGTCTTGCTCACAGATTCCGTGAAGTGCCAGAGGTCCCAGGAAATGCATCATCTAAGGTAATAAATCATCTACATAAATTTGGAGTTTCTTCCTATCTTCATACATACAGCAATGTATCAAACTATATAAAACTTGTTAGTAAATACTCTTTGATATAGTGAGAAATATTTTATAGTTGCATTCATTTTGTAGAAAAAAGTTAATAAGGTACAATGTAAATATACACAATATATTAGGAGTATGTCATAAAACCTCCTTAATGACTCTCCTGAATGTTTAGTATTCTACATCTTTTTTTGAAATCACTGTTTTGGATATTTGAATAAGAATTTTAGATAATAACATAAATTAATAATATCAATTTGTCCAAGTACATGAGGCCATATGCCTGGCAAAATTTAAAGGTTATACAAATTTAAGAGCCAAAGTCATACAATAACATCAACATGGCGAAAATGCAGTAACATAATAGATGAACTAATCTCACAAAGAGAGAAACCTTAAAAAAACTAAGCAATGTAAAGAAAAGATTCATATGAAAAGATACAGCATCTCCAGATATATTGAGAGATCCTTAAAATTATCAAATTCTAATAAAATGGTTAACTTCAAATCTCCCTTAACATAGTATCATGCATCACATTTTGTCATCATCTGAGTGACTGTTACCAGTGGTAACTAACCAGAATACAGGATTAAGCAGACTCTGAAACAATTAAGAAACAAAGTATTCACAACCACATTTCCTTCAAGGTCGAAACTACAAACACAGCTGTACGTACTCCTTTCATTAAGAATGGTGTGAACTAAACACAGCAGAGTATTTACCACCGAGGCCTAGGAGTTTCCCCACCTAAGCTTTACTCCAATATGTTTCTTACCTCTACTTTTACCCAGAACTCGCAACTCACTCTGAAAATGAGTTTTAATCATCTTATCTTGATTCATCTCCTCGGTCAAGCGAAGGTGAAAACCTGTCCCCAGACACACGATGCGATGGAACTTGTAATTTTGCTCTATAATAAAAGTAGGGTATGGCTGAAGATGGCAGATTTAACACATTTATCATGGCTATTTTCTGAAACCCCATTAAAAAGACCATAAAGCAATTTTCTTTTAAAGGCATCAATTCTTAAGGACAAAGACAGCAGGAAAAAAAAACAGCAGCCTTACTTTGAAAGCCAGATAACACAGGCAGAGGTGCTAAGCTCATTTAACAGAACTGAGAAAGATGAATCCTCAGCTAGAAACTAGGAAGCTCCAGACAACACTATGAATACTCCAAAGCCATCAAAAATGTGGGAATTCAAGAGGCCAGCTTATTTCAGAGGAAAGAGAGGAGAAAGGTGAGATATTTTTAAAGATGATTTTGTGAAACTCCATTTAAAAAGCAGTTTAGAAAACTAGATGCATCCATCTGTTGCAAATGGTAGAATTTCCTTTTTTTTTTCCTGATGCCTGAATACAATTTCATTGTGTATACACACCACTTTCTTTAAAAATGTGGGAATTCAAGAGGCCAGCTTATTTCAGAGGAAAGAGAGGAGAAAGGTGAGATATTTTTAAAGATGATTTTGTGAAACTCCATTTAAAAAGCAGTTTAGAAAACTAGATGCATCCATCTGTTGCAAATGGTAGAATTTCCTTTTTTTTTTCCTGATGCCTGAATACAATTTCATTGTGTATACACAGTCCACTTTCTTTACCTTTGTGTCCATTGTCGGAGACTTGACCCCATCTCTTAGTTATTGTAAATAATGCTGCAACGCACATAAGAGCACAGCTACTCCTTCAACACACCGATTTCAATTCCTGAGGATATATATACACAATTTTGTCTGCTGCATGTGACGGATGGTTGTATGTTTAGTTTTTTGAGGAACCCCTATATGTTTTCCAAAATGGCTATATGAATTTACTTTCCCACCCACACAGAAAGACAAATACTCTATAATCTCTTTATGTAAAATCTAAAAATCTTGGTGTTGTAGATAAAGAACAAAAAACTACTTATCAAAGAATAAGGGAGATGGAAGAAAGGAACAAAATTTCAGTTAGACTGGAGAAAGTAGTTTTAGTGATCTTTTCATAACATGGTAAAGTAGTTAACACGATGTGTATTTCACCATATTACACCCCATAATATTTACAACTATTTGATAAATAAGCAGATAACAGTAAGTCTTATTTTAAATCATGCCACATGGTCTTCTTTATTTCAAGCTGCAGACAACTAGAACTTCATTTTTCAGAAAAGGATAAAAATTAGGTCTTTGGACAGACATAGCCAAGCAAGAACAGAGCTAATGCACTCAGTTATTTGGGAAAGTTCACATAATAATGCTGGCTGTTGTGGTATTACCTCTAGCTTTCTCCTACAAAGTCCACAAACTTCACCTAGAACAAAGTTGTGAGAATCTGCACTTTTTGGGGAAAAAAAAAAGCAAAAACTAGGTCCACTTGCCTGCTTCTATTTGCTTCTCACCCCAGCCAGCAAAGGCTCTTCTTTGCCCCTCCATGGAATCCTGATGACTGTCCTACAAACTGTGCTGTCTGCCTTCCACATGGAGTTCTGATGGGGCTCGGCCAGGTGCTATAGCTAATGCAGAAAGACATGCCTGGACTCTAATCTAAGAGGACAAAAGAAATTATTGCAGAAAAGATAGGCAATTCAAAACATAGGGTTTTAGATGGAGAAGAGAGTATGAAAAAGCCAATGATATTTATATCATTTAATATATGAAGCAGAATGCTCTGTAAATATGGAGAGTGGCAATAAAGGGACCAGAAGACTGAATCCAGTTTTGGTTCTGCCTAACCAACCATGTGACCGTGTGTCGGTTCTTTACCACTTGTTTTTTCTCAGGTGTCCTCTTACTCATGTTCATGTAAATGATCTGAAGTCAGAAAACAGTGATTTTTAGGAAAATATGTAGTAATTTAAGAATTCCTACAATAAATATAAATAAATAAACAAGTAAATAAATGTAAACAACAGACATAGCTTTATAAGTTTTATACGTTTTGGCAGATAAACTTAGAAGAGGGAAAAGGGGCAAACAGAACAGATAAATGCATAAAATTAAGGCAAGTCTGTGATAACATGAATTTCAGAGATATAGAGTTTCACAGATATAGAGAAGAACACTTTTCCTAAATTATTTGTGTGTCTATTTTACAGGGGTCAAAAATGTGAAATTAGCCACTACACTACAGGCCGTTTAACCAATTTGTCCTAATACTAAAATGTACAGACCAAATACTAAAAAGGTCACTGTTATCTTTTTTTAAAAAATGGAGGTGAGATTCCCAGAAAATGCTGATATTGTCTCCTTGAGTCACTTCAGGGGGAAAAGGGGAAGGAAACATTGGCCTTCAAATGTCTCCATGGCAGAGGCTGGAAGAAGAGAATTCAAATGATCATACCCACTCCCCAGTCCAGTTATTCCTCAGTTCTTGGCTAGTCCAAGGTAGATGTGTCTTGTCTAGTCCAGGAGAATCCTGTGAGAAACTAAAAAAATGCAGCTTCCCAGGTACTACCCTGGCAGATTTTGTTATCTGAAAATAGACTGGACCTTGAAATATGTGTTTTTAAAGATCTCATGTGATTCTAGTACCCAGATTTAAGAATTCCCAGAACAGTCAGGCAAAACTTTTCTTGCTTTTAGAACCCACACCCTATAATAGGCATGAAAAGAACCTAGAACAAAAGCTCACCTCAAGGATTCAAACAATCAGTTAGTAGGAAGTAAAGTCATCAGTTAAAAGGTTAAGAACAAGGATTTTTAAATAATATGTGAGAGTGATATTTTAGTTCTGGCATTTAGTGAGAACAAGTACTGTAATTCCAAGGATGATAAGTTGTCTTCTTAAAAATGAAAAAGCAGATGTGCGGGGAAAGGAGTCTTTGAGGGCAGGGAGAACAGACAGTTAACATTTTGATAAATCAGCTACTCCTCAATTAGCAGTTCCCAGGGTGAGATGCTGGTTCAGATCTGCTGTCTCCTTCAAACAAATCCAAAGAAGTGATTAGCCATCTAGCTTCAAATTGTGCTATGATATCTTGCACAACCAGGCTGAGTAATATATAGCTCAAAAACAGTTTCCAAGAGACATTTTACTTAATGATTTCTTACAGCAGTATTTATTCCCACTCACAAGAAGAGAGCCTCTTCTAAGTCCATGTTGTATTAAATCAACCTGTGATTTGATACACTGACCTATTACATCAAGGGTTCCCTGACTCCTCTGGTGTTAAGAACCATCAGGCTACTTGCTAAAGTTAGAGATTAAAAACTCTTCTTTGATTCTTCAGTCTAAGCCAGATCTCAGGGGACAGAGTGCCTAATTTTCAAACCTGACTTGTATCTTCTGTTGATTTATTTCCTTAGGTATACATAAAAACTGCTTTGTCTCTTTTAGGAAGCAGATGAGTTAAGCAGTTTGCAGAATATCCAGTCTAATCTGATGAGACTGGGCGCATTCAGGGTGGTATGGCCGTATACTAATCTGTAGAACACTATAGAAACCAAAAATGGTCCTGTTCCCCCAGTCCCTCAGACACACACCTAAGGACTTCCCAAGCAAGTCACCAGGTAGCAGCAGAAATGAGAGAGACAGCTGCTTGGTGGAGCTCTCTCGGCTGACAAACAAGCACGTGGCATACTTTTTTAAAATCAATTTTACCTGTAATAATGGTTATTGGGAACACTTCAGGCCTTTCTAGAAAGAACAGATGTGTGCTTCTGCTAGAGCTTTAAGTAAAGCTTTAACTGTAGACAAAAGTCTGGGGACTGGCAGGTGAGACCCGGGGAAGCCAAGCAGAGTTAATCTCAGCTAATTTATTTTGTCTTATCAGGTAGTACAGCAGAGAAAAAAGAGGAATCATTTTGTTCCAAGACTCAATGGACTCAAAATATGGATTATGGTGGTTCTTCTAGAGACAGAGCTGGTTCTTTTTTTGTTTGTTTGTTTGTTTATCCTCTGTTTTCCCAGGATCTCTAGCCTTGGTCAATTTCTCCAAGCTATCTAAAAATGTTTTAATTTTATATAAGAATTACCATTACACACTTTTCTGGACTTGGAAAATAATAATGATAATAATAGTAAGAATAACAACAATAATAAATTGTCCTCTGCAGGGTTCCTTGAGGCAGATCATCACAGCCAAATAATCAGATAATTTCTGGTCTCTCAGGGACCCGCACAGGACTAGCAGAACTGCTCCAGACATAAACAAGGAAACTATTCTTTTCCTATCTAGTTCCATTCTCTAAAAGTCCTCTACAGCTTGTACAGACAGCTTTTGTTTGAGGTTAAGAAATGGTAAGGAAAGAAGGGTATTGGGAAGAAAGAACAAGGAAACAGGAGTTTCCTTTGACACTGAGCTTTTTAATTTCCACCCTCTTATTGACCTCGAAGTATACCCATACAGAGGATCCTGCTGTTGCCATTTAGCAGCCGAGAAAGTTAAGGTGTTCTTGCTTAAGATCACTTAATTTACATGTGATAAAAGTGGGAGTTGAACCAAAGTATAGATGCCCACAAAGTACGGGTTTGTTACCTCTGCTAAACTATCTACAATGGAGATGCCCTTCTTCCCAAGGAGATAGTGTGTGAGAAATATCGACTAAAGTGAATTAAATCTTATTAGTCCTGACTGTCCTGGAATCCTGTGAGTCATTTAATTGCATGTCACAAGCTAATAACAATGAATGGTAAAGTGTATAGCACATCAGAATTTTCATGGGGCCTATGGAAACTGGAAAGCTGTAGTACACTCAGGATAGTTCAAGTCACAAGAAGACATTCCATGTTCCCACTGGGTCTGGTGTTACCTACACCTTGACCCCAAGCTAAGTTGAATACTGTGTCCAGGTCACCCCAATGCCAACCATGTGTGGGGCTGGCTTCCCTCCTGGAGCCTCTCCTGTGAACACTGGTTGGTGGGACGGTTTAACCTGGCACAATCTCTCTTTTACTCTCACCCTCATTATTCTCACAGGGGAATATCCTCTGCAGAATGGGTGATATTCTGTCCCTACCTGTGTCTGATAGCACCACCAGCGAGCCCTATGGCTTTCTAAGATCCTAGTACAGCAAACAGTCAAATGCAATTAGGAAAGAAAAACAATAATAGGAGAAGGATGCCCAGAAAGCACTTACAAGTTTGTGTTTCCCTGTTCTAGTTTCAGGGTACATCTGGGAGTTATAGTGAAAGCTACCTGGAAATACAGGCAAATGACACAGCAAATATTGTGATTTGAGGGTGGATGTCTAAAGTATTATCAAAGATTTCCACCACAACTACATAGCTCTGGAAGAATAGATTTAAAGAGCAATTTTACATTCAAAGAAAACGGTTGGTAACCAAATGGCACATTTTAATGAATGCCTGAGTAAAAAATAGCAACCAAAAATGAATTGAAAACTCTCTTTGTAGTGGTGAAAGTTTCATTTGGGGAGCATAATTGAACAGATGAACTTCGGCTTCAAAATTAATACAAATAAGAACATTGGTCCCATTTTAAAGGAGAAATAGAAAAGGTGTGAAAAGATGCAGAATAATAAAAGGCAAGCAACCCTGAATTTTGGCAATTTGCTGTATTAGGAATCTTTCCATTAAATGAAAGATAGAAGTTCAGGCAAAGGAAAGAAGGAAAAAGAAAAAATATGAGAAAAGGGAAATATTGAAACAAAGTCTTTGTAAATAGGGAAGGGTGGAGGGGGTGAAGGGAGGGCAGGGGTGTGGGGAAAAAACAAGAACCAAGATACATCATGTAAAGGTACAAGATCTCAGTGATGAATGTAACTGTACTGTGTACCTAGAAAGTACCAATAGGGGCCACAGACTTAGCTCAGTGGCTCTGCATCTGCCTCACAAGCAGAAGGTCCTCAGTTCAATCCCCCATACCACACACAAAAATAAATAAATAGATGTAACAATGAACTCAATGAAAGACAAAAACTCTTCTTAGGGCAATACTTAATCTCACTTTAGAATGGATGGCCCTTTGGGGAGATAAAGGCAACAGCACACACAATTTTTTTTTTTTTTTTTTGGTACTGGGAATCGAATACACATATTTTAAATATTACTTTCTATGCTTTTTTCTTCCATGTTTGGGATCAATCCTGAAGTGGTATGCATGTTAATCAATCCTGTCACTCACTCTACCCTCAGCTCTTCAACTCCCCGATTCTGTTTTGTTGTTGTTGTTGTTGTTTATTTGTTTGTTTTGTTTTCTGGTACCAGGGATTGAACTCGGGCCCTTGCGCTTGTGAGGCAGGTGGCAGAACCACTGAGACAAATCTATGGCACTCTGATTCTGTTTTAAAGGAATCTTTTTAATAGAAAATCTTACAATTAGCCAAAGTGACATTTGTGATTTTTATTTCCCTTGTATATATTAATGGGAATGAAGAAAAGGCCTAGATAATACCAAAAACAAATTTTTAAGTTGCATCAACAATTAACCTTCTTCTTAAATGGTAACAACTACTCAATTACCTGCCACCCCCAACACACACTCATTACTGCCTTCCTATCTGTGAGGAAAGTAATAGAGTACAATTCTTCCAACAAAATCGTCTTTCTGATGACATTCCTTTCAGAAGTTTTCAATACTTCTCTGGGATGCTCTCTCTAAACTAACTTTGGACTTGCTCATTGGTTATGCAGGGCCCCTCTCAGTAGTATTATATACAATGAATTCAGAGTAATTCTCATTAATAAAAATAAAATTTATATATAAAGTCATTAAAATAAAAACAGAACATAAGATAATTTTAAGCAAAATCTCAGAATTATCTTTATGTGCCAAAGTTTGATTGAATAAAACTTTTGGGATGGAAGTATAATTTTTTTTTTTTTTTTTGGTACCAGGGATCTGACATGGGTCCTTGTGCTTGCGAGGTGGTGGTGGAACCACTGAGCTAAATCCCTGGTCCCCCGAATAAAACTTTTCACTCATCCCTTAAATGACATAAACTGTAAAGCTATATCTTCTTTCTTTTCCTAATTTTTTCCACAGCCAGGCATGGGTATAAATCAGGACTCTGTCCTGGTAGTATAAGGAATCTTTCCTACTTATTTTTTGAAGCCTCTTTTCTAAAACTACATTCAAAATGAATTACTTCTAAATAAATTATCATGTATGCATACAATACAATGCTATGCATCCAGTAAACATAGTCAGAGAATGTTTATTGATATGAAAATGTATCACAATATATTGAGTAAATTGAATAAAAAACATAATTTACAAGATGAATTCATTTAAAAAAAAAATCAATGTGTGTGTGTGTGTGTGTGTGTGTGTGTGTATGTAAATAGACCACTCCGGTAAACTAAAAAATATTGGAAAGACACACTAAATTTTAGCAATGATTGTTTATAGAGGATGACATCATTTTTCTTCTTTTTTCACATTTACCTTTACAATGAACATGTTTTTCCTTTTGTTATTTAAATTAAAAATAGCATAAAAATAGCATAAAGACACTATCAAGGCCCTCCGTCCCTGAATACTAGGTCACCTACAACCCATAGAATTTCTGAAAAATAGTCTGTAGGACCTCCTGTGCTGTAGGCTTTATAGAAGGCTGCAAATGACCTTTCTAGACCTAACTGAGTCTTCAAACCTCAGAAGGGGGCTCTATCAGGAGCCACCTTTATATAAGTTCCAATCTAGAGCAAAAGCTATGACAAAATGCCACAGGAACTTAAAATAAGTATATATCTTTCCCATATTAGTGTGTTTTCTGCGTATTAGTGCCTAACAAATTAAATGAGTGATGCTTCAGAATTTTGCAAAAATTTGGATCCAAATAGTTTTTTTAAATATACAATTTTAGTTATCTTAAAAAATGCAATTAAAAAGCAACATGCTTTAGTTTACCTTAGCAAAGAACAGTAAGTCATTACTTCAGACCAACATGACCTCTGCTACCACTACATAAACAGCCAAACTCTAATACTATGAGTGTTTAAAGAAAAGAGTAGTTCTCCATTGATCTTTAAAAAACTTTAGAGCTACACAGAGTCTATGCATATAAAGCTAGACCATATTGTTTACAGCACCGCAACACACACTAAAGTCCAGGCACATACACTTCTCACATAGTCTCATCAAGGCCTAATAGTGAATTGTGCTTGGAGAAGTAAGGGCTTAATGCTTTTCCTTATTGTTTTGCACTTGTAGTTTTAGTGCTGAGAATAAGTACTAATTTTCTTCTTAGAGTTCTGCATTATAGTTTAATACTTGGAATAAGTATTACATTTTCCAGACTTTTATATTTGTATAAATGTGAACCATACATAGACATTTTGTATGATAGAACATTGAATAAATTTTTTCTACTTAACTACCCTTACAAATGCAATCTGTCTCAGAGAGTATGCGGACATAGCTAAGTGAGCTGTTTACAAATTGTTAATCTATCAGAGTAAATCAAAATTTTCTGTGCAACCCAAACCGAATGACGATATCCTGATAGTAGCAGCTGATAGGACAGCATCTGTCACTTAAAATGCTCAATCTCTCTCTTATGTTCATAAAACAGATACATTCTTCTCACTGGTTGCCTTATAAGCAAATTTATAAGCAGAGTATGGAAACTATTTTACTGCCACTGCTACCACCTGGCCAAGAGACTACTGTCTCTTGAGTTCTTCCTCATCCCAGGGCCCCTTTCACTGTCTTCTGCCTTGTTTCCTCTTCCTTGAACTTCTACGGCCCATTTTCCACACCTGAATCATAGCATTTTCTCTCTAACACTTTCCAGAGGCCTTCCACTACATACATTAAAAGTTAGGTCCTGTATATTGGTACACATAGTATCGCACAGACTGATGCAGCATCACCTAGCAAACTTCACCTCCTACTAGCTCTACCCACAGTTGCTACTCTGGCCTTTCATGGTATTCAGATATACCTGGCAACTGCTCATAGGAAGGTCCTTTCTTTAAGTACTTCTAAGCTCCTTCTGACTAAAGTGCCCTCCTTCCCTTCACTGTCAAAAGGTCTTTGATACCATCTTCTTATCTTCTCGGGCAACCCTCATTTAGAGCAGCTCCCATGTTCCCTCGCTCACAGGTTTTATGTTCCCCCTTTGTATTCATCATCATCTCAAGTAACTCCTGCTGAAATCACTTAGGCATTTACTGTCTGTCTCCTCTGTAAGCTTCATAGGGACAGAATTTTGTTTTGCCCGTTTCTGTATACCCAGAGGCCTAGAGCAATATTCAGTGCAATGCACATTTGATGAATGAAAAAAATATTCTAAGTATGAATCTGTTAAGGAATTTTTATCAATAAAATGCTGTTTTATTATATACTATTCTGAGTCATGTAAGATTGTTTTTATGAAAAAGTTTACTGCCTCAAACAAAACTGTATAGAACTATAAGTTCACAAAGAAACTAACTGTTCATTATAATTTGGAACAGTTGAACATATTCACCATTATACACCAACCACAACCACTTGGTTTAACTTACTTTAAGAGGGCCGTGTATACTTTTGAAAGAAAGCATCTATACCCATTAGTCTCCACACAAGTATAGTAGTGATAGTCTAAAGGGGGGCTATTTGAAGAATATTCTCACTTTAGGTTTTATCTAGAACTTGAAAGAAGTTAAGGGCACTCAAGGCTTTTCTAAGGTCATTCCAACAATTTTTGCACTACTATCATGCCCAGAGATTGTAATTTGCATCACAGGTATCTTTTTACCAAAGTTATTTTTTTAAATAATACTCCAGTGTCTTTTAAGTATATAACTTTTGTCACCTTTTCAAATCATACATGTTTGCAGCAATATCTAATCCACAATTATCATCCTACTCTCAGTGCCACCCATGTGACGAAACCTTAGCCCAATGTCCAAGGAAAACTGTTTTTTCCTAAGAAGTTCTCTGACTTCTGTTTCACTTTTCCACACCACTTGACATGTACTTGGTTTTGGAACAGCTTTGCCTACAAGGGAATATTATGAGTTGAATGTTAATCTAGGACCAAGAAGTTTTTTTTTGTTTTGTTTTGTTTTGTTTTTAATTAGGAAATGTCAGTTATGCCATTTAAAAAAATCTTTATAGCTAACTGATTTCTTTATCCTAATGATATTAGGCCTAGCATATTAAAATGAAACCTGCAGGGTAATACTTATGCTTTTACTTCTAAAGCTTGCAAAACTTAAAGAAAAAAAGAGAAATAAAACAGTGCAGGAATGACTAATCTACTGGTTACTATTAATTACCATAGAGTTTTCAGTCAAGGTCTTGACATTTTTTTTACTAATATATATCCTATAAAAATAAATATAGATAGATTTTTGTCATTAGAAATAAGTACACTGGAATGGGATTGTAGGACATTGTAGCTGAATCCAATTTTACCTTGAAATCATCAAAATTATGAGAAGTTCAACTAAATTTTCCATGGTTTATATAAAAGTCAAATAGGAACTGTTTTGTTTCAGGATTTGATCCTGATAACTCAATGAGAACAGAATTTCTACCCTTTGAAATTTACACAGTATACCCTTCAATGTATTCTCTCTAACCATGTCAAAACAACACAAGATTTCAGTAAAAGAACAAAACATTTCCTTACCATAAGTTTCTGAATGAAAACAAAAGCCTGGAATCAATAAAATACAAAAATCCATCACCTCTGCTGATCTGTATGAATTTATATGGGAAAAATTTCTGACAGTATTCTAAACACTGAACTGAAAATTACATGTTATTTAATCAAGTCAGTGATTTCCATCCACAGGAACATACTATTTTTCCCTGATTCATTTATATTGAGATCTTAACCATTGCTATGTCTTTAGTTTCTACTTCTTTCTTTGTCAGTAATTCTTCACTGAAAGAAACACCAGCATGCCTTCATATAAAACCAAATTCTATAGGCAAGTGATTAGCTCTTTGCTATTCTGTTAAAATAACAACAAAAAGAATCCCAGATTTTACCCTTTTTTTTACAAATCTATTCAGAACTTTTGCTAATGATGGAGGACACTGCTGATCCGCATTTCTAATGGAACCCTAGGGAACACTCACAAACCCAAATCACAGAACCTGCTGGCCACTCAGGGCCCCTCATGGAAGTCCTCATGAGCAGACGGGCACGCAGGATGCATCTGCACTTTATTTGAATGCTAAAAATGGGAAAGTTTTCCAAAATCAAAGAATCTAAAGATTCATGGAAACAGATTATGGTTTTTTTTGTTTTTGTTTTTGTTTTTTTTTAGGATATCCTCATCAACTACCATTTTGATTTCTGAATAAAGTTATCTGGCGAGTGTGGCAGAAGGAGTAAGGTCAGCACTCACACTTACTCCATATTTGACCAGTGCACTGCTTGTCTGCAAGCTGCATACAGTAACTTTTGATGGGACTGGAAAGGCCCTGGAAAGCAGCTTGGCCTCAGCTTGGCCTCAGTGTTTTCTAACGACACTGATCATGGATTTCAGAAGCGGTGAGTAGACTTTCAGTATTCCCATTATCTACCTGACAACTCCACCGGACATTCCTTCAACATACAATGTTCAGACTTCACTTCATCTACATTTTGTCCAGGATATAATGAATTATGTCAAACCCAGATTGAGGAGAGGGGAATGCCAAATCTTTGGCTGTTGCAAGCCCTGGGCATCACAACCATACTCATGCAGCAGGTCAGTACAACCATAAGCTATTGCCTTTCAAAGCAAATAGTACAGATTTCATGCCTTTGCAGTTTATGGGTACACAAAACTGTCATATTTTATGACAACTGGACAGGGGGTTATTGTCTGTGCCACAATACAACTAAATGCCACTAGCACTTGAACACTCAAACTCACTCTCACAAGCAATGTTACTTGCATAATGAATCAACAAAGCTCCTCCAAGTTTCACTGCGAACTTCACCTTATCTGTACAAACACTTTTCAAACATATTACATTTATTTAATGCCTTTTAGGGTCGAAGATTAGCTTTGAAAGCACCCCGTAAAAGAGAACTTGGCATATCTTTCCTTACATCCATCAATCAGCTACTGTTACCACTTGGAATTCTACTTAAATTGCAGCCACTAAAATGACCCAGAAGAAATCACTCAAGTAAAATGAAAGTTTTCCTAAGATTACATTTCCCATCCATCTCTCCCATAGGAAACACGCAATCCGAAACGAAATCAGGACACAGACTGTCCCCAAGAGCTCCACCTGCCACTCTATGGGGAATGCTTGTCCTCTTTTCAAGCTACAAGCGCTTCCCTAACAGCCAGGCGATCTTTGAAAGGAATCCATCAAGACCAAATAGAGGAGAGCCCAGGACTTACATTATTCATGTACTCGCTGAGCAGGTCCTGCAGCGCCTGCCGTACAGCGTTGCACTCGGCCACGATGCGCTCCCTTCGGTCGTCACGCGTGCATGAGGAGTCAGCCATGAGCGCGGCACCGCTGATGATGCTCTCCAGCCGCTCCTCCAGCGACGGCCGGAACCGAGCCTCGCTGAACGTCATGGGGTCCAGGATGATCTTATTCTGAAGGGACAACAACAAAGAAATGAGCAGGGAACAGCAGGCTGCCCTTGCACCCCGACTTCAAACCCAGACACACCCGAAGCCAGGAGAAGAAAGATTTCCCCCAACTCCCTCGGAGGAGAAAATGGTTACTGAGCGAAGTTGTATAACGGCCTTGACAAAGTATTCACTTTTGTGAGATACTGTTGTCCTAAATGTAATCTTCAAGTTGGAAACAGTACATCTTGTTTGAACAACATGTTCTTGGCAAAGGCTATCTCTAATTCAGAGGCAGTTTCAAATGAGATTATGACACTGGTTTCATATTTTTAAAATATTCAACCTTCAAGGAAAGCATATTTCAGTATAGCGCTTGGGCGGATTATGAGTGATCTTAGAACTAAAAGATGATATCTAATCAACAACAATATACATTATCTGTGACTTTTGTACATAGAACATTTATTCCTTTCATGACAAGTAGTCACATGGTAGATGGCTTTAGAAGTGAGGGCAAAAAATAACATCCGATAGGCATATTTAATACAGGTCAATTTTCCACTAGGAAGTAATTTATGTAAAAACTAGTTTGATAGAAAAGGATTCCTAATGTGCATGTCTATGTGTGCATGCATATGAGACATGGCAGTTAAGTGTGACTATTGTGATAGAGGGATTAACATGCTTTAAGGGAGCCTATTTTATGGGGAAAATAGAGTTTTTCCTAAAAAGGAGAATTTCACTAAGAATGTGAGCTCTAGTTTGCTCCTACTAAGTCTAAGGGGCCTAGAAGCTTGTGGGAGGGGTGTTGATAGCTGGTTGGAAATATACATGCACAATTGAGATTTTCCAACCTCACAGGGATTCAGGAATTGCCAAGGATGTTTGAACACAAAGTACAGATTGACACAGAAATAAAGTGAATGGAGTAAGAAGACCAGAACAAAGAAGGCCATTAGTACAAATTTCCAAGGGCATGTTGAAGGATGAGAATCAAAATAAAGATTGAAAGCTTAATCAGAGAGATAGAAGCAATACTTGAAGAACTCACAGCAAGCCAAGAGAATAAAGAGTAAGATAGGGTTTGATAGGGCTGGGGATTCAGCTCACTGGCACCATGACTGCCTTGCAAGAACAAGGCCTTGAGTTTGAACCCTGATACTGAAGGAAAAAAAAAGATGGGATGTGATAGTTAACTGTGACAGAGACTCAAGGCCTTGAGTTTGAACCCTGATACTGAAGGAAAAAAAAAGATGGGATGTGATAGTTAACTGGGTGACAGAGACAAATGCCTGAAGGCTAGTTGCTTTAGGGAACCCATTACTGCTGCACAAAAGGAAGATCATTCCAATAATGTTAACCAAATGGAAAGCCCTACCTTAGGAAGCAGGGTGCTCTTCCTCAGTGGAAATGCAAGTTCAGAGGTCTAGGAAACAGAGGGGTGACGACAGGGCAAATGGGCTTTCAGCCCTGGGAGCATAATGTGCAATTTCCATCCCATTACTGTTTTGTTTGACATTCATCATTCCTTAAGTATTCATAAAACATTTTTAAATGGTATTAGAAAAACCACAATTTACCATGCTGACATATACAGTATAATAAGAAAAATGAATAAGAGCACATAGTTATACCATTGACAGCCTGCCAACGTGCTACTGTGTACCTACTGCAGTGCATAGTGCTGAAGAGTGAACAGGAAAAAAAAAAAGATATTTTATGGCTTCTCAGTCTAAAGTAATATAAAATAATCGATTAGCTATTACAAAGGAAGTTCAGCTATGTGCTATGGGAAGACTTACTCTAGCCTTCCACAGGAAACTATAGAGTATTTTCTGAAAGTTAGCCTGGGAACTTCCATGTCTTCAATTCTCTGATTCAGAGCTTTGTTAAAATGCAAATCTCCAAATCAGAAAGTCAGATATAAGTGTACAATGTTATAGAGATCTTGAAAAATAAGCAAAAGCAGGTTGTGACTTTGACAGGAAAAGGTACAAACTAGACACAGACCAAGTCTGGACTCCAACACAAGAGTAGATTTACTAGAAAATCACTAAATGGTCACATCTTCACTTTAGAAAGCAGATGTACGAAGCCTTGCGAACAGGAGGTAACTACTGAGTGGCAGGATTTGGCAGAATGACTATCCTCACATTTGCACTCTGTCATATCTTGGAAAAGGAATAAAAAGAGGCTGTTTGCCCACAGTGTGCTACTTGGAATTTGTCCCTTGTGCTATGATATTGGGCATAAGTGTTTGCACATTATGAAAAACATGCGAATGCCTCAGTGTGGTGAATGGCTATCTGGGGTCCATTATTACAGGAGAAAGTCCTGAAAGAAATCTGAGAAGGGAACACAGATATTCCCGTCCTTCCCCATCCTCAGCGCTGCACTACATCTGCACTGTCTCTTCCTGTGGGATGCACTGAAATTCATATTCTCCTTTTCTGTCTGTCTCTGTCCCTGTCTCTCTGCCTCTCTCTCTCTCTGCCCGTCTTCGCACCTCCTGCTTCGCTGCTGATGTGCTTATGTTTTCTCAATCATGCTTTAAGAAATGACACCCCAATTAAGGAAATACCTGGCTAAAATATAATTAGACTATCTTGCCTACAAAGATTTATTGATTTTTAAAGGCCTATTTTGTAGAAAGCCAAAATGAAAGTTGTGTGTGCTGTTTTAAGTTCTCAGGCAACTCAAAAGAATTATACAGTGGCTCTAGGATAGATTTTCATTATACTTTTTAAATAAATATATAAAAAGTACCAATTTGATGCAGATATGATGAAGTAAATTTGAACTTTTCAATAAGGGCGACTGCAAAACAGTTCCTCTCTAATAGAAGATAATGCGCTACATTCATTGGACCGCTATTTGGAGATTATTTTCTATGGAACACTGAGCACAGAGATACAAAGTTTCAAAGAAAAAATGGGGTTCCTGGTCAAATGTGATTTGGAAATACTGCATGGCCCAGAGCAAGTTATTATATGAAAGACTTTAGAGAGTTCGCGACAGTGTTTCCCAAACCTGTTTGGGCATAGAGACGCTACTATAAAAGGCATGCATTACCTATAAGGACACAAGGTACTCTATGCAGTGTGACAAGGGAAACTTTGTAGTGTCAGCCGACTGAGCTCCCTACCTGCCACTGCTAGGGGCTGTCGTGAAAGTAAAGGCATGAAACACTGAAATTGACAAACTGCATAAAAGTTACACTATCTATCACATTTCTAATAGAAGTATTTATTATTTATAGATCACAAGGGAAAAGCTTTAAAAAAAAATCTCCCTAGGAAGGAAACAATAAATTTACAACATTCTAATCTGTATCTGTGGTGCAGCAGGGAAGAATTTCAGTGATGGATTTAAAAGAAGAGCAGGGAGAAGCCTGCAGAGGAGAAAAAGACACTGAGGTCAAGGTCTGTGCCCAGGGCCCTCTATGCATGCAGGCCAGCCTGTGCGTACTGGGTGCGGCATGGGTTGTACATGTATCTATGCTTCTAAGAAGGGATGGGTAGAGTTGCTATGCATGGCTAGAAGAGGCTATGTGTCCATGAGTGTGTCTATAGGTGCACATGTATTTGTATGGGATCGCAGTGGGTTGTATATCTGAGTATGTGTGTCCATCTGTGAACTTGTGGAGGGTTGGATACAAATTGTATGTGTGAGTAGAAGGTAGGTATATGTATTTCTATGTGTGAATATATTCACAGAACTGGAAAGATCTCAGGCTAGTAAATAAGAGAATAAAAAAGTGCTAAGTAAAGGTAGAGGTCCAAAATCTAGAAGAAAAGGACTTTCTTACAGTTCCTAAAGGGAGGAAATCACCCTAAGAGCTGATTACTGAGCAAGAAATAATCACAGAATGGAAGTTAAAGTTCAGTGAGGAAGATCTATTTGTTGCTATATTGGGGGTGTTTTTTTCGAAAGAGGAAATATCTAGACCAACTGTTTTTCCCAACATCCTCAGAGGTCTTTCAGATCATCATACAGTCACCGAGAACGGCATAGGACCATCTCGCTTCATTTGGGCCCTGCAGGTCACTTTCCCATACTACTGCCCTCTAGTGGCAGGAAAAAGCATTTTCTCTCCTCCTCCCCCAGAACAATCTCTGGTCTTCTGCCTCCTCCTCAATCAAAACTCCACTCCCTGGTCCCTGACGAAATATTGCAAGAAAAAAAAAAAGGCCAAAACAAACAATGAAAGAGCAAATCCAAGGCTTACTGTCTTTCCCTTTAAAGCAAAGGTACAGTCTCATAAGAAGATTGTATGATGTTTCTAGACAATTACTTTTTAAAATCAATATTTTTTGCATTTTAAGGCTCATTTAATTTTTTTATCATTTTAATCTTTTAGATATATTTTGCCTTGTTATTTTAAAATTGTGGGCTGCAGGTAAAGTATCTTAAAATTTTAAATTTATTTTAAATTCTTGTCTATTTTCAGTCTGTACTTTGTACAGTATTTTGTGCTTTGTGATTTGTACATGTTTTTAATAAAGGGATTAATTTTTAAATTAATGTTTTCATTATTACAGTTCATGGAATGGCAATTAAAATGCACAGCCCCAAAGAGATAGCCATAATAAATTGCCCCTGGCAAAGGAAGCTATTACCCAATTTTGCCACTAAGTCATTGTTGTAGCTCTCCCTGTAGTCCCACATAACTGAGCTCCTGTTTTCTCTGATGCAGACGTGTATACAATTTTTAACCTGAAATCATTCAGGAGACCATGTCGTTTAAAACTACTTCCCAGAATAATGTGTTTATCGTTACTCATCATACATAACACTAATTAGTAAAGTGCTGCCTTTAAATTTCTCCCACCCTTCATTCTTTTCAAAAAAAAGTTACATGTTCTAAACTTTCAGTATAATTGAGTTAGCTCGATATGGACTCTGATACAAAAGGAGGAGGTGGAGAGACATCACACACAGCAAGAAGTTAAATGTATCATTTGTGGTCTGATGGTCGGATGGGTCCACAGTTCTGTGTGTCCTTGTTATAATCAGCTCCATCTTACTGAGCAGAAATGATGCAGAAGTGCTGTTCCGTGGCCATTCAGTTTGCAACGAAAACACTAGGATTTGAATGCAGGTCTGTTGACTTCAAGCCCAGTGTTCCTTCCACTGTATAAGATTATGCACATTCAGATGAAACAAGACTAGTAAATAAGTAGATTTCTTTCTTTAAAAAGCCTATGAAATTCTCCAAAACCAAATATAGAAGCTTAAGTATCACCTGTCTTCTTTTATGTCAACTGCTCCCACACACAAATGACTAAAAGCTTATCATTCATTCAACAAATGGGTGCCTCTTACTTTACGTGTCTAAGTGCACATCAACAAGCATATTTTTAAATAGGTTGCCTAATCAAAAAACAAAAGCATATACAATTGAAAAATGTGCTGCTGATAGTACAAAAGGACTGAGTGGTAGGATATCTGCACAGTTGGGAGGTGGGAGGTGGTTAAAGAAGTCTCTTGCAAGGAGGATGTTCCTTGGCTGAGACCTGGAGGGAGGAAAGCAGTGGGATAAGCAAAGCCAGGAGTGGACGAGGAAAGGATCCACTTGGAGGTGAGAGATGTCATGCTATATGAGGAACTATTAGAGGAGAGTAACTGAAACTGAAATGCTAAGGCCATGGAAATGCTCCAATTGGCTCTCCTTGAGAAGAAACTTAAAGCTACATCAGCTGACTCCCTTCACCTGAAGCACCTGGAAGGATTTTTATGGCAGCTACACTTGGCCTGAGGTGGACAAAGCCACCTTTGCACAATGCCACACCTACCCAAGGAGAGCTCCTGTGACAGACAGCCCCTGCTGTGGAAGTAGACATCCCTCCACCTCATCCTGATTCTCAAAACTGGGCTGAGCCTCTTCCTTCCTAGCTTCTTCTTTCCCGCTCTCCTTTCAAGGTGTTAGGCCTGCAGGATAGTAAAGCTCTCTCAGTCTATATCTTTTAGTTCTCTCCCACTTTGTCCTTTATGGGCAATTCTTCCTTACACATCTAATCCCATTTACCTTGGTGTCTGTTTCTCCAAGTTCCTAAAAGAATAGAAATAAGACGAGACTAAGGTAGATGAGAGAACAATGACCTGGCCTTGTGGACACTCACATGATGTTAAGAAGATTTGCACTTGTACACGTGCCTTTTGGCAAAGAAGAATCCTCAAAAGTCCCCCACATTCTTTGGTTATAGACAGTTTCCTGTGGTAGTTGGATTAAGATAATTTGAGAAGACTAGAAGTAGAGATAGGAGAGCAGTTACTCAGCCTTCAGTTTCCATAAGACAGCTAAGAGGAGTAAAAATCAGAATTGTGTTTGCAAGCATAAAGGGAAGGGTTTAAATTTGGGAATCACTGAGAATGTCAGTCTAGCAAGATTTGGAAAAATATATAGGCTAAGAAATAAGGAAAAAGGACTCAAAGACATAAAATAGATTTCCACAGAGTCAACATTAATGATCCAGTTGTAGACAAGCTGCTTTCTAAGAGTCAGTCTCCTAGTGTATAGTTTTATTAGGACCCAGGGCCATTATCTGCTTTTTTATTTGTGACTATTTATGTACAACAAACAATTGACTAGTTAGATCACAGTTGTGGTACTGGACCACAAAGCTTGGCATATAGTACACCCTCAAGTTACAACATACGTGATACAAGCCTGATATACAAAGAACTTGGTTTATAGTTTTAACTTATGAACAAAGTCTTGAGTTAGACCCAGATGCTAGCTACCTGTGCCTCCAGATGGTCTCGCATACAGATTTAACCCTTAAAGAATTCTAGAAGGAACATTACAACATATTTTCCTGTGTTGGGCTGAGAAATTCTGTGCCAATGTCTCTCTAAGTACACTAAGATTTACCTGGAAGAAAGTATGGCCTAAAATTATACAGGAGAGAGACTTTGAAGGCAACTGACCAACTTGAGTTACAGCCAGCACTAGGGAATAAATTGAGTTTGTACATCAAGGGTCCACTGTATTTGCTATCAGCCTTTAAAAAAAAACATTTGCTGACCCCTGAAAAATTGGGATGAAGTAGAGCAGGTAAAGTGTCTACGATTCATACGTAGAATTAATTGCTTTCATATATAGAAGGAAGACCTAATAACAATCACAGAATAGACAAAATACACCTACGTGTCCATTACATTCAGCAGAAAAATGAGTTAAAGGAGATGAATGCTGTCCAGGTACACATTCATTGGAAAAACAGAGCTGCAATTGGAATGCACACCCTCTGGCTCGAGTCTATGCTTTGATCTACCACATACACTCTTTCTCACGTAGATCTGCCTGGGTGATGCCAGTCACTAGTGCCAGAATTAATGCGACAGCCATTTCCGCATATAAGAAACTAAAGTAGCAGAGTTCATGATGTTTTCTTGCTTCATGAAGGTATTGAAAACAGCGAGCAGCCAGTAGGAATGAAAGCTCCACAAGGGTACATTATCCCACTTTTAAGCTTGTATGTCTATTTCAAATTGTTCAGCAGGCATTGTAAGTCAGTTTTTCTACCAGGAAGGAAAACAAAAGTATAATTTAGTCTTCCTTTAGCTAGGAATTAACCATTTTAAAGCTGGGTTTTTACCTATGGATTTTCAAATAGTCATTAAGATAGTTTGGGTTATTTGGTAAAATGTGGTGGTAAAATATGTTTATAAAAGTAGCATTTTTAATTGCAAATAAGTGAGTAGAAAGACTCAAACAATCACACAGAATTGCTCAAGTGGTATTTTAACCACAGATTTAGTTTACAAGATCTTTGATGCACAACTGAGGAAGGTGATGTTTATTCTTTTTCCTTTAGTAGCCAAGAAAATGGTTATTAAAGGTGTAAACTAAAATCTTATATATTGTCAATAGAGTTCCTGGCTTTCAACATTAGTTGGACCATTTGGAGAATAACTAAGTCATCTCAAATGTATACAGAATTTTCAAAATGTCAAAAAATCAAAGGAAGAAATTTGATAATATGAAATATGGGCTGATTTAATAATTTGTTTCTTCAAATCTAATTTTATAAGTATAAAAAGCAAATGCCAATGGTATGAGAAATTCCTGTGGCATTTTTGTTGTTGATTTTGTTTGTAATAACTCTATAAAATATATATATCTTGTATTTTCACTACTTTCATAGTTCAAAGTAGCAACTTGGGAAAATAATAAATTGTGCTATTCTTCCTAAACCTCTCCACCTGCTTCCATCATTTTGAAGCAAACAAGCCAAAATTAATATTTTATAAGTATAAAAAGCAAATGCCAATGGTATGAGAAATTCCTGTGGCATTTTTGTTGTTGATTTTGTTTGTAATAACTCTATAAAATATATATGCCTTGTATTTTCACTACTTTCATAGTTCAAAGTAGCAACTTGGGAAAATAATAAATTGTGCTATTCTTCCTAAACCTCTCCACCTGCTTCCATCATTTTGAAGCAAACAAGCCAAAAAATAAATGTCAATATGCCCTTATGCAATCATTTACTTTAATTTTTAAAATATGTTTTTAAAAATCTCAAAAACATTACTCAAATTCATTCTTCTAAAAGAATGTCATTCCAGTAAAAAAGCAAAACAATGAAAACCAGAAAACCTAAATAACAATGCATTTCAATGAGTAACTGTTTCTCTTAATTGTTTTAAACTTTTCTCAGGAATATGCAACAATACACATGCAATTTCATTTTCTTCACTGGAGGTACTTTTATTGCCTCCACCATTCTATTTACTTTGAATACTTTAATTTTATACCTTCCCTTTATTTGGAATATAATTGGGTGGGTTTTATATTTTAGGGATACCAGTGATCTTCTTTCTTCCTCCCAAGTTTAAAATTCAACTGTGTCCTCTCTTGCTACATAAGAAAGGAAATTCAAAGCCACGTAGTCCAGAGACATGGTGCCTTAACCCTGATGGAATTTGATAGTGACACAGCATGGCTACAGGAACCCTGGCTTCCATTTCAATTTAGACTTAATGCTGCCCTGGCCTTTTATAAATTACCTAGGTCACAGAAGGTCACTGAGAGCCCTAAGGAGATCTAGATTTGTTAAGGAATTTTCTTTAATTTTTGTGTTATTTTGCTGCATTGATACAACTCATAACAAGACTAAACAATGTCTAATGATTAATTCATTGCTCATTATGGAGTTCATAAAAGCAAGCATCTGTTATCCAGTTTAAAATATTTCACTAATAACCACACAGGCGGCCTCGCCCAGTTATATTAAAATATCTTTGCACAAAGGGAAAAGAAAAAGAGTTAGAGTGCTAAAATTTGAGAATGAAAGTCATCTATTGACAATGAGGCATGATCACAATTGTGGGTCTGAAATTCTTAAATACTTCCATTTAAGACTGAAGTCTGACATAAAAGTCTAAATCAAGGCCATTTTAATAAATGAATCAAGGTGTTGAATCAAAAGCATGCTATTTGTTGCGTTTTAAACACATTCTCCCTGTAGTGTATCAATAATTAATATAATAATATCATCATCTTTTTTATTTTATTCCAAGCTCCTTCAGTGATAATTTTTCAATCTTTACATTAAAAGTTTCTTTTGACCTAATTCGGAGTAGCGATAGGAATGCAAAATTCTAAATTGAATTTTAATCATCTATTTTTTTTTATTAAACTACAGACAACTCTCATCACTAGTTTAAATTTGCCTTAATTTTCAGATGCAAATTATTTTATTGACAACTCAGTCTTTGTTCTCTGTCAGACACTTAAATATAAACAAATTATTCCACTTACCTACTTATGATAGCATTTTAATTAAACAGCTCAGTTTAATCGAAAATAAATGACAAAAATAATGACTTCATAATTAAAGAGAACATTTTTATCCTTAGGTATTGAGATTTTTTAAAAAGAGAATTCCACCTAAACCCCATTAGTTTTGTTTTGGAGGAGACACTGATATTTAGGAAGATGCAGTTGTTTGCCAAAAGTAATGAACTGAGAGAGCTTAACACTGGGCTCTTATGACTGGATAGTAAGAAAGATTCATCTTTACTAATTCTTTCATCTGTTGTGTGTGTTGCTGAATTTCATAAGCACATTCTCAAGCTCTGACAAGGATATTATTTTACCACTAATCACAGTGAATCAGGACAAAATTAATAATCCTTGGCTGTGTATTACAGATTAACAAGTGTCCAAAGTGCATTGAATCGATTGATTACCAAGTCACCAAAATAAATTTAATCAAATTAAGTCTTCAGAGAGTTTAATAAAGAGGAATGGAATTTACTCTTTTGATGAAAAAATAGTGTTACCTCTTCATTCCCCTTGAACACTCCACATTGTTGATCATCTTTCCTATTCAGTCTTCATTGTCTTTAACCTCTGTGCATTCTCACTATATCTTACCATCCACTTCCTAACTTGGAAAGTTCATGCCTCTCCTTTGTTTTACTGAGGTTCTCCTTCAACTACTGTAGATAGATGAATTAGGTAGAAAAATTACAGGCAATCAGATAGGGCTGGTCCTCAAGAGTGGCAAGATAAAGGTGAAATACATCACAGCTGCACCAGAGACACATCAGCTGAAACCTAGGCCTGAAGATAAAGACAAGATGACCAGGCCTGCATACTTCCTCAAAGAACAAGCACTGGGGCTAATGAATTCTAGATAGACATCAACCACCCTGTGGGTGACTAGAGACACCTGGATCCTCCATTTCCTAGGAGAACCTCTGCTCTTTCCATCCACTCTTGTTATGTGACTTGTTTCCTGATTGGACCACCATTACCTAAGTGGCTATACTTTTAAAAACTTATTAGATGTTCATGGCTGTGGCCCACATTGTACAATGTGGGTTTCACCCTACAAAACTTCTTTGAAAATGGGGTCCCTGGGCTACCCACTTGGGACCCCTCCTGCACCTCAGGACCTTTCCTATCAATAAAAATCTTCTGACTCTTAACTTCCATTTTCCTAGGACTCTTTCTCTGATTTCTAGAGAATAAGAACTCGGCATATCATACAGTTATTAGTTTGGGTGATATAATATTTCACATTTCATCTCCAGTATTATTCCCTGTAACAGTACTTCTCTCACCTTGCTCTCAGTTCTTCCTAGATAATTCCCAGTTAGGTAATAAACCTCTTTCCTTGAACATAAAGTCATCTATCTTTTGCTGTTCATTTTTAAGTAGGCAAATTAAGATGGGAAAGAAATGACTCGTGTCTCACAGGAATAATGTGCAATATGGTAATTGCTTATCAAGAAACAGCAGGGATTGAAGGATACTCTTTTTGCTTAATGAGAATGTCATGTTCTCTTTGGATCTCTAGATTTTAATGAATATCTGTTGATGATAATTTCAATTATATAGATTCTTTGTGCAATACTGGACAACAGACAGGCCTAAAGGGTTAACTCAACAAGAAAAATAATGGATGGTCAGTAGAAATTAAGAAATGTTCAAGAAACTATGACATGACTGTTGTGGAGAATTTGATATGGTAAATAGTAACAATCCAGAGAGCAGAGAGGAATTCAGGATAGACAAATCAGATAGCCACTAGAATCAAACAGTTGATGAATTCATTTAAGCATTCATTCAGTAAACATTTCTTCTATATGTTTATTTACTGGATTATCAATGGTTGAACTTTTGAAAAGTTTAATGATAAAAGAAACAAATCTCTCATCTCCAGAAATTAGTTACACTCTATGATTGTGGTTTTGAATGTTAAATTATCCATTTAAAATGAAAGTCAATTTATATTTCTCAGAAGCAATTGTGACTTAATTGCTGTTATCAACCTAATAAATTACTAGGTGATTTCCACAAACTGGTTATACACGCAAATTTCATGTCTGGTGAAAGAATAATTGTATCAATATTCCAGAAATAAGAAAGGAAAATTAGTTCATTGGACACAAGGGAAATGCATACACCTTGAACATAAACTCATCTATCTTTTGCTGTTCATTTTTAAGTAGGCAAATTAAGATGGGAAAGAAATGACTCGTGTCTCACAGGAATAATGTGCAATATGGTAATTGCTTATCAAGAAACATAGCAGGGATTGAAGGATACTCTTTTTGCTTAATGAGAATGTCATGTTCTCTTTGGATCTCTAGATTTTAATGAATATCTGTTGATGATAATTTCAATTATATAGATTCTTTGTGCAATACTGGACAACAGACAGGCCTAAAGGGTTAACTCAACAAGAAAAATAATGGATGGTCAGTAGAAATTAAGAAATGTTCAAGAAACTATGACATGACTGTTGTGGAGAATTTGATATGGTAAATAGTAACAATCCAGAGAGCAGAGAGGAATTCAGGATAGACAAATCAGATAGCCACTAGAATCAAACAGTTGATGAATTTATTTAAGCATTCATTCAGTAAACATTTCTTCTATATTTGTATGATAAGCATACTGATGAAAGCATGAATGAAACAATCTCTATTCTCATGCTCATATTGAGAGAGACAGAAACTTGAAATAGAACAATATATTTAATGGTAACATAGATAGGATAATGGTTTAGTAATTGGCCGACTTAATTGAGGAAGGCTCCAAAATATAAGCTATGATAGCAAGGATGAATAAAAATTAGGCAAAAAAGAGGAATATTTCTGGTAGTGGAATCATCATGAGGGGAAATGTGAACTAAACAGTGACTATACATCTGATGAATGATAAACACTTCATTATGGCAGAACAAGAATAAAAAGTGTGTAAAATGAAAATGATTTAGGTGATGAATATGCAGATCTACCAAAATGATTTGATGTCATGCTGAGCACTTTAAAGTTTATTCTGAAAACAGAGTTTTCCTAGTAAGTAATAGCTGACTTGCACTTTGGCAAGGATAGACCTTGCCAACATTATGGAATCCAGAAAGTAGAATTCACTAGGGATGATGTTGGGGCAACCAGCCAGGAAATTGTCACAATGATCCAGACCAGAATCAAACAGTAGCAATAAAAGAGTTGGGAGGATTCAGTCAAGAGTTGTAAAAATAATGCAATTAATAGTATTTCAAGGCTAACCTGAGAATAGAGTTCAAAAGATGATCAGGTTTCTAGGTTAGCTACATCAGAAAATGACATTTTATGAAGACTATTTTATGAAGGCTATGCTTCACAAAAGGAGAGTAAATTGTAATGAATAGAACTCTACAGACACTTAGAAGTTATGCAAATTAAAATGCCACATGCATAGTTGGACACAGATCTGGTGTTCAGGGGAGACACTGGAAATAGAGAACCAGATGTGCAGAACATGAGATCTTAACAAAAGAAACCCTTCCATTGGAAATCAAGTGAGATAAAGGACAGAATTCTAGGGAAACCCCATTCACAGGTGGCAGGAAAGTGGAGCACAAGAAGTCAAACAGGCAGCAGAAAAAGAGAGAGTTGTTTTTGAAAGTCAGAGGGAGTGTGTCCTCAATAAAGAAGTAGCCGAGGAAAGAGGTGTTTGACCTTAATAAATTATCTGGGAACAGAAGCCTGCACAAGAAGTGACTCTGTAAGGCACATGACTTCTTAACTTTTTTCCTAATTTCTCTAAACTCTAATACAAAAGGTGAATTGATTTATAAGTATGGGCTAAAATACAAGGCAAGGAAAAATATAGATTTCATTACTGTAATCTCTCTCTGTCCCTCCCCTCTTCTCCTCCCTTCTTCTCTTCCCTCTCCTTCTTTTTTGAGACATAGGATCATGCTACACAGTTCAGACTGGTTTTAGACTGTCTCTATAGTATTCTTCTCTTCCCTCTCCTTCTTTTTTGAGACATAGGATCATGCTACACAGTTCAGACTGGTTTTCGACTGTCTCTATAGTACAGGATGATCTCAAATTCGTGATTTTCCTGCCTCAGTCTCCTGAGTTCTGGGGTTATAGGTGTGTACCACCACATACAGCTGTAATTGTTCTTGTTGCCAGTAATTTGACATTATCAATACGTTTTTCTGCTAAATATAAACATTTTGGCAATAAACCCTCTAACTCAAGTGATCGACTCATTTTGTCTCATTTGCTATCTAGGAGATACTGTCACTTATTCATTTGTTCCATCAGTGACTATTGAGAATCTGTTATGCATGAGGCAGTTAGGCACCAGAAGTGAAAAATCTACCACAGACTATGTTTTTAAATGGGATACATTTCAAATGGATATAAATTAAAATAGATTATCAACATGGGCGTCTGCTGCTTCTTTTTGCTCTTTACAAAAATTCCATTTGGTGGGGCCGGGGATTTAGCTTATTGGCACCACACCTACCTTGAAAATGCAAGGTCCTGAGTTCGACCCCAGATACCAAAACGGGGGGATTCCGTTTGGAAAATAATGGTTCATGGGATTGTAGAAAGACAGAAGTCCTACTATTTCTGAGCAATCTGTCATCTAAGAAACTTTAATTCTCTTAGCTTTCTTGCCTAACTAGATGCTATTTACTTAAGTCTGTGGTATAGATTCCTACTGTGTTTCTATGTTCTGTCTTCCTACGCTCCTCACTGTCTGTATTGGGATGTTCTTCATGCCCTTGAGAATTCCTTGTTGCTCTATCTTGTATTTCTTTTTTATTCCCCATTCTCCTGTCGTCCCTTCAATCCCTCCATCCCCGCTTATTTACAAAGACTTTGTTTCCATTTTTTCTTTTTCTATTTATTTCTTTCCTTTCCCCTCCTTATCTTATATTTCTTTATCTTCCATCTTCTTCAACACTCCAATCATCATAAGAACTATGCACCCAACTGCCCCACCACTAATCTATGCTCTGCACGTGGCAGCCTGCATGGGGCCAGAAAGACCTTGCAGCAGATCAAAGCTGTATGAGACCAAACACATAATAGTGTGAGCGCTTTTTAAAATTTTAATTCTGTTTATTTATTTTAAATGTATTTGTATTAGTACATGTTTGCTTTTGAAGTAACTGTTTACTTCCTAGAATGTTTCACTCCTGTTTGGCAGCAAGTAGTTAGTTGATTAAAACATTAGCCTTTTTGTACTATAATTTACAAGGTTATGCAAGACTCAATCAAAAGGGCATAGAAATATAAAATTGCTCCAGAATCTCAAGGGGTCTCTGTACTTTTCCTGCAGCCCATCCCTACGCACAGACACCCCTCTCAATTGTGATTTTATTCATTCTTTACAAGGGATATAAATACTGAACACTAAGCAGTGACAATTTCATAATATGCAGCAATTATTCTCATATAAATCAATTTATATACAACTAGTATTTATACAATTATAAATGTATCACCATAAATAAAAAGCAAACTTGATATGAAAAAAGCAACTTAATATGAAAATAGACATAAGAATACTGTAGACTTAAGATCACTGATATTAACAGAAGAAACAATACTAAACTCATTTGTGATGGTTTGGAGAACAATTTGTTTGAAGGTTTTATAAAAGACTGACAGGTACATGATATTTATACCTTTTTACCTAGTATATCATTCACTAGTAATAAACATAGTTTTTACTTTCTCAAGTGTATGACAGTCTGTCCACAGCATTTTACTAACATTTGATAGTAAAAATTGAAAATATGTAGAGTCCATTTTGAGGACTATGTAATTATTAACTAAATTTATATTACAAATTTGGTTAAAATAACAAATCTTGGTACTTAGTACCTTTTAACCCAAGGGACATATTTAAATTATTTGCCACAACGAAATAATAAATCCGGGGGATTACAATAAAGTAATAGAAAATATCCATTTCTCACTGTACCATGGCTAACATTTATGTGCTATTTACTTTATGTAGTTTTTTTTTTTACATTTTTTAAACTCTCACCACAACCTATAAGTCCATATTAGCTCCATGTTTACCTATCAGAGAATGAAATTTAACATCTTGCTCAACCATGAGCAAAGTCTGAGAGGAAACTGACACAATAACACTTGAAACCCCTCAAAAGAACCAATGATCTCTTTTTTCCAGATCAGTACAAATCAAGTCAGCCTACTTAGAGTGAATGGAGACAATGCAAAGTTTACTTTCACCTAAGTAAGAATAGAAGAGAGACAGAGGAACAGGTAATTTCAGTGACAGTATGACAAAATAGCCAGAAGGATCATGGAAAGGTGGAAATCAGACCCCTTCCCGGGCTACTATGATGAATAAGACATGAAAACTTGGCAGAATTAACTTTCTAAAATGTTTATTAATTACCCACTATATGGGAATATTGGCTAAGAGAGAAAACTACATTGGAATTTTCTCAAAAGAATTTCCCAGACCATATATAGGAAAGAAGACAGCTATCTGTGACCAGAATGAAATGAGGTAATGGTGAAAGGTAAAGTGCTTTGATAATTTACTTTTCAAACTTTAGTGTAGAAAAAAACTCACTCTTTGTTTTTACAAATTAGAGTTTTTAACAATTAACAATTAGAAGAAAAATATCCTTATTTATTTCCACTTGATGTCCTGCAAAGGGAGGAGGAGGTACACCTGCTAGGTGGAGAAGGGACTGCTGATCTTATGGGTGTGACAGTGCATGGCCTTAATTACTCTTCTCAACTTTAAAGTTATAAAAATGTATAAGAAAAAAAATGTTTAAAAGTCAGCATTTCAGTAGTAAAGAAGTTTTAAAAATATATGGATTATGCAGATCTCTGCTTTTTCTGCTCTCTTTCTGCCTGTCTTTCCATTCCCTGGGTAGAAATAATAGGAGGAGCCAAACACCCCCACTGGAGGAAAGACAGCCTCCTTAATAAATGTTGCTGGAAAAACTGGGTTTCAACTTGATGAAGATTAAAACTAGACCTATATCTCTCACCATGCACTAAATTAAAATCAAAGTGGACTAAAAATCTAAACATTAAAACAGAACCTGTTTTAAACTGTCTGGAAGAGAAGTTAGGAAGACCTCTTGAAGACATTGGTGTAGGAAAAGATTTTATGAACAAAACCTCACTTGCACATGAACTAGAGCAAACAATCAAGTGGGATATCTGAAGGGAGGGCAAAGGTATGGGGAGAAAATGAGAACAAAGACCTGTCATATAAGGGTACAAGATCTCAATGATGAATGTAACTGTACTATATACCTAAAAAGTACAAATAAACTCAATGAGAGAAAAAAAACACTTAATTATAGCAAGAGAAACCATCAACAGTGTGAAGAGACAACCCACAATATGGGAAAACATTTTCACTAGCTCTTCCTCAGACAAAGGTCTACTATCTAGAGCATACAAAGAACTTCAAAAAACCAGACCTCCCAAATTCAAAGACCCATTCCAAAAATGGGCATCTGAAATGAACAGACATTTCTCAGAAAAAGAAGTAGAAATAGCAAATTAACCATAAAAATGTTCAAGATTACTGTTTATTAGAGAGATGCAAATGAAAACAACTCTGAAATTCCATCTCACCCCAGAAAGAATGGCTGCTATCATGAAATCAACCAATAACAAATACAGTAAAGGCTGTTGGGAAACAATAATCCTACTCCACTGCTGGTGGGAGTGTGGACTGGTGTAAGCACTGTGGAAATCAGTATGGAGGATCCTCAAAGAGCTACGATTGGGCCCTGGCCTGCATCCAGCAGCAAGGTGGAAGGTAGAGGTCTGGGACAGCCATGCAGAGATCCCGTTCTCACTCCAGCCTGCCACAAGCCTACCGGTGAGGACTGGTTTGCACTGCAGGTGCCTCTGCAGTACACTCCACCACTCTCAGGCCTCCTGATTATGCCAGTTCTCAGATCCACTCTGCAGAGGCACAGGTGGTCATGAAGGTCATTTTTGTGAGCTCCAAAAGATAAAACAGAAGCAAACAACTGCAAAAAAGGCACATCAGATCTCCATAGTTGGTAAATTGGAGAGAGCAACACCTTCCATCAGAACTTTGAATATCTTCAGAGAAAGGGCAGAGGGAACTTGTAGTAGAACCTTGCACAGTTCAACTGTGGAAGAGGTCAGGGAGCTCAATTTGGGAATTCCAGCCTGAATTCAGCCTGAATCTCAGGGGTCAGCCATTGGCTAGCTGAGACTAAAGAACTTAGTTCTGCATATGGCTATGCACATTGTCTATTATGACAGCAGAGATATAACCTGAAAGAGGCCCTTCAAATTCTTTTTCATCTTTCTTTTCCTCATTCCACTTTGCAAATTCTTTCTTTTTTCTGTCTTCTCTTTCCAACTCAGTTTCTTGCTCCCCCATATTATACTTCATCTCCCTTCCTGTTCTTTACCTGCCCTAACTTGGATTTATTCTTTCACAGTTTTTTCTTCTTTCATTATTTTATTTTCTTCACTCATTTTCTTTCACTCAAGGGTCAACAGTTTCAAAGGAAAGTAAGCCCCTATTGCTGTTAAGGTGTTATATTTTTGCGCTCTTGTCTTTCCCTCTTGTCTTCAACAGTTTCCTAAAGTTTGTGTGGTCATCCTGTGTCCTCTGGCTTCACTTGAAACCTTCTCCAATTCTTTTACCTATCTACTCCTCTCATCCTAACTCTGTCTAAGCCCTCATCCTAAAGTGTAAAGATGTTATATTGAAGAGTTTATTCACTATAAACATATGTTGGGCTGCTCCTTGATTTTGATTTAACTCACATGGTTTAAAGGTGATAGATTAATAACTACTACAAATGGTCAGTTTGTAAGTTGTGCTTGATCCTATTGTGTTGCTGATTGTATCAAATGGGCTAAAGGGTTGTGATTGATTTAATAAGCTGTCTTTTCTGATATTATGAAATGAGAATGTCTATGAGTCATTAGAGACTAAAAATCTAAAGTGCAACTATATCAGGAAGATCTAAGTAATGACCCAGGAATTAAACCAAGGACAACCTAACAACTAAAATAAAAATGAAAAAAACACTTAAGCAAAACACAAACACAGACTTCACCAATGGCAAACTCTAGGGCAAATGACTTTGAAAAGTCTGACAGTGAACCACTAGGACACCCTGAATTCATAGCACAGGAAGTAACAAAACAGATCAAAAAAGCTCTAGAAAAAATTCAAAACAGAAATAATTTCTCAGATAACTACAGAGATGGTGAGCACAATGAAAGACATGATTAGAGACTCTAGAACAGAAACTGACAAAAAAATAGATGACAAAAAAACTGTGAAAAAAAAATAGATGAGCCATGATAGAAGCCAGGAAGACCAGCATAAGAAAGAAATGGAAACTATGAATGCCCAACATAGGAAAGAAATGGAATCCATGAAATAGATTCAGACAGATATCTAGGAGATTAAAAAACTCCATTGAAAGTCATTGCAGCAGGATAAATGAATATGAAGATAGAATTTCAGATATAGAAGATAGGATGGCAGTCAGTGACCATAAAAAGAGAGGTCTCATAAAATCAGTAAGGGATCATGAGAATTCGATCCAATAACTCTTAGATGATGCAAAGAAAAATAACATAAGATGGATAGGAATCCATGAAGTAGCACAAGAAAATACAAATGACTTATAAAAGCTGTTCACAGAATTAATGACAGAAAACTTCCCAAACAGAGGGGACAAATTTGACATACAGATAAGTGAGGCATAGAGGACTCCAAATACCATGATAAAAAAATAAATCTACACATACATATATAATAATCAAGATCGCAGAAACCCAACAGAACTACAAAACCCTATAAACGGTAAGAGAAAAGAAACAAATAACATGCAAGGGAAAGCCCATTAGAATCACAGCAGACTTTTCAACACAAACCCTCAGGTCAAGCAGAGCCTGGAGTGAGATATTTCAAGTCCTAAGAGAAAACAACCTCTAACCTAGAATGATGTATCCTTCAAAACTCTTTTTCAAAATGGATGGGGAAATAAGATACTTCCATGACAAAGAACACCTTAGAAACTTCATGAAGACTAAACCAGCATTACCAGCCATTTTGAACAATATCCTAGGAAAAGACAATAAAGGTTACAACATCATGAGGCCCAACAGAGCGAATCAAATAGGCAAGGTAAGAAACTAAAGAGAGAGGGGGGAAATTTTTAAAAAGTCAACAAAAGGACAATAATAAGTCAGTACATATCAGTTGTAACCATCAATGTCAATGACCTCAATTCACCAATCAAGAGAAATAGACTGGCAGAATGGATTAAGAAGCAAAATTCAAGAAAATGTTGCACACAAGAAACACACCTAGTGCAAAAAGAAGCTGACAGACTGAAAGTGAAAGGATAGAAAAGAGTTCTCCATCTGACAGGAGCCCAGAAAAAAGCAGGTGTACCTATCTTATTCTTAAAGTAAATCTCAAGCCAAAACTGATTAAGAGAGACAAAGAAGGCCACTACGTCCTTGTGAAGAGAAAAAGTCAAGAAGAAGAAGAGATGACAAACATAAATATTATTGCCCCATACTATATAAAACAAATATTAAGTAACATGAAAATCCAAATAAGCACTAATACAATTGAAATGGGGGATCTAAATACAACACTATCACAGACAGATCATCTAGGCAAAAAATCAACAACAAAAACTAGAACTGAACCAAGCTTTTGAACACATGGACATAATAGACGTCTATAGTGTGTTCCACCCCACAAAATCAGAATATACTTTCTTTTCATCTTCACATGGGCCATTCTCCAAGATAGACCACATACTAGCTCAAAGAACAGGTTTGAATAAATGCAAAGGAATCAAAGTTATCCCCTGTATATTATCAGATCATAATGCAATCAAGCTGGACATCAATAGTATAAGAAACCGTAGGAACATCACAATAAAAAAAAAAAAAAAAGGAAATTGAACAACACTCTCCTGAACAATCAATAGGTCACAGAGGAAATTAAAGAAGAAATTAGACAGGTTTTACAAATAAATGATAATGCCAGTACAACATACAGGAATGTATGGGACACAGTGAAAGCAGTTCTATGTGGAAAATTTATAGCAGTGAATGCCCACACTAGGAAAACAGAGTGAGCTCAAATAAACAACCTAATGATGAACCTTAGACTACTAGAAAATCAAGAGGATGAAAAACCCAAAGCTCAAACAAGAGAGGAAATTATAAAAATTAGAGAAGATATCAATGCAATGGAAACTAAGAAAATGATACAAAAAATTAATGAATCAAAGAGTTGGTTTTTTGGAAAAATAAATAGAAACGACAAAGCCTTAGCTAATCTTGTCAAACAAAGGAAAGAAAAGGCTCGGATACATTCAATTAGGAACAAAAAAAGGCGTAGTCACAACAGATCCAGCAGAAATCCGGAGGATTGTCAATACCTCTTTGAGAACCTGTACTCTAATAAAATGGAAAACACAGAAGAAATGGTCAAATTTCTAGATACTTATGAATTACCAAAGTTGAATGAAGAAGACAAAAAAAAATCTAAACACCCTAATAACAATCAGTGAAATTGAAAACGTAATTAAAAGTTTACCAATGAAAAAAGTCCCAGGTCCTGATGGATTCATCACTAAATTTTACAAGATATTTAAAGAAGAACTACTGCCACCACTCTTTAAACTTTTTAGTGAAATTGAAAGGGAAGCATTATTTTCAAATTCATTTCTGGAAGCAAGTGCTACTTTGATTCCCAAACCAGGCAAATACCCAACTAAAAAAGAGAATTACAAGCCAATCTCTTAATGAACATAGATGCAAAAATCCCTCATAAAATACTGGCAAACAGAATACAGAGTGTCAAGAAGGTCATACATCCTGACCAAGTCAGATTTATTCCAGGGATGGAAGGATGGTTCAACATAAGTAAATCCATAAATGTAATACACTATATTAACAGAGTCAAACAAAAACCATATGATCATCTCTATAGATGCAGAAAAAGCATTTGACATAATTCAACACTCATTCATGATAAAAAGCCTGAAAATAATTGGAATAGATGGTCTATATTACAATTTAATAAAGGCTATCTATGAAAAACCAACAGTCTACATCATACTAAATGGCCCAAAACTGAAAGCCTTCATGTAAAAATCAGGAACAAGACAAAGATTTCCACTATCACCACTCCTCTTCAATATAGTTCTGGAAACATTAGCCATAGCAATTAGACAAGAGAAAGAAATTAAAGCAATAAAGATAGGAAAGGAAGAAGTTAAACTGTCATTATTTGCTGACGATATGATACTCTACAATGAAGACACAAAAAACTCCACCAAAAGACTTCTAGATTTAACTGACACTTTCAGCATAGTAGCTGGATACAAGGTTAACACTCAAAAACCAATAGCCTTCTTGTACATAAATAACAGACTCCCTGAGAGAGAAATTAGGGAAACAATTCATTTCACAATAGCATCCAAAAAAATGAAGTATCTAGGAATCAACCTAACAAAAGAAGCAAAAGAACTCTACACTGAAAACTACAGAACTCTGAAAAAACAGATCAAAGAGGATATAAGAAAATGGAATGATATCCCCTGCTCCTGTATAGGAAGAATCAACATAGAGAAAATGGCCATACTATCAAAACTGCTATACATATTCAATGCAATGCCAATTGAAATTTCAACACTATATTTCACAGAACTAGGAAAAATTATCCAAAAATTCATTTGGAACCAGAAGAGACCTAGAACAGCAAAAGCCATGCTAGGCAACAGAGTCATGGCAGCGGGTATCAAATCCCCAACTTGAAACTACACTACAAAGCCACTGTGATAAAAACAGCATGGTACAGGCAAAGAAACAGAACTGAGGATCAGTGGAATAGATTGGAAGATACAGAAACAACTCCAGATGTACTCAGCTACTTCATCTTTGGGCAAAGGAGCTGACCATCTTCACTGGAGGAAAGATGGCCTCTTTAAAAAAATGGTGTTGGAAAAACTGGATTTCAACCTGTCACAGATTAAAATTAGACCCTATCTTTCACCAAGCACTAAACTAAAATCCAAGTGGATTAATGATCTAAATATTTAAAAAGAGACACTAAATTTGCTGGAAGATAAGTTAAGCAGAACTTTTGAAGATGTTGGCATAGGAAAAGACTTTATGAACAAATTCTCAGTAGCACAGGAATTAGCACAAATAATCAGCAGCGGGGAGCTCATCTTATTAAAAGCTTCTGCACTGCAAAAGAAACCATCAGCAGAACTAAGAGACAATCTACAATGTGGGAAAAATATTTTTACCAGCTACTCCTCAAAGGATTATTATCTAGAATATGTAAAGAACTCAAAAAACCATGCCCCCAAATATGAAGACCCAGTTCAAAAATGGGCATCTGAAATGAGCCAACATTTCTCAGACAAAGAAGTAAAAGCATCAAGTAAATATATGAAAAAATGTTCCACATCACTGGTCATTCGAAAGATGAAGATGAAAACAACACTGAGATTCCACTTCACCCCACAAACAACGGCTACTATCAAAAAATCAACCAATAACAAATGTTGGTCAGGTTGTGGGGAGAAATAAACTCTTCTCCATTGCTGGTGGGAGTGCAGACTGCTGAAACCACTATGGAAATCAATATGGAGATACCTCAAAGAGCTGGGACTAGAGGTTCCATTTGACCCAGCCATCCCTCTGCTGGGTATCTTTGCAAAAGAATTAAAAGAATCACACCACAGTGATATATGTGCACCCATGTTGATAGCGGCACAGTTTGTAATAGTTAAAACTTGGAAACAGCCCATTTGCCCATCAGTTGGACACTGGATAAAGAAGAAGTGGTTTTTCTATAAAATTTAATACTACTCATCCATAAAGAATGAGAAAATTAGAGTCATTCATAGGAGAGTGGATGCATATTGAGCTTATACTCTTAAGTGAAATAAACAAGTCACACAAGTAAATACCAAGTAGTTTCTCTGGTGTGAAAAACTATAAGTATAAATAAGATCCCAATGGTATAACTGACAATGTGTAATAGGAAGAAAAGGGCTAAAGGTGTAGGGGAAGAGGGAAGAGTAGGGGAAAGGATATAAGGGAAAAGAAAAAATATGTGAAAATGGAAATAAAGTTTTTGTAAATAGGGAAGGAAGGAGGGGGTGAAGGGAGGGCAGGAGTATGGGGAAAAAATGAGAACCAAGACCACCTGTCACGTAAAGGTACAAGATCCCAATGATGAATGTAATTGTACTGTATACCCAAAATGTACCAATAAACTCAATGAGAAAGAAACAAATAGAATTGGATGTCCCATTTGACCCTGATGGTTATCTTCCTCAAATAATTAAAAGAATAATACCACAGTGGCATATGTGCACACATTCAGAGTGACACAGTTTGTAATAGATAAAACTTGGAAACAGCCCAATTGCAAATTAACTGGAGACTGGATACAAAAAAGTGTGTTTTTAAATAAAATGGAGTACTACTCAGCCATAAAGAATGAAAATTAGAGACAATTATAGCTAAATGGATACATCTTGAGGCAATATTCTTAAGTGAAGTAAGTAGGACACACGTGGAATTCAAAATAGCTTATCTGGTGTGAGAAACTGAAACTGTAAATAAGGACTAAAAGATATAAGAGAAAATGTGAAATAGAAAGAAAAGGGGCAAAGGGGAAGAAGAAGTGGAAGGGGTAGGGGAAAGGAAAGAAGGGAATGGAATTAATATGAGAAAACGAAAACATGAGAACAAAATCTTTGTAAATAGGGAGGAGTGGAGGGATTGAAGGGAGGGCAAGGGAATGGGAAAAAAATAAGAATCAAGAGAAATTATGTAAAGGTACAAATTTCCAATGATGAATATCACTATATTGTGTACTCAAAGTGTACCAATAAAATTAATTTAAAAAATGAAAAATGAGAAATTAACAAATAAGAGGTTCTATCTATAAAATGTCATGGATTTCTCCATTTACATTCATCTAAGTGGAATCACAATCCTCTCTATTTTAAATAATGTTTCTTAAATACAGGTTTACAAAATACTTTTTAAAAATTATCCATTATTGTATTAGAGTTCAGTAAAAAAAAACAAACTTTTTTTATAGGGTTTCAATACTTAAATTGAGCCTACATGGGCATAGATTAATACAATGTAGTTTAATAGTTATTATATTAAAATTTCTAGTTGCAAAGACATTTTTTTTTTTGTACCGGTGATCAAACTCGGGTCCTTGCGCTTGTGAGGCAGGCCATCGAACCACTGAGCTAAATCCCCGTCCCTGCAAAGATAATTTTTCATAGCCATTGCTGTCTAAAGTAACAATTTAAAGAGATTTTGTTCTGTATAGCACCTTCTATTAAGTTAATAATTCTCTGAACTAGGCAAAACCAGCAAATTTACAGGAGCTTTAGTGTCAAGCCTTTGGTAAATCTATAAAGCTTAAAGTAAAGGATCAAGGAAAAATTATCCTGCTGTTTATATAAATATTTATGTGTATATGTAGCATAAAATTGATTTAAAATATTGTATTTGAGACTGTTGTTTAAAAAATGCATATATGTGTGTGTGTGTATATATATATATATATATATATATATATATATATGAATGATACAGGAACTGGGATAAAATATTAACAATAGGTGAATTTACCTCAAGGTTATATGGATCTTCTTCATACTAATTTTACATTTGCAATATCTGTAAAGTTTTATTTTTTCAAATAATATATTTTAAAAATTAATATTAGTGAAAGTTGAGACAATAATAAAGAGAAAAACACTCATAGTCCCCTCAACTCAAAGAAAAATCATGAACATTTTGAGATCCTCTCCCTCTTCCTCTCTGTCCTGCCCCCTGGATTGCTTGGCATTTTTACTGCAGATGATTTTGAGATCCCCACCCCTTTCACTCACTCTCTCTCTCTCTCTCTCTCTCTCTCTCTCTCTGTCTGAGTGCTTGGCATTTTCACTGCAGATATGTTTCTTTTTGCTGCAAGACATACATATGTTTCAGAAGCAGAATATTCATTAAGTCTGCCTTAGCTCAGTGTCACTTTAGAATTATCTTCCTGTTTCATATTTCAAGTGACTCCCAATTACAGACTTGAGAAAATCTGGAAGTGAAAGCAGCATGATCCCCAGACACAAGGCTGCCACACTGGGGACTGGTGGCAGATCAAGTACACTAGATTTTCCTCCCCAAGAGTTCTCCACTCCTTCAAATCTCTATCCATGTCATCAAATTTGTGACAAGCCTTGTTAAAACAAACAAACAAGCAAACAAGAAAATACTCTGGAAAACATATATTGGGTCAGTGATATTTTTCAGCCTAACTACACTGCCAAATAGAAAACTGTTTTGTGAAAATGTAGAATTTGAAAATCTCTGGATCATTCATTCCAATTTTAGTTTATGTGCTGCAAGCACAGAATTGTTCATTTCAATTAACAGATGAAAACATTCTCCACGTTTTCAAGTATACCACTTGAAAGCCTGAACATGTACTTGTTCTCAGATAGAGAAGATTCTAAACTTCATGTGAATCTGGTTGGCTTTTCTAGGACTGAAAACATCTTAGAAATCCCTGTGGATTTCTAAGTCTCAGAACAGTGAATTATTTTGTATCCTCAATTACAATGGATCCTCAATACAACTGGCCTGACACATGAATAATTTGGATTAATGAGGTTAATGGAAGATTTGTCTGCCTCATGTTATCTATAATATGTACCCATGTAAACATCCAGATCTCAACAGTATTTACTTACAACCAACTTGAGTTACAACCAGCCCTAGGGAACCAATTAAGTCAAGGGTTCATTGTAATATGCATGAGTATCTCTTGGAAGTTATAAAACATAACATCTACTCTATTTTGATGTAGAAAAATGTCATGCATACTATGAACACCAGTGTCCCTCCCAAACTCTCATGTAGGAACCTAATAACCAATAAAAGCGCTGCTATTATTCAGCTACAGTTTAATTGTCTAACTAGGAGGTCCTTAGGACATCAAAGTCATAAGGTAGCTCACATGTAATTCCTTCGTAATTCTCATTCAACCCCTTTGAGTTCTCACAAAGGATTTTTATAAACAGATTAAACCTAGCCCTTCCTGTCCTCTTCCTCTCTGTTCCTTGTTTGGGACTTATTCACTAAGTTGCTCTCACAACTGCTTCTTCCATTGTTGTCTGTGTCATCAGGTTATACAGTCAAGGGGCAGTCTTCACCAGTCTAGAATTTGCAACCCTCAAACTGTGAGTTAATTAAACTTTACCTCTTTGTCATGTTTGATGCCTCAAATATTTCATCATATTGTCAAAAAACTGAAAACTGATACAATTAAATTAACACGCATAGCCTTTGGAAGCAAATTAAAAAACAATATTCCATTTTCATGATTGGAATCAGTGTCTTTACAAAGCAAGGTTAAGGGAGGCTCCCTTGCCTCATTTATCTCATCATGTTACTTCCAAAAGGTACCACCTGTGAAGCACAGCGCAAGCCCTGAAGACATACCGAATCTGCAACCAACTGGAACCTGGACTCCACAGCCTTCAAATCCATGAGCAATAAATTTCTGTTATTTATAAATTACACAGACAGCCTAAATAGACTAAGATAATATATTGTGTATAATATAGAATTCTGAAAGCTTATTTTAAAAACTTTTGAGACAGAAGCCAAAACTGAAAGACAGGAAAAGCAAATAATATAAAGATGATCCTTCACTGTCCAGAATAAGTTTAAGAAACATGATCAAGTCCATGGGTGATCCAAGTATGACATTTTAGAACAGAGGATGCCCAAGTAATATTTTTCTGTATTTACTAAAGTAGGAAAACTACCCAGACTGGGAAACAAACATGTCAGTTCTGAACTTCCTCATAGGATGGCTTTGGAAGAGACAATCTTAGGAGTAAAACATGATCTACCTGGAAGCCACACTTGCATAGCAAGCACATTCTGCCACTTGGTTGGCATGAGTGTCTGGGGAATCTTTGGGAAGTCCACAGAGATTGGGAAGTGATCTAACCTCTTACATCACTCTTAGCAATGTTACCGAAACTGTGAGGCTTGCACTCTTGTCTGAGGCTGCAAATAATTATTTGTGTGATCCAGCACAAAGAATGACTCTAAAAAGTCACGTTCTGCATTTAAAATTTGGGCAATGTGGGCTAGGTTGTAACAGAGGGAAATTTCAGTGTGAATAACTTATGATTCTCTGGATCAAGCAGGTTTTAGAAATTTCACTTGGCTTACATGTTTATGCTCTAGTCTTGAGAACATAAATCAATATTCATTGTAGAAGACTGAAAAATTTTGTCCACATCGCAACTGAGCACCTTATCTCTGGAAGTTTTCCAGAGAATATTAGCCATAGAAAAGCTGAGCATCAATCAAATGTGGGATTGAACACTGTCTTTTCACACTGTTTTTTTTTTCCCTTGTCTTTTGTGTCAAACTCTTTAAAACACGTGTCATATCCTGCTAATTAACTGTGTCTAAAAATGATAAAATTTCTTACATCAGCTTGCATCAGTAACACCAACTTGCACTGTCATTTCATATGTCGGCCCTGCCCCTTTCCGCCAGTCATTCCTGTTCCTGTTAGGTGTATACCAAGCAATATTAAGAGCTACCAACTGAAAAAACATCATATCAGTGTGAAACTACATGTAACTTTCAACACATCAGCAGCCAGGGAAGCAATGAGGATTTCCAAACAACAGGGAGAGATTTACATTCTCGATGTTCACACTGGACTTGTGAGTCCTCACTTTAAGAATCATTCTTGCACCAGGTGATAATTTAACCTCTGTTTGGGATTTTCTCTTGTGTCGTGGAGTTGCTTACTTTTCAAGAATGCTTTATGCTTTGGGCCATCTGCTTTGGAGGCTGTTGTACATTAGGGAATATGTGAATATGGCCACAGAAAGCAAAGAATATTATTATGTCTCTAGCAACTGTCAAGTGAAATTAACAACCTTTCAATCAGAAACTCTTCCCTAAGGCGTTTTTAGGGAACAGTTTCAACACTCAATTTGGATGAAAGGTGTCTGGATGACACCTAAATAGAGGGCTAGGAGAGAAAGAAAACTAGCATTTGTGAGTACAAATTGTAGATTAGGCACATATGAATGTTCATCCCATAAACTGGTGCCAATTTTAAAGAATCAAAATTATTACCGTATTTCATGGATGAAGAAAGAAAAACACAGAAGAAGAGTTTTACGGTAAGACTCAAAAAACAAGCTTGCTCTATTGTCCTATGCTCTGCTGTCCTACTGCCCATTAGTATGGCCAATGTCCCTGGGATGGCCTACTCTTGACACAGTTGTGTTCTCAGTTATACTGGAGGTCACCAACTATACATAGTGTATGGGAAACTGTTTCTCTACAGCTCTAACTCAATAAGTTTATGCAATCAGAAAAACAAATAAACAAATGGGATAGCAGCAAATACTTGTAGAAATGAAGAGTGAGATTCAATAGGCTATATTGAGATTTCCACAATCTATTTCTGAGAAATACGCTTGGAAGTAAGGAATCTAGAAAACAAGAAATCTAAGCAGTATTTGTAGAGGGGGAGTCAGGAAGAGTGTGGGAGTGTGCATGTGCTTGTGTGTGTGTTTATACGTGTGTATGAGTTTATTCCAGCATTGAAACAAACTAAATGCCAGATCAGTTAGATTAGGAAACATACAAGGAAAAAGAGATCCCTGGAGCACTAAGCAAAGATCAGTACCACTAACATAAGAAACTAAAGAAGAAAGTAAGTCTGAGGAATGAAATAATTTAAATAAACCATGTTTCTCAAGTAAGTAGTTCATTAGGCAAAAGGATCAAAATTATATTTGCATCACATGTTGAATAATTTTGAATATGATCATCAGCTACATCAGTATTCATGATTATATTTGCCATATTTTAAACAAAGGTGAACTCAGACTTTAAAAAGTATGTCAATATCCTCAAAAAAGAAAATTAGGCATAATGTGAAAAATAGTTTTATATGCTTTTTTGTTAAAAGAAATAACACAAGATTGGAAATAAAGTAATTTTGATTAAGCATCAATAAGGGGCAACAATAAAAGTTTAAATTGCAATTATTAAAAATAATACTTCAAGTGTCATTCTGTTATTTGCTCCACATTTTTGTAGCTCCTTTTATCAAGTGAAAGATACAATTACATTGTCATGGGATAGCTCCTTGGAGCAAGTATTTAAAAACTTGATAGAAAGGTAAAAGATTCTATCAGAAAAATCCTCCTAGTTTATAAAATCGTTGAAAGGTAAATCTGTTCAGAAGCAAGATGAGAGCCGCCAGTAATAGGGTAAGATTTCTGGGGAGTAAGGGATGACGCTGGATGAGCAGACCCCGCAGAGGGAAGTGGGCTGGCTCAGAAGCAGGGAGGATTATCTTGAAGACACAGGCTCACCTGGCCCACAGCCAGCCAGCAGGAACACCCACAGCTCACCACACTACTTCCTGCTTCTCTTCCTACAAATTCACTGGTATCTGCATCCATTCTTGTCACTATCTCAGAGCTACATCCATTTCCCAAAAAGGATTAGTGAGACTTGCATTTCCAAACCCTACCGTACAAAAGCTTCTCACAGCAGACAGAACATTTTCTGAAGGCCGACTACATGCATTGCACACATACAGATTGTGGTGCATGTTCACAGGAATCCAGTGTTTCTTACTGTTCTGTTTGGCCACCAGATGTCAGTGTACAATAAAGAATGTTACGATGCCACTATCCAGCTACAAAGGACTAAAAGATAGTTTTGGAGAGTTTAATTTGCCATAGTGAAAAAGAACAGACAGATTCAGAAGACACTTATTCCACCCGGAGAAGATAAGGTGCATAGCTGAGAGGTGCAGACTGCACTATGCTACTAAGCCTACCAGACAGAAAATTGGATCTCCCTTTTTAAAAAATAAAGTTTATCATTTTTATGAAGTTAAATCAAATGAGCACATTCTGCACATAGTAGGACTTTAGCAAAGCAAATAGTTTAACCTAATCAAGAAAATATTTACATATAGCTTTGATTTAAGAATTTGCAAAATGTGTCATACCTGCATAAATTTCAGGGCATTTAATAATCATACTACTGGGTTTATAAGTAAATAAGGAGCCAGAAAAATGCAAAAAATATTACTTAAGGTATTTTCCACTAAGGACTGAAAGTTCTTAAGATTTCATAATCAGAATTATAAAAATATTTGGTCTTGGTAAATAGCTAAAGCTTACTCTACAAAGGACTATTTCAAAATATGATAATAAAAAGTACAATTCCTCAGGGTCTGTTGATTTTACCCCTTCAATATTTTTGGGTCCATTTTCTTCCTATCCAAACTCCAATCATGTACTTAAAACATTGATAATTTTTCACCCTACTCTGTAGTTTTGCCTCTTTCAAATTCCTTTCATTTTACAGAGATGGGGATCTTTAACATAAAAATGTCACCGTGCCATTCTTCTGTTGAGATCATAAGCAACCCCCGGATGGATGCCTTCAGGATGAAGTCCACCCCTTTCAAGATCCACAAAGCTCTTCAGGATCTGCCTCCTGCTCACTTGCTTAGCCTGATTTCTCCTCATCCTCTGTTCCCCAAAACTGAATAGTTTATGCATTTTCTACCCTCCAAGCTCTTGCAAACCTCCTCACTGCCAGTTCATCATATTAACACTTATCCTTTAGATGTAGTTCAGACACCACCCATCTCCTCCAGGAATTCTTCCTTGACTTCACCCTTCCCAATCTTCTACACACACACACACACACACACACACACACACACACACACACACTCAAACACACACTAAGTTAAAAGCAATCTATATCCACAAATGCATACAAAAGCATTTATGTATTGCAGTGACTACGGCTGTTTACTAACAGCTTTCCGGGACAGCTGAACTCTCTCATCTTAGCTATCCTGTTGCTAAAACTTATATTGAAGTCCAAAATCCAGAGATGTGATCTCAATAGATCATGACCACACAGAATTATGTGCACCTGAATCCAAGTCCTGGGCTCCTCCAGGGTCCTGAAGCACTTGTAGTGGCCAGTCAATGGCAATCTCTTCATCGATATGCCATGAGATAATTTTTTAGAAATACTTGCAGAAGTGTTAAAGAAAAAAAATATACACCGTAAAACCTGCATGTGTGGATACATACTGAGGATATACTCCTAAGTGAAATAAACAAGTCACATGTATAAATACCTAAAAGTTTCTCTGGTGTGAAAAACTATAATAGTACATAAGATCCTAATGAGATATTTGACAATGTGAAATAGGAAGAAAAGGGCTAAAGGTGTAGGAAAAGTGGGAAGGGTAGGGGAAAGGTAATAAAGGAAAAGAAAAAAAAATATGAGAAAATGAAAAAATGGAAATAAAGTTTTTGTAAATGGGAGGGGAGGAGGGGGTGAAGGGAGGGCAGGGACAAGGGGAAGAAATGAGAGCCAAGACCTGTCATGTGAAGATACAGGATCCCAGTGATGGATGTAACTGTACTGTATACCTAAAAAGTACCAATAAACTCAATTAAAAAAAAAACTACATTTGTGTGAAACATGGGTATTAACTCTGGAAGAGTTCCTAAATTCGTTATTTGGAACATTTTTATGCCTGAACAAGGAATCTGAGACTGCCTAAAAAAATAGTTCAAGACTTCCCTTTATTGACTTTCATTTTTATTATTTGTCCTCCATTTTGCTAATTGCTTTAGAATACTTTAGCTACATCTTGCACTTTCCTCATCAAACTGATTACTGTACTTTAAGAGGACTCTCCTCTCTTTCTGCACCCTTATTGTAATGTAATGTAATTTAATTAGAATGAACTATAAAACTAGTGAAGCGTATAGTCTACATAACCTAACATGGGGCCTCCCAGCTGTCTGTCCTCAGAGGGACTTTACAGACCATCAAAGGAGGGAGGTAAGGCGGGCCGGGAGTAAGCCTCCTGATAAATAACTAGCTTGGTCCACACCAAAAAAGGAAGGTTGTAGTTGAGAAAGGAGTGAGTAAAATGTTTAGTGACAATCTTATGTTCCAAACAACATTCATTTATTTCTGTTGCTGCAGAAACCAAAAGTCAAAATTACTTCTTAAATATCTCTGAACTAACTGGAACTCCGGTTCAAGCTCTCTGAAGAAGCTGAGATTATACAGAAACATCTTGGACTCTAACAATGAAAGAGATGTTATTTGCCTGATAAAATACCCTAGCTTCTTAGATTTTTTCCAGGGAGGATTTCTCCTATAATGTATTTAAGTTCCTCAAGACCTATGTGTCCAAGACTTGATGTGCAGTCTGTGGCACCACTGGGAAGTAGTGGAACCTTAAAATGTGGGATCTAGTTGCAGACCTTCTGGTCATATAGCATAGCTGGCCTCTCCTCTCTCTCTTTTTCACTAATCACCATGCAGTGGTGAGTCACACCACCATGTGCTTCTTTAGTGACATACCTCTCTTGCCACAGGCTCAAAATCAACAGGGTGAACTGCCTATAGACTGAAACTTCTAAATTGTGAGCCAAAATAACCTTTTCACTTTCTAGATTGATTATATCAGTAATTTTATTACTGTAGCTGAGGGCTGATGAACAGTCTGAAAATTGAATTTAAAATGTAAGATAGATGCCTGTGAATTCTAAAGCAATTTCCACTTAGTATTTCTGAGAAACAAAAATGCCCAAATAATCATCACTTAATTAAAGGAAATAAACTTACAATTCTGCGATAAAGTAAGAAGTATTTTTTAAGAAGAAATTTTCAAATGTTACAGAATCTAGGTTTGCTTATGTAAAATATGGCAGTAAATGTGCAACTTGCTAAATTCCTTGTGTTTTAAAAATTCAATAATATTTACTTTTGGAGAAATACTGAAGTTAAATTATATTTAATAATGAAATTACTAGCAAGTCATACCAAATGGAATTTTTGTCTTTTAATTGTAATTGAGACTATTGGTTAACCTTTGAAATTAAATAATTTAACCATTAGATAATGCTTTATGAAGCTTACATAGCTTGTGGACAAACCTATATTTAATAATGACGTATTACTTAGTAAACATACTTAGCTAATATAACTATAATTGTTTCATTAATATATAATATACTTAGCACAATAATTTATAAAATTTATGTATGAAACATTAATTAATAAAATATAATTAGCAAATTAGTTAATATGCCTTTGGTAGTTATGTAGTATTTATATGTTGACTTCTTAAAGTCTTGTTTGTCCACCATGAGGCAATACTGCAATAGAAAAAAAACATGCTGACATACTTGGCTAGTAGATTCTTCTCAGACAACTGAGAATTTGATTTTATGAGTCTAACCCTTTTGCAATACTGCATTGATGCTTCAATTGCTAAATTCCCTGGGGTACACTGTGTTAATGAAAGGGTCTGGAAACAAAGAAAATGGAAAGCTGGAGTTGTCATACTTTTGGACAGTAGATGGCAGCAGATAAAGGGTCTGGATCCTCAGAAAGCTGGTAGGCTGTTCTTGCACTGTTTGGGTTTTACTGTTTATCATTTGACGACAAAAATAAATTATCATTAAATTAATGCAATTGTGTCAAATTCTGACCAAATAATGCATACATTCTTAATTCTAAACACACCATTTTGTAATTTTGCATTTGTGATGATTTGTCATTTAATATTGATGTAGGAGTCATTTTTCGTTCCAATACATGGTTTTTAAATTAATGTATCAATGTTTGGTTTTAGTATTCAAGTATAGAACCTGCTCGATTTTTTACCTTAAACTATGAGATCATTCATTTTTCATTTCATTTACTTTCCAAAGGGGAAAAAATTATCATCATTTTACTTAGTTCTAAAAGAATTCTATGAGAATTATTTTTCTTGGTTTACCTGAAAGCTATAAAAATTGATGAGGCCAATAGTTTTCCTATCTTAAATTACAATATTATTTACTAGTGAATAAAATGTGTCCTTTAGTAAAGTAATACACTTCTCTTTTAGGTCTTTCACATCTATATCAAACTTGTTTCTATCATACATAAGTAATTAAAGATAATACATTTTTTTACTTTTTAATAGTATATTTTCTCATTCTATTTTTTGCAATGTGGGTATATAGTGGCTCTTTGTGTTTATTGTATGCAAAGTAAATATTGACAGTTGTCTGCTGAAATGTGAATGCAATTATGTAACACCAAGTCCTAATATTTTTGATGAATGCTTTCATTATTATATTTAATCTTTCAAAAAATCCTTAGGAAAAATAGTACATAGTCTGGCTAAACATACATATTAACTATAAGAGAGAAGAGATATTTCACACAAACTGCAAAGAACTCTCTCTGTAAAGTGTTGCAATTATTTCTCAATTATATTATCCATCTCCATGCCTTGAGCAATCATCGTTTTGCTTCATATTTTATTTTCCAATGGCCAGCTAACCATTTCCTGCCAAAAATTCATGTCAGTACACCCGAAAGCAAGGGCATAATCTGTCTCTATAGCCATTAAGTAACTTATTTTTTTCTCCTATAAATTCTGTTTTATCACTTGAATGATGTTCAGTACATCCAGCACCCTCACAGGGAAGAATAGCTCTGAGAGTAGATTCTGATTATCCATACATCTCTGTAGCTCTTACAACACAGGCGAGCTGCCATCGATTAGAGGTCAGTGAATCCACAGAGGAGTTCATATCTAGACTGGGGAGATGAAAGTGTCACCCTGGGTTTCTGGTGACACATGACTTCTTGCTCACAGTGATGCCTCTGTGATTACCCAAGCATACAGAGTAGACCACATACTGCACAGCTTACTGGGACACACACTTGAAGCAGCAGGTGCAAGCAAGTGGGTCTTTCATGGAACTGTCATAGGCTTTCCTGAGGGTGCCAGATGCTTTTTTGGGCTCACGTGGTAACTTTTGAGTTTGTCAGTAGCTTAAAATGAACAAAATGAAGGCAATTTTTCCCCCAGGCACAATATAAAAGTTACCTTCACCTATGGCCTTTGTTCCTTTAATAATAACGATGATCCTAATGATAGCAAGGTATTCCTCCTACCTGGAAGGGATCAGGCCCTCTAAAACATAATTATTCATTTCTTTAAAGCAAGGTAGTCTCTGCTGATATTTTAGATTCCTAAAGACAGGAACACATTTTGTAGTTTATCTTACTATCAAAAGCCTCTAAGAGAAGGAAATCAGTGTATACTTTCGGGGATCCTTTTATCCCCAATATATTCTCTCAGTGTAAACACACACTCTCTGTGTGCATCAGCCGACACTTACATCAAACTCATTCAGGGCTGCAGCCAGCTCGCCGATGCCCGTGTGTCCTTTGGCTTCATCAGTGGGCGAGGTAGCTTGGGCAGCATTGGAGATTCCAGCAATGGCCTCCTGGACTTGTTTGAACACATAATCACGATTGGCTCTTGTAGCAGCAACATCTGGGTGGCGGAGGAAGGCTTGGGAGGCTGTGTAAAGCATTGTGGCATTCTTCTTCAGAGCCCCGCGGGCAGCTGCCATTTCATCCCTACAGTGAGGATCTTTCAGCTCCTGTGTGTGCAAAACAAGAATCATGCATGGAGCTTGCATGGTGGCAGCTGCAAGAGAACTTTGAGTCACAGACACTTAGAGATACAATGAATTTCAGAAATTTAGAATTTTATCTTCTTCATGCTGTCTCAGCTGCCAGGACTTTGCATTTGCTGTTCTATCTACACAATGTGCCTGAGCTTTCCTTGTGCACCCTATACTGTCAGCTGACAGAGTTCTATTCACCAGGAGCACTCTCCTAGAACTGACTCTCCATCCAAATCACTAAATCTGGACCCTCTCCTATCAGCTCCCATAATCTTTCCTTTACTAACATTCATCATACTTTACCATATTGTATTGACCTATTAAAGCATATTTCCCTCTTATACTGGATCTCTGATGACTGTGGGGAGACCTGACTATCTTGTTCATGGACTCTGTAATCATTAGCACTGCATCTGGCTTATAAGAGGCATTCGATCTATATTGCTGAAAGAATGCGAAATCTACTAACAAGGCAAGGGATTGTATGGGTCACAAGGTCAACTACTAGTAAAGGGAAAACCTGAACTTCAGTCTCCTGAGAACTTGCTTGCTTTTGTATTTAATTACAATTCAAAATATGCAAATATCTTTCTGGATTTTACTTTGGCTTTGTGACTCAACATCACTTTATTATCATTTTCAAAACAGGGTTCTGTTTGTTTTAAAAAACTGTCTCTAATGGCAGCTCAATCACTCAGTTTAAAGAATAGAAAATAACAGACTAAAGCTGATTTGTTTTCTTAGTTTGGGGTGTCAAAATAATACCATCAGGGAGTTTCTTTACTTTAATCTTTATGGAAAAAGTATTATTAAGAAAATGTTGGCTGGGCATGGTGGCACAAGCCTGCAATCCCAGCACTCAGGAGGCTGAGGCAGGAGAATCGCTGTGAGTTCGCAGCCTGGGCTACATAGTGAGTTCAGGTCAGTCTCAACTACATAGTGAGACCCTGTCTCAAAAAAACAAAAAAAAACCAACCAAACAAAAAAAAAGTCTGCATGATTTTGGGAAATGTAAAGAGCAGTAAATGTAAACAGCAGTGTTGCTCTCTTTGAAGCATGGAGCTTGGCTAGCTGAGTGTTTTCAGGAGGAAATTGTTCCCACTTTAAAACATCAATAAAGAGGTTTGAATCCTTGGGGTTCTCTTCTTATTGCTTATTTGGTGCATGACGGATGACCTTTCAAAACTGAATTACATTGTCTTTTTGTGGGTCAGAATAATTTTGAAACAACCATATTTGGTAGCTCGAATTGTCTGGACCAATTGACAAGATATAACTAATTGAGCCATCTAACTTCCTGTTTTCTTTTTTTTTTAGTACTGGGGACTGAATTCAGGCCGTTGTGCTTGTGAGACAGGTGGTGGCACCACTGAGCTAAATCCCCGGCCCTACCTTCCTGCCTTTAATACTAACAGACATAGGTCAGCTAACACCATGGACTGAACACCTTGAGACGGTGAGCCTTACTAATTCCTCCAGTCCTTTAAGTTGTGTGTGAGCCTAGAAAGGATAAAGCAGACTAGTACTAAACCCACACCAACTTAAACCTAGACAATTTCAGCCTCCCACACTGGTTTATCTTCTTCCACTCCACTCATTTTTATGCAACATATTAAGAATGACACTAAGATATAATTCTGAGCCGTTGATACTGAATTGTCAACCAATCAACTTGTAATATAACCCAAAAGACTGTCCAACACTGACTATCTAGGCTCCCAGTTCTTCTTGATTTCCCCTTTGGTTCAGCGAGGTACAGATTCAATCTTTCAGTCGTATAAACAAGACCCATGGATTCTAGGTCTCACATCTATGTTTCAGAGCAACTTTACTCTTAATCATATTACACTGGGCTACCATATAAGATTTTCTTGAACAAAGAATTATTGATTTGAAAAGGTACTTAAAATAATCACAAAAATGAAAAGCGTTTATATAATTATGATGTCTGTACTTGCTATGTAAAGGGCTACATGTTGGTGAAGTTTGTAATCCTGGTATCACTTCATACCGGCATAGTGAATATTAAACAAATGTTTGCTGAATGGAACTTTCCCGGTGGTGAAAAAGTCACTGCAAATTGCCAAACATTTTTATATCTGGCAGATTTCATGCTGGGAGTGAAATTTTAATAGTACTGAATGAAAATGACTAAAATTGTGGGTGCTATCTTTATACACAGAGGAAGCCAAGGAGATCCCAGGTAACCTGTGTGCGTTTAAGTGATTCCATTTTATTAAGTGATTCCATTTTATTCCCTGCCTTTGCTTTACTCCCTTCTTCTCCTTTGCCCCCTCCACATTTTCTCCCATTTTTCTTCATGCTTTCCTCCTTTCAATTATGAGTTTTACTCACATAGTGCATATGCTGGGTATATACATGCATGGTCATATCTGTAGGGCTAGGAGATGCAACCTGAGGCAAAGGGTGGCATCCAGAAAATGACCACAGAAGCACAGCCTACTTTGCTTTTTTTTTTTATTTGACTTGGAGCTATTCCTATAGTGGTAAAAAGTTTAGAGTGTGTGGGGCTGGTAGGGTAGTGTTCATTAGTGAAAACAGGGAGCCTGTGCTCCACTTAGAGTGGAAGCCAGAGAGCACCTGAAGCCCAACATAGTTCAATAACTGGGCCAACCAAGAAACAGTCTCTGGTGGAATTTGATAGCAAGCAGATGAAATCATCCATAGTTCAGACCTACAAAGCTACAAGGTTATTTAAACTCACCCATTTTTTCCCCTAGCATTTCCAAAATCTTTCCCACCTGTTGTCTTCTTGCTGCTACATAGTTAAGTTTCACCATTTCTTTTCCAAATTCTTTAAAGCGGTTTGCAAGGTCTTGTTCATTTGTAGCATTTTTGACAGCTTCCAGGGCCTCCTCCACCTGAAGTGTTAAAAAAGAAAACATATATGTAAGTGGATAGCAGACCATATTATTAAACTGTCATAAATGGAAATGTATAAAGCACATAAGAATATGTATGGACATTTACATGAAATAATAGAAGAGAATGCCAATAAAAATAATTTATAATCTAGATAAATATTTGCTCAGGATTATAGGATTTTTGCATGCAAAAGACAATAATAATTAAACTTTTAAAGCATACTAAAATCCTGTACTTTTAGAGTAATAATTCTAATAACAAATAAAGGCTTCTAATTTAAAGTAGAAACATTAAAGAAAATGTACTTAAGAAAAATATGAACATGTAAAACAAATTCTAGAAATCTTCAGGGAAGGAAGTGGCTTCCAAAAACCAGAGAAAGTCTCAGGCTGATGAAGATTTGGGACAGAGTCTTCAACAAACCCTCCTGATATCTCTCCCAATATGGTGCAAAGCGATGTGATTTTAAACTGAGTCTACACCTTGCAATGCAGTGTAAAGCAGAAATATCACTCCTCTGGACGTAAGTGCATTTGAAGCCTTTGTCACTTGGTGGTGGCCTTAACTGGGTTGGAAAGGGGGTGGGCAGACTGACAGGAAGCTGGCTGCCCTAACGATGAGCTATGCTTCCAAAATCCTGCAAACTGTTTTGTTGCATTTTTCCAGAGTGGCCTGGACCTGAATTATGAATCGTATCAAAGTTCCATTATAAATATTTTAAGTATCTGAGAGGCATTAAAGTGTCCTCTCTCCCTTCAAAATGATTATAACTTTAAATTGACATGAAAATTTTCATAGTTGGTAACCTTCTTGGTCATCATACCCATGGACTCAATTAAAATGAAAATTAAGATTTTGTGATAAAATAATCTACTAAATCACTGTCAGATAGCACCTTTGTAGATAGAATTTCATCAGTGGAAACAGCTGAGAACATAATACTGAGTGAATAAGGAACAAATAGGTTCTTTATTGTGCAAAATCACATGTTCCTAAGCCTGGTAATGAGTACCAAACTCGTACAGGCTCTTGAGACGGGCAAGGAAAAGGAGGCGAGGAGTTTTCTCTGTAAAAGTAATGAGAAATGCAGAGAATATCTGGAAAAAATTCAGATCAGCACTTGTAGTTTTGTGCTATTCAAAGAAGAATATTTATAAGCAGATCTTGACTTGTAATTCAAATTCAAAAAAACCAAAAAACCGAGTGCTAAAAAAGCCGGAAAAACCCAAACAAGAACTCAGCCCTGAACTATGGAGCTACAGCTTTAAGTTTCATCTTATCACAAGGGGGCTCACACAAGTTCCTTATTAAATGTCACTTAGTAAAGAAAGAGACTAGTGTAAATAAGTCAGTGATAATGGATAACAGCAAACTTTTTATCCCATAGATGTGATAATATCATTCAATTTACCAAATAGGCTGCCACATTTTAGTAAGGAAAGAACTGAAGGAGAAAAGAGAAGCTAGTACAATAATGGTGGTAATGATGGGCTCAGTCTAGAGTCCACATCAAATTAAGTTTTCATTCTTATCTTTTGTGAAAATTCTGTATTACTTTCTTCCTAACTGTAAAAATAAAGGAGAAGCAAGGGGAATGACAGGGGATTTAAAAAGGGATTTAAGATGTGTTGTATAAAGGTGCCAGTTCCACATGAAGATGTAAACACTGTACTGTACACATGTATTATTTTTTTAAATGGAGAAAAAAAAAGTGAAATTAAGGTGTAATACCTCAGCATTAGTCATTTCCACCTTCTACTCAGACCATAAAAATGCTCAGGGAAAAATAAGATAGTACAATTGGAAAGGGGACGGTTGTGTGTGTGGAGGATTTTACGCACTGAAGTCAAATTACATTTTATGATATGGAATGGCCTATTTAAAACATAGGTTGATAAGAATTTTATCTTGAAATTTTTAGAACAACAAATCAGCAGTGCCTCACTTTCTAATAGATTTATAATCATCTTAACTTGGCCATCAAGAGCATCACTGAGAGGACTCTCTTGGCAGTTAACTTGTTCCTGCTGCTTATTTGTGATGTAAATCTTTTCTCAGGACATAAAAACTGGTTCCAGGGAAGAGAAAAATAATTATCTCAGAGGGAGTTAAACCCTGGATTTGGATTTGTCTACATACCAAGCTTCTTACCCGTTGTTAGCCCAATTTGCAATATTTATTTTGTTGGGTTACATGTAATTTATCTTCTCATTGGTTTCCTCTGAAGACTTCAGATGCCAATTTGAATTTATAATTAATTATAAAACTTAAAATTCAATGAAGTGCTTTGGAAAAGAAACACTGGAAATGCAGTCTGTCTGGGTAAATGTGGACTTAGTTCTATTCAGTATTTGAATCTGGAAGATCTGAACGCTCACCTACAAAACTTCATATAGAATCATGATGCGGAATATGTGCAGGGTCCCATAGGCCTAGATTATGGACACACTTACTGCCAGTGGATAGATAGGGTAGACAGATAAATAGATGAACTGACATGGAAAAGGAAGAAAATGGGATTTACCAGAGGCTTTTGACAGCTCAGAATTAATATTACAATAAAATATTTATGTTTGAACAAAACTAGTTAAGTTTGTTCTTTCCAGAAGATGGAGGAAAGGAGGATGATTCCTATGAGGAAAAACAAACAAAGCCTTGCTTTCAAGTATTTTCTGTCTACTTGGGCATTCAGGGCTGGCAAAAATCAAAGGGCAGATCTTATAGAGAAGAGCCTGGGGAACTTAACCAAAACACACCTGCTTACAGCCCATAATGAAGGACCTAAGTTCAACTTTATGACAACTATGGGGTCAGATTATTTTGTGTGTGAACTAGTTTTGAAGGAGGTTTCAGCTTATTTTCAAATGCCATGTCTCAGGAGGGACAGCAGGAAAGTCTTAGAGAGGAGACATGCAGAAGGCTGCTCAGGATGGCTCCAACAGAGAGGAGGGTGTCCACAGCAGAACCATTTGTTAAAGGGAAATTTTGGAAGACACTTATGTTTTGGGCTGGAAAATGGATTCAAACAAACAGACATAAAGGTAACAGGAGGCAGGTGTAAAGTGTCCTCATGACCTTGGGTGTAAGACAACAGCTCTTCTCTAATAGCATAGGCTGGGATTATGAGCACCAAGATAAAAACATGGCTGCACCAGGCATTTCTCTTACTATTGTATTCAGTGCAACACTGCTAAAAACACTGAAATTGCTGGGGGAGAAAACATTAAAATTTGGCCTCGGATTAGTGGGCTTAGATATTGTTTTCTGAGCTAATCACTTAAAACTTACAAAGGTCTTCTCATGGGTTTGTTGAAAATAGCCTCTCCAATCAGGAAACAAGCCTACTCACCACTTTGATTTAGTGTTAGCTGTTTCAAGTTGTTTATGACAGTCTTTGAATCAATCCCTAACTTTCCTGGTTGAAACTGCACTCATCCACATCAATATAATAGAAGTAGTGCAATGATTCATTTTTCATGAAGTACTTATGAAGCCTCTGCAAGGGGGAGGCAGGTATATGGGAAGGGACACAGCTGACGGGAGGAGCCAGAACCCTCCTGTCCTGTATTCCATGAGCCTCTGGTTTTCCTGGTGACATCTGATGGCCACAATGCCGCTACAGTTCACTGTTGTTATGAACATCATTTCTGTAGCGGCAGACTGATCTCATTCCAGAGCCCTTCCATTGATACACAGCTGTTTGAATTTTAAGTGACACAGCTGGAACTATTTAATAAATCATACACAACTCTCTTGTTAGGGTCCTGTCTCACAGCTAAATTAAAAATATTGACCTTGGAAATAGAAGTTGGCCAAGTATCTAAACAAATGAATGAAAGAACAAAGGACCCTACAACTATCTACTATGTGCATTTAGTCCTACTTGTACATGAAAGCTCAATCACCATTGCCTCAGCATTATCATACTTTACCTTTTTGCCTCCCAAAGCCAAGATGGCCTTCTTGACTAAATTTTATCTTTCCTTGTTAACATACGATGAGTGAAAGGATTTCACTAGAAACCCAGAATAACTATATGTTAATATTATTATTCTTAAAGGGACATGTCTTAAAGCACACCAATAACATACCTCATAATAAATTTCCAAAGTGATTATCCATCAACCAGTGTTATCAAGTACTTACAATGTACAAGACATTGTTCTAAATAGTTTACATAAAACGAATTTAGTTCCATAAAAGAGCTCTTTAAATTTTAAAGTTTTGTAAAGACTGAGATCCCAGCAGATGAGTTAATCTGCCAGTAGTCTTGCAGCAAGAAAGTGCAGGAGCGTGTAAATCCAGGCAACCCATTCCAGAGTTTGCTGGGCTACGCTAGGTCAGTTTCCTGGGAAGACAGGATGTACAGTTAGAGTTTGTGTTTGGACTGCACTGACTTTTTGTTTATGGAGACCACTAAGAATTTAGCTCCATCTGATCAGTCTCTAATTTTAGTCACGACTTCCTTCATATCTCTAAGTCCTTGCTTGTTGTATCATTGTGCCATATTTTCAGCTCAGCTTTTCACTCATGATTTCAAGTCTCTTAATCTGAGCTCAGACTGCTCTAGTTCCTTTTCCATGCTGCTACCAAAGTTATGTATGTAAATCGTAAGTCTGATTGTGAAGATTAGTATTACTCAATGACTTCCCATAATCTATATAGAGTGCAAACTAATCATCTCATTACCAAGGCCCCCATAGGTTGGATCTCTCTGTCCAACTATGTTATTGCCTCTCCCCACATGTTCTATGTTTCAGTGACATAATTACTTGTGTTATTTCAAACACTCCAGGATTCATGTCTTTGACTTTTCCTTTGTTTGTGAAGCTATTATTGAAGTCTGTTGTCTGACCCGAATCTAGGTCCCTTCTTATGGAAACACTCAATTCTGCTTCAGAAAACCACTGTTTCCTTGTGTAGGTAATCTAAGCAAAATTTGCCCTTCCTATATGCTCTGCAAACATGGGCTGTGACCTTGAACAGTATTCCTTTCCCAGATGGGAAAAGTATAGAGTGTTAGACACACACTGCAGAAAGGAAAGGGTTGTTTCCTGGCTCCTGTAGCAGGCTTAGCTTCTCCACCAGCTGGTGGTTTGGTCAGAAGTTTTCATGTGCAGCATCCCCTTGGCCAATTCTGCCTCAGGATGCCTTTCAATGATACACATTTCTGGGAGTAGTCTTTCTCAACATACTTCGAGATGTTCCCAAAACCTTCCACTGGATTGCTTAACAGCTCAGTGACTTTGATAACACCCAATGACCCAAAGCCATGTCTTCCAAGCACATCTGGCTCTCACTCCTAGTGGGAAGGAGTCTTCTTTACAGTGGTTCATTTCAGCTCTAGGGGTAGCAGCGGGTCTTCTTATCTGCCGTTCCTACATTCCCTAGGATACTCTTTACTTTGTATTAGCCAATCTCTATTTACTCCATTCTGCTATTAAAGCTAATAATTTTTAAAGTTTAAAATACTTATTAAAGTTCCATGTTCATGTTACTGTGTGGTTTCATTCTTATTATTAGACAAAATTATATATTCCCCAACTTTTTTATGGGGCTGACTCTTTTGGATTTCCATTAATTATCAGGGCCTGCTTTTAGGATTAAACTTGTGGCTTTGCCTGTTCAAATGGGCCCAGCACTAGGTTCAGGAAAAAGCAAACCTTATTTAGTTCAATGAGACCCAATCTCAAGGCCTTCCCTTCTCAGCCACACTGTACTTTCTCATATTATCCTTAATTGTCTAATAATAAAATTTGCTATAGTTGACCACTTTTCCAGCTTTCAGTGAAGGATGAGAAGGGGCCTAAGTTAAGAAATCAACATGTCTCATTTCCCCTCTACAGAATTAACTCAATCATATACACAAATGATTCAGAGGCTATAAGAATAATGTGTAGCTTTTATTTGAGCTATAAAGGTAGAGAAGTTTCTCTTTCATGCTCCCTTTAGTGGAAGAAGATATAACTTTGAGAAGAAGCTACTCTGTGATTCTGATGGGACTTAGGAACTTAGTGAGGAAAAGGAGATAGAAACATGGTCTTTGTTGCATTTTTATAGCTTTTATTTGAGCTATCAAGGTAGAGAAGTTTCTCTTTCATGCTCCCTTTAGTGGAAGAAGATAGAACTTTGAGAAAAAGCTACTCTGTGATTCTGATGGGACTTAGGAACTTAGTAAGGAAAAAGGAGATAGAAACATGGTCTTTGTTGCATTTTTATACCTTGATCAAAATTTAACTGAAACTATTACCTCTGGACTCTTAGTTGGGTGAGCCAAAATATTCCTTAAAAAAAAAAAGCAGTTAAATTAGGTTTTCTGCTTTTTACAAGTGAAACAATCTTACGTTGGGCTTCTGAGTGAGACTATAATACTGTGCACACATTGCCCACATGAACTACATTCTCTTTTAATGTCTCGTCTATGAACATATAAAGTTTTGAAGGCAAGTCATTTTTGAAATTATGTATCTTACAGTGATTTGCACAGAGTAAGATTCCAATGAGCATTTCTTGACAAATACTGAAAAAGTCCATTATGAAAAAAAGCTGCATGAAGCTAATATCATGATAGCTTAGACAGAAAAAATATGTTAAGAAATAGCCACATTCCTATATTTGTAAGCAGAAACAAGGCTATTTTATACCAATTGACTGTTGTCATTCAGGCATAAGAGTCACATTAGAGCTTCAGGAATAAGTGGCAGACTATTGAGAAATAATAAGTTACTGAGGCTAAACAACACTATTTGATGCTTAAGTCACAAAACGCACAGGTAAGGTTAATATAACCTTGTGTTATCAATTCTTCCAAACAATGAAGCATCAATACTAGATGTGGCCTTTGGTAGTCATTAAGACCTGACTTCCCCAAGAAACTTAGTAATTGTTGCCTTCTATTTTTTATTCTAGTCTCTAAAGAAAATTTCTTGGGTAAACAAGAACATCATTATTATCTATTCTGTTTTCGTTTCATTTATACCACTAGTTTCTCTTAGATCATTGAAAATAATGTTTTGTGCTTTTATCTACTTGTTTCTTCTTTGTAGGATAATCTTCTGTCTATGACTTAGTCTGAGTAACATTTTGGTCATTCTTTTAAGATTATTATACACAAAGGTCAGGGGTTTAGCTGAGTATCACTGCAACTGCCTCATAACAAAGTCCTGAGTTCAATCCCCAGTACCAAAAAAAAAAAAGATTATGATATATAGTGTATTAACTTTTAATATTCTCTAAATATTTTGTAATGAAGTTTTCTTTTATTTTTTCAGAGAAGTAAGAGTTCTTTTTTATATGTTATTTATTGCTATCCACTGTAATACATTTAAACTTTTAAAAATTTAAAAATATTATTATCCCAGGATCCACTCTTAGGATAGAAAAAAATGTTGTGTTTCCTCCAGTATATACATGTCTAGATGAGTATATAATGTTATCACTTATGCTAATAATTGACAATATAATCTGATTACATTAATTCAGACTTTAGAAAAGATAACCCTCTTAATGATCACTGATTCAAATGCAGGATTCCTTCAAAATTATGAAGCCTAACACTCTGACAATGTCAACTGATTGCATGTGTACCAGGTGGCTCGCTAAGGCATCATTCACCAGCAATCTCAACAATAGAAGTGATTATAATTCAGTATTTTTAATAGTGTCTGATGTAGAAATGATTACTTCAGCTTTGATCGAGAACATCAAATCTCCATGTGGGTGATGACTTGGCTTTAAAATTATATGTCACCCACTGTTACATCTGCACCCACCTGAATTCAAACAGTAGCAGCAGAAACTTTGTGCAGTTGTTTGAATCTTTAATATGTTCTTAAAAATCTGAACATTCAAGCACATAAAATTTTCACTTGATAGAACAAGGATATAATACAGATAATCAAAATATCTGTGTGCTTTATATAAACGTGTCATTAACCACAAAAACTTAAGTTTACAAACAGAATGTAAGGTAGCAGACTAAAAAGGAATGTACACTGAAAAACCATGTAATCCTGCCAGGACCCTGGTACTTGTCTCTTTGTTGAGGCTGAATGACATCTGATCATGATCCCTCAGTATCCCAATGGTTATATATTGAGACAAAGGACAGAGGAGGAAGATGGATGTGAGAGAAAAATAAACTAAAAATCCTCCATTGACTGCTGGTGAACTATTTATGGAAAAACTACTAATATAAGTAATTCTGATAATAAGGTAATTCTGTGTTCTTACAAATTAATCTATATCTGGAAAGAACACCAATAAAATTTTGGCATATGAAAAAAAGTAAAATACTACAAATAATGCTTAAAGATGCAATAGGTGCACAGTAGTTAACACTTCAGGAAGCTGTAGGATTTATTAAAGGATATTTCTCAACCTTACCAACAACTAGGAGTCACTAGACTTACAGAAAGCACTTGTAACTCTTTTTTCCTCATCAATGTTTTATCATCCTTATGGGGAAGAAAGTTATTATTTAGAAAACCTTTAAAGGTGAAGAGGATAGTTTCTAATCTGCTCCATCAAAACAAGTAATTTGACACATTCTTTGTCCTAAGTTAAAAAATAAATGGATATTTGCAATATTTTAGGAGCAAAAGTACTTCTTTAGGAAGAACAAACACACTACTAAGCACATCCTCTAATCTGCTCCATCAAAACAAGTAATTTGACACATTCTTTGTCCTAAGTTAAAAAATAAATGGATATTTGCAATATTTTAGGAGCGAAAGTACTTCTTTAGGAAGAACAAACACACTACTAAGCACAATGTATATTTGCAATATTTTAGGAGCAAAAGTACTTCTTTAGGAAGAACAAACACACTACTAAGCACAATTGTGTATTGCATTCATTATGACTTTTCAACATTGTTATTTTTAAGATTTAAAGTGCTACCTTCATGAGATGAAACCCAGACTAACATGTATCTAAAGTGTGACTTGGGCCACAGCCTGCATCATTCAGTCACAGAACCAGCAATTGTAGTTCCTCACTGACTCCACAAGATAGCAACATTCCACCACTACTGCTTACTTCAGAGGCTGCAGTCTAAGTGGAGCAAATGTGTTATTTAGTCTACAATCATTTGAAATTTTCCTTCTGACAGTCTTACAGGACTACTTAATATTGCTGGGCTGACCTTTACATGATTTTGTGCTAAATCCTTTTTTTTGTTTTTTTGGTTTTTTTTACAAAACTTCCCTTTATCTGCTGCATAGGGAAGAGCATGCAATTGACTCCACATCACAACAGGCTGTAGAGATGTCATCAGCGGTGAGCCCTGCTCAGAGCAGGTGGGCAGAGAAGCTAGGCTGCAGGCAGCAATGGGTACCACGCATGATATTACAGGTCAGGTCTAATGAGCACTTTGCTGGTGCAGACAGTTCAGGGGGAATATTGAACCTATTTTGTACCTAACGAGGACTTTCCACACCACACCAACAATGACGTGGGATTCAGCATTCATTCCCTAGGTTCAATCCTATTCTCCTTCATTCAGATAAAGAAAGATTGTTTTTCTGGGGAAATTTTTTTATTCAATTGTTGCCTTTGAAAAATTAGTAGTCTGTAAGGTAAAGATAACACCTTCGCTCCAACACACTAGAGAACCAACCAGTTATTTTGTAGTGTAAAATATGCATATAGTAGAGGCGAGTGGAGAAATGAAAACCAGTTCTGAGGCCTGTTGCTGGCTTCAGGGATCTTACAATTAACAGAGAGCCACCATTTACCAAATTTTCACTCTATGCCAGAATCTGCAGTACATGCTTTCTAGGGATTTCCCCTATTCAAATCTGCTCCCTGCCAGAGAGCAGCACTACAATTAGTGCCAATATAACAGATGAGATGTCTGCGAAGTAAGAAGTCATGTGGATGTTTGAACACAGGTGGCAAGTGGGCATCGAGCCAAGATTAAACTCTATTGGTCTGACTGGGACAGTCCAACACTCAATCTCAGTAATATGCTACTCCTTGCTATGTTGGGAAGTCAGTGAGGTTTTTTTTTTTTTTTTTTTTTTTTTAATCGCTGACCTCATCTAGTTTGCAAGAACCTTTCCTGGCCTATTCTGAGAAGAATCTAAAACAGAAAACTCAAAGTGGGTTCCTCTTTTGTGCCCTTTGGCTCCTCAGGAACCTGTATGGAAACCATGAAGATCTAGCTATACCTTGCTTTACAGTTTATGACAATGGAATGAAAGATGGAGGTTTTAGAATTTAACGTTCTTTAAAATACTGTGGAGTTCATGTGTAACTTGTAAACCTTGGTCTTTTGAATGATGCCAGCTCAGATAAAGATCCTACTCAATATTTCCTGACAGACAACACATGGATTGAAGAAATTTCTTTATCCTTCATCCTACAGAACAAATTTTCAAAAGGTAAAGTGTGAGCAGACTTTTGTTACTCATTTCTTATCTTACCTGCCCCTTCTTTATGACCTGCTGCATTTCACTGACAAAGAAAATAAATCTTAAGGGTCTGCTGATAGTGAACACAGCAAGCCAGTAATTCCAAAAGCTATGAAGAGAACCAGCAATTGGTGGGCTCCCAAAAACATAAGCCTGTGGTTCATATCCCATCATCTAAAGACCATGCAACAAGTTCAGGGTTGGTACCAATTGTCCAGGAACTAAGTCTACTAAGGATGTGGAATACAGAGTTTCTTGGAAGGTCAATTGTGATATATAATATTTGTTTGTTGTGACTAAATTCCCTTCAGCAACTAGAAAAACAGAGAAAGATGCAGCTGTCAGTAACTAAGGAGGTTTCCCTGATCACTATTCCAGTAGAATCTGTGACCAGGGAGGACTACACTTCCACTAGAAAATAAATAATAAAGGCAACTATGACTAGCAAGATATTTGGAATGGGTTTCTATAGGTTGGTAATGTGTCCAGAGACCCAAAGCAGGTATGTTAGATGGCAACCTTTGTATAGGACTGATGCTAGCCATGGAAAGGTGAGTGGGAGACCTTTTTACTGTCAGACCCAAACAGCACATACGTCTCTAGCAGAGTTCAGGATATGTGGGCAAGAATGTCATCCTTATACAGGAAGCTTTGGTAAATTCTACATACGTACAATTTTCAGATGAGATAAAAGTCTCATAACATCTGCCATATCCGCCAGGATGAGTAAGCGTGTTACAGCTGATAGCAGTGCCCTTGCTGCCCGCACCATGGTGCCACGTTTCACTGACGAGCATGGATCATCAGCAAACTCGGAGGAGGCAATCCGCATGGTCTCGCCTGGAAGGCAAACATGGAGAGGCATGTGGGTAGACAGGAGGCATACAGGCTGGCAATCCTAACCTTCTGTGGATGGGTGATTACTGCTCTCACTGCAAAACTCGGATGACCAGGTGGTACTTCTGCCACCTTCCAGCCAAGCATGCCAGTGCACATGGATATGGATAGGGACTGTGGACAAAAGCAAGGCTTTCGTTTCGTACTGGATTTTAAAATCATACTTTTAACACTTATAAAGAAAATATCTAATTTACTTTTTGTAGCAGCTGAGATGAACTTGAACCTAGCAGTCCTCTCTCCTCATTTCCTTGAAAACCAATGGCAATTAATAGACAACTATTTAAGATTACTGAATTGAGGGACAAAGTTAACTTCTCCATACAGGACTGAAACTTAAGACACTGGCCTCCTTAAAACTACATTCTTAATTGAGCTAAAAAGACAAGAATGCAATATTCAGAAACCCAATATCCAGTCTCCCAACGCCGTTCTAGGGACCTACGATCCAATACTGAGAAGTTCTGGAGAGAACTGAAATCATTCAACAAATGTTAGGTTCTGTAGGAGGCTCTGGAACTTAAAAGATGGCTAGGGATATCCAGTTTCCACGCATTCACAGTTCAATGAAAAACAAACAAACAAACAAAAAAGCAGGTTTGTGAAGACAGTACCAGAATGCAGAGGTTGAGTATGAAACATATACATAAAAATGTATAGGCAGTGGGAAGGAGGAAGTGATTTACTTGCTCAGCCTGGAACTAGCTGGAGCAAGCTGTTGGCTTTCATGGTCTGTGAAAGACAGAAAGAAGGCTTAAGGGGAATCACAAGGTGAGCAGGGCATCCTAGGCAGGGTGAGTACCGCAGACCCAGCCAAGTGTGGGGAGCTGCAGCTCGACATAAGCACACTTGGGGAAGGGAAGTGGGGAGAAACGGGGGAGCCTGGAACACCATGTAAGAGATTTGAACTGGAGGGTGACATTAATAGATTTATATTTTTAGAGGATTATTTTAGCCACATTACATAAAATGAATTGGACAGCATATGACTAGGATAGAAAAACTGGTTAACAGGGGAAATGCAGTGAATCACAGTCTAAGAGAGGAGTGATGAAGCCACAGACCAGAGAAACAGAAGCAAAATACAGGAGGGAAAGGGGTATTAATGAGATCTTGGTGACATGTGGGATGGATTCAGGGACGGTTTAGATGTGAAGACAAAAGGGAAGATAAAGGTGATGATGAATAAGGACAATATCAGAGTCAGGTTTGCACAGAGGGACCCAGGAGTGGGAAACAAAGCGAGATAAAAAACTAGAATGAGACTGACAGTGTATTGGTGGGTGGATATCCACCCAAAGTCGGGAGGGCTAGAAAGAAGCATAAATGGAGCTCCATGCAGCTGCATATAGCTTCACAGGGATGTAAATGCTTCAATAAATCGGAAGAGTAAATATGACAGATTAATTAATTTAGAGTAAAACAGTTGATTCAATAGCTTTAATAGAAATGATTATACTTCATCTATTAGGCAAAACCTAGCTTATCTAAATAAAGTAAATGACAGCATTGAAATTCTGCCTTCTGTAATTTATTCTGAGACGAGGTGAAAACAAAAAAAATTGCTTTTTGTAGGCAAATGATAATAAAATGTAATTCTGTTAGTATTATAGTTATTTAAACTTGCAAAGTGATACTTTTTATACTTGAAAACTATAAGCATTTAAGAAAATATATTGTACTGTTGGATTTTTAAAAGAGGCTATTATCTACAATAAGCACATTATATAGCTGACCAGCTTAGTCTTTATGCACAGGCACAAACAAATAGTTTGAAATATAACATAGTTTGGGAGATACTTAAAATTCATTCTTGGACTTGCACAGTGGTGAATTCTCAAGATGTATGGCCCTGAAGAGCTAAATACAGTTTAAGGCAGAGGCTGCAGTGAAGAGATACATATTCAATCCAAGTGCGGGACCCTTGCACAGACATACATAAATCTCATCCTCCTTCTCCTCCCCCAAATAAATACAGTCATTGGCAAATACCTGAGAGCTATCTCATTTCCACTCCTTCAGTGGAGCTAGAAAGATGATTATGTACCATGAAAAATCCAATGAGACACGTAGGGGATCATCACAGGTAAAGCCAAAAAAATTGTACAATGTGTTCATAGGTAAGTCAGCTGCTATAGAAACAGATCACTTATTCAAGGAAAAGGGACATTCATGGCACACATGTTTCACCCCCAAACCTGCAGATTACACTGGTATAATTCCTAGCTGGGGAAAGGTTGACCAGGCAGGTAGGGCTACTTCTAGAATGTAGGCCCCAAGAGGAAAGTCCAGTGTCATTCCTTTCCAGTATGGAGGCTGAAGTGTTACTTGGTGAGCTATGCCTGATCAAACTGACTTTCCAGCTTGGAGGTTCATATGAAGGGTCAGTGTAATGGCAGGTCATCGAGGTGCAGACTGTTCTGTCACCAATACTATTTTACAGAGAGTGGGTTACAGGTTGTCATTATAGGGCTGTTAGGTAGAGGTAGTCAACACGGGGCCCACCCCTGAAAGTAGTCCTGACAGGGGAGCAGGGACAGGATCAGTATAGAAAATGTGTCTGCAAAGGGAAAAGTCAAGATAAATTCTGACATTATTCTAAGATAAATAGAAGGTAATTTTATTCCATTTAAATTAAAACAGAAAGCTCATTTGAAGCAGACACAAATGATCTGATGTTGTTAAAGATTTCCAAGAAAGGCAACCCAAATTCAGCTATAACTTTGTGTTGTATATTCTTGTACTTTTAGGATTACTGAATAAAAATTACAAAATGAGGAGCAAGTTTATCATAATAAAATTAGTCATTTTTCCAGGGAACTATTCTTTTCTTTTTTAGTAAGACTAGCTGAGAAACAGCATGATTGTGTAGGAGAGGGGATGGACAGGTGAAGAAAAGGTAACAGAGACCTGCCTGTTACATGTGTATTAGTGCTAATATTCAATCTCATTTACTTCATTAAAGACCTAACTCAAGCCATGTTTCTATAGTAAAGTCTTTGATCTTCTCAAGCCACCACCACCTGCTGGAAAAAAGAAAAATTAACATCATCAAGTAAGTGACTAAAGAGAAAACCAATTAATATGTATGCAATCCCTTTCTTATTATATGAGTACTGTTCAAAAAGTATGGCACACTTTATCTTGTGGATTAAAAAATAATAAACCTTAAAGACATAAAGTCCTATGTTCAGTCTGAGTCTATTCCAGCTATTACTAAAGAGGTGAGTTTGTTTGATGCTAATTTGACTTCTGTGGTTCTGTCTCTGTAACTATAAATACAATTGGAGTAAAATGAATGATACCTGTCTTACAGACTGTTATTAGACATCAAATTAAGAATAATGAGTTAAAAACACCCAGTGTAAGGCCTTATCTGTAATGTTGCTTGATCACTGATATCATTAATACCACTACCAGCACTATCAGGTTCATCTCCTGTAACATAAGAGTTGGTGAACTCCAGGTTACAGATTTGGAAATGTATTTTTTTTTCATAATTCTACTTTTGGTATTTCTTGCTGAATATCAAGAAAAATATTTGCCCCCCCAATATTTATGGTTTAGGGCAGAATATACCAAAAAAACTGGTGCTTAGATTTAAACTTATGGCTGTTTTGTTTCCTAGGCTACCCAGAAAGCACTAGAATGTACACACAGTAGGACAGAAGCTTCAGTTAATATGAACTGAGATATGGGATGAAGCAGGCTGGTGATAATACATAGAAGGCAGAATAGCTTCTAGTAAACAAGGTCTTAGGAACAGAAAAATCATGTAGGATCCAACACATGAGATAGAATGGCATGGACACCAAGGGGCTCAAACTTTGAATATAGGACAACTGAACTACTACAAAGATGAACAGCAAGAAAAAGGGTGCAGTGAGAATCTAGGTAAAATAAAAGAATTGCTAACAGGCCTCAATGCTGAGGAGGATTCAACTTGTCTTTTCTTTGCTATCTTTCATCAATGACAGGCACTGGATATGTTCCCTGGAATCAAATAATGGGTGAAAGTGAGCGAAAATGCAAATCCCAGAGCAAATGCTGTGAAACAATCAGAATAAGAGCCCATTACAACAAAGCAGAGAAATTCAACAAAACTTTCATATCCTGTACTATATACTCAACATTTCCATTATAAAATAAATATCTGTTCCCTATGAAAACAAAAAATATGAACAATGAAAGGAAGCCAAAAGACCATTTGCAATTTTAATAACCAAGGATAATCACCAAGCCATATGTTGATGAACTACTGTATCTTCAAGAAAGTTTTCTATGCCTATCTTTTAACCAGCAGTTTTTATCCATAGTATCTACGATAGCATACATGCTTAGTCTAATTATATAGACTCAGTTATCTAATTACATCTTTCTCATTTATCTAATTACATAAATTATGTGGCACTCATTGACAGTTAATTGACTCTGTATTTCTACTCCCATTGAAAACTTCTAGAGAACTTGAGGGGTAAAAAAAAGAAAGAGTCAAAAGTTCTCAACCTCTCAGCTATGTCTGTTTCCTTTTCATGATAACCTATGCCTTCCTCACAATCTTTTTCACCCATATTTTCCTGGAGGCAGAGATATTAAATGCTCTTACAAAATGGAACCTGTACCTCAGTGGAGAAAGTGCAATGTGTTTGTAACAGACAAAACAAGCTTGGTGAGGTACAGTATGATCATAAGTTTCGTAAAGCCTTAGTTGGCTCTGCTACTCAACATCTGCAAGTTGGTTAGACCACATGCTTGGAAGAGCCAGTGAAAGAACTCAAATAGAATCTCAAATGGGTAGTATAAGCGTACAGGAACTGAAAAATTTGATTATTTTGTAGAGGTTGTAAGGCAATGCAGTATTTGAATTACAAAGCAGCTAATTACTGCTTTCCATTACCCTATGCGTTTTGCTTCTGTTACTTTTCCTCTGGTAAGAAACAGCCAGTGTAGTCTTGATGTAATAAAGGGATCAATTGAGCAGGCTTTGTTTTAGCTGAGGCTCTGAGCTTACTCAAGAGTAAACATAGAAAGACCCTCTTCTGGCATGGTGTCAACAGCAAGAGGATGGTGCTGCAGGGTGACCCAAGATCCCTCCCAATTTACAATCCTATTAGATTTGTGTATTTGGACTTACTATTATAACATGTGGTTCTCTTGTCTGTTACAAGAATTGTTTTCTTTTTAAGAGTTCAACATGTGCCAAGTTCTGTTCAAAGACCTTCATCTGTATCATCAAATAATTTGCTGCTGAAGAGAATTGATGAAGTCAGTACTCTCACTGTCACCATTTATATATGAAAAAGCCGAACAAAGAAAGGAAAGATTACTTGTCTGAGGTTAAATAGGTAGTAAGTGGTAGAGTGAACACTTGAAACTAGTCTAGCTCTACAGTCCATGCCCACAGTGGTGAACTCATGGCCTGTGTGACACAGTGAGCTATTCCAATCATTAAAAGCTCTAAAAGGTGTGCCATCACAAGCCTCTGCAGTCACAGAGTGCGTTAGAAATATCTTTAGTGCCCTGCCTATTATATCAAAAGTAATCATTTACATAGCCATGTCTGACCCTAGATTAGAAATTGCAGACTAATAAACTGTTTATTAGTCTTCTAGATTGTAGGAAAGAAGAAAGGAAATGGGAAGAAAGGAAGGGAGGAAAGAAAAGGGGGGGAACAGAGAGCAAAGGAGACAGGGATGGAGATACAGAAGAAAGAAGGAATGAAAGGAGGAAGGACCCAATCAAAGACAATTCTCCAGTTATTTCTCGGACAAACACTTTCCGTTATCTCATACTTGAGTAGACTTGTGACTGTGACTCTTCACACATCCCCTGGCCTGCAGCCTTGACCAGGGTAGGAATGATAACTGCAGCACCTTTATTTCCTAACATGTAACTTAAATTTGACATGATATATTTGCCGAATGAGTGCTGCTGGGAAGAGGATAGGAAGGATGCCTGTCACTGCCCCTTTTGAACTACACCAAATTGACTTTAAAGCAAGGAGAAAAGTTAAATGAAATTCCAAGCACTATGAATGTCACAAGGAAAAAATTGGAATATTTTTCTCCCTTTTGTATTTTTAAATTTATTTTCAAGTTGTATTTGTGAGTTTAGAATTAGCAGGGAAGCTGTAATATTTGAAAAAGGCAGGTGCTGGAGAAAATATCAACTTAATTTCCTTATTTGGCTCACATAGGCAGATGTTACCAAGAGGGAAGAAGTCCTAAAACCTTTTTTTCTTAGGGAAGAAGTCTTAAAATCCTCCCTTCCCCTTCCCCTTCCCCTTCTCCTTTCTTTTTCTTTCTTTCTTTCTTCTCTCTCTCTCTTTCTCTCTTTCTTTCTTTCTTTCTTCTTTCCTCCATAATTCTTTTTCTTTCTTTTAAATAATAAAGAGTGTTAGAGAACAATGTGTGTATTTCATCCCAGGGTAGTTCTGACTCACATCCACGACTGGGGAAAAGGTCAACAATCAACAACTAGAATTTTCCTCTGAGGCTACTGGATGATGAAATCCAGTATTTTCTCAGGCAAAATTTTTATTACAATAAGCCACTTCCTGTGGGTACTTAAAGCATTGAACATTTGTGACAGAGCTTGGCACAATTCAGGTTCTGCCACCAAAACAAGGCAATCTTCGGCCTAACTGCAGTATTCGGAAAAAATAAAGTCTTATCTACTTAGATTTCTTCTCTTTCTGTCTCACTTTCTTTTCTTTCTTTCTTCCTTTTCTCTCTTTCTTTCTTCCTTTTTCTTCTTTCTTTCCAAAAACATGTACAATCTACATGAAAATCATGTTAAAATTGTAAACTTAGAAAGTTTCCTTCAAAAACAACAACAACAACAACAACAAAAAGAAAAGGCCAGGGATTTAGTTCAGCGGTTCGGTGGCCTGCCTTGCAAGCACCAAGGACCCGAGTTAAATCCCCGGTACCAAAAAAAAAAAAAAATAAAGTTTCCTAGTCCTTTTTTTTTTTTTGTCATTTGGCCAAGATCATAGCCTCTGTGGATTCTTTATCATTCTTCATTTTTTAAAAGAAGTTCTGTAAGAAAATAAGTTAGGTGCATAATGTCAGAGGTCTATTGGAACCACTGTCTCTGAAGTGATTGTGAGGTTGGGGAACTCCTGGTCCCTTCTTACTCTCATGTTAAATATGAAAACATAAAAGCCCAAGGGAGAGCAACCTGCAGGAGATTAAGTGGATGGTGGGGGCTATTACGACAGCCTCTTGACAATCCAATCTGACATTCCAGCCACAGTTTTATACTGGCTGTGAGATCAACAAAGTAAATGTGATACCAGTTAATGAAATTTAGTCTAGCTACATGGCCTTGTTACAGCTCTACTCCTATAGATCCAAAGAAATATGTCTATCCTCCTTTGGTCATGACCAAGATTCTTTGTCAATAATTGACAATTGAGTCTGTTCCAATGCAGTTTTCCCCATTAGAGATATGTTCAGTATTAAAAAGTACAACAAATGTTAGCAATTGATGATTAAGTATATTGAATGTTATGAGCTATTAAACATCGTTAGAGGCAGTAATGTGCCACCTTGCAGAAGGCACAGATCATTAAGAGTATGGATTTTAATTATTTGAGCTGTATCCTTTTCTGGGTGGGGAGGAGAGGGCTCAGAATAATTTTACATTGCTGTAGCAAGAAAGAATGTCAAATTGCAAAATGGTATACTTCACAGATGAGACCTTTGCAGGGAACTGTTTAATATAATAACAGCTATATTCCATTAAAAAGTTCTTATTATGTTGGGCTTGAATGCAACAGAAGACCATAAACCTGGAAACATTAAATAGGGGTCTTCTAAACTTAAAGAAAAAAAAGAGTATATCAAAGATATGTATTTAAACAAATTTCACTAAATAATCTAAAAAATAATTAGCAAAGTAAATGATGGACATGTAAATTTCATTGTGCAAAAATTTCAAATAATCTTACATAGGTAAGGCATTCCTATATATGTAAACAAGCATCTAAGTAAGTAAATTAACTTTCTTATAAATCCAAATTTCAATATTCCTATATATGTAAGGCAAGTTCCTTAGTAAGAAGCCTGATACTGACATATTTAAATTTTAAGTCAATAAAAGCTTTTATTGATCAGAATCTCTATTCTCCTACAACCATGACACAAATCAAAATCCACCGAAATGTCAGGTACCTGATATGTTATTTGGTAGTTGAAGTTTGACTCCAAAAACCTTTAAATGTGATGAGGAAAGCAAGAAACAATGCCACAAGACTCAAAACAAAAAACAAACAAAAAAAAAACACAAAGATAATATGACCATCAAAAAATGTTAGCATCTTATCCTGAATGTCAGAGGACAGCTTTATCTAGGACCAACCATCTGAATATGCAAATGTAGAGGACATCTTAATCTGTTCATGTTGATTAAGATATGTGTGGGGAAATATAGAGTAAAAGGGTTAGATTTAATGCCCAAGCTTCAGAATGCAAAATTGCCTTGGGGAATATTATACAGCCTAAATTCTTGCAAATGCAAAACCCAGGCATGACCTTTACAACAGAAAATTCTCTACCTTTCTAGGAAACCATTTCAGCTTGAGATAGCTTTAAAAGTTAACTCTTTAATTCAACTATTTAGTCTTTGATGTATTCTCCGAACCATATATAAAATTATAAACTCCATTTCCATAGGTTAGACCTTGAGAGAATTTTTTAAAGTGTCCTTTAAGGGAAAGGTAAATGTTAAAATGAATATTCATCATTCATTGCCTGGGAAGGAATGCTGCCTTTGTATTAGGAAAACCACAGCTTACATTAAAAAAATAAACAACCAGTTTTCTTTGGATTTCCAGATGTTACATACCTACTATCTTAAAATTCAAGTTAGGATGATTGGGTTCCTTTTACATTACCTTTTATGTAAATTAATTAAGTACATTAAAAATTGTTCTTGCTATCCTTTGGAGAGAACAAAGCTGGTTTCTCACATGTGAAAACATTGAGAAAGTCACAAGTCATTCTGAGTTATTTCAAGGGCTAAAGTATGACATACATTTAAAAGACATGGAATGTGAGATTCTTAGTGGAACCTAACTCTCCAATTTGAGGTCCCAGGACCTTCAGTGGGGTGCTTAAGATAACATGGCCAACTGTATGCAAAGTCCAGACCAAAAGCTCTTGAAGAGCTTTGTATTTGCTTCAACTTACTACACATTTGGGGAAATATTTTATTTTAAAGTAATTTCACATATCCGCAACTGATGTCTACAAGGTAGCCCATATAATGGAAGTGTCTTGATATCAGCTTGGTTGTCTTGGTATTATGCATACATGGACGCATGTGTAAGTTACATGACATCTCAAAGTTGTCATTTGTAAAACTAAATAAGATTTGCATCACTGATTTCATAGACACTGATTTTCATATAATTTACATCTGACAAACTTTAACTAAATAAAGTAGGCTTGAAACTGCTACACAGTAGGATAAGAAGTCACCTTAACTTTTTATAAAGTAGTCCTTAGCTAAACAAAACTCAGGGACAATTCCCATAATGAGAAACATTGATTAAGGATAGAAAATTCCATCATTCCAAAATTACAAACAAAATGAAAAATGTTCCAAGTAATTGGTATCATTGCTATGGTCAACAAAACAAAAAATGTTCCAAGTAATTGGTATCATAAATATGATAAATGATACTATAAAATTAGATCACAATTAAATTATATTTTAAAATACAACATGGAGTAAACTGGTTTTCTTCATTTGTTTGATAGTGAAATAAAAACTCTATTACTTTCTGAGGTGGAAATGTCAGTTTTCATTTTAATTTTCAAACTGTCACTGATTTTCCATTCATCACCAAAATGGTGGTTTCTCTTATATGATCATAGCAGCATATCATCTTTTCTGAATTTATAGGAAGTGACTATGTTCTCTTCAGTCTGTTTTTGTATATAAAGAGGGTTAAGGAAGATACATCTTTATTCACATCGGTACATCAAGTGTAATAAAACACATCCAACAAAAATATATGTGTGTGGCAGGAGGACTTTGCAACAAGCAAAGAACAAAATTGATTTAAAGTAACTTAAAACCAAAATACAAAAAGACAAACTGCCAAAATGTGCTAATCGATGCTTTTTATACTTCCGTGATCAACAGAGCTTGTCACTACAGTCATGGCAGATCTCAGATAGGCTTCTCTGCTTCCAACTCAACAGTGTATTTTAAACATAGCTGAAATAAGGTTAAAAGAAACATCAAACTTAAAAGTTAAAAATGTCCAAATAGGGAGACATCAAGCCCTAAGTGTAAGGGGAATTTACACAATTAGAGACGGGACTGACAACCCTGTCCATAGTGTCTTACATCTACTGTGCAAAGTATATGAAGAGCCCTATATTATTTCATTTTTCTTTTTAACTCTCTGGATAAACATTTATTAAGCCTTTTAATAATAGATAAGTGTAGCCAAAGAGTGTTTATGCATTGTTGATTTTTTTTTCTTCTAGTATCCCTACAATGATACCTTTCAGCTGTGACTCAGAGAAATGCCAGAGATCAAGCACATGCTGCCCATTCCTCACTTTCATGTAGTTTGCCACAGGGCAAAGAATATAGATGAGATTATTCAGGGAAAATATGCTTCACCCTTAATTTGTCTTTCTATCCCATACTGAGAAAGCTTGAGTCAAGAGTGAGATTTCTATGCCCCCATAAATTCTGACATTATGTCTTAAAAAGAAGTGGGCTTGAGAGACTTAGGGTCCTCACTGCCAGGCCCCATTCATTTTTCCACAAAGATTTCTAAAGGCAAAGAGCCCCACTTTAATATATAATTTACATGAAACTGGAGAGAAGTTTAGAAAGATGAACAGAAGAATGAAGATTACAAAAAACGGTGCTAAAGGTGCAGGGAAGGTGGGATGGGTAGGGGAAGAGTAATAAGGGAAAAGAAAAAAATGTGAGAAAATGAAAAGATGGAAATGAAGTGTTTGTAAATGGGGAGGGGAGGAGGGGGTGAAGGGAGGGCAGGGTTAAAGGGAAAATACAAGAACCAAGACCTGTCATGTAGAGGTACAAGATCCCAACAATGAATGTAACTGTACTGTATCCCTAAAACGTACCAATAAATTCAATTATTTAATTAAAAAAAATTTCTCATCAGCAAGTGCAACTAATGGTCTGAATTGGGAATAAATATAAACTATCACTTACTTCAAAAAAACAAAACAGAACTGAATTTTAGCCTTTTCTCTTTTTTCAGTGGGAAAGTGACACACTATTTCAGTCAAAATACCACAGGGTATCCAAAATGTCAAAAATGTAACAGAACTATTTCTATACATATGTGGATCAAAATTTCAACTAATGTGCTCAACATTCTTCAACCTCCTAACACCTTTTATTCTTATAAAGTATAACAAAATTTAAAGCATGGGTCAAGTTATTAAACTGAAAAAAGGAGATTAAATATACTATTTTATTCTGTATTACTACTCAGATTTTTTGGAAACTCTGGTATAATAACAATTGGACACATTCTGAAATTATTTTTACCAGTCTGAGTCTTGTTTTGGAAGAAAGTTATCCCCAAGGAAAGGGGCTCCAAACTATACTTCTTAGTATTTATTTCTTGTAAAGGAAAAATGAAAAACAGTGATTAATGACTTAAAACTTACACTCTATGTACCTGCCAGTGAATATGTGTGTGCAGTCCCTAGGTAAACATTTCTTACTACAAATTAATAAACTCACACTGGGAGTACAATTTACTTTCCCATGTAGATCTGCCTCTAGGGAGAAATATTCTGGTCATGCTGATTGCTGCATTCCACTGCTTAATACTATAATAAAGACTGAAAAGCTAATATAGATTTTTTCTCCAACTACATGCACATGGTTCTTTAATTCTTTCATCATGTACACATTATGGAGTTGCACTGACAGTAGCAATGGCTTTGAGGCACTATTGGAAGCTGTCTGATTGTTGATTATTCAGGGAAAATATGCTTCACCCTTAATTTGTCTTTCTATCCCATACTGAGAAAGCTTGAGTCAAGAGTGAGATTTCTATGCCCCCATAAATTCTGACATTATGTCTTAAAAAGAAGTGGGCTTGAGAGACTTAGGGTCCTCACTGCCAGGCCCCATTCATTTTTCCACAAAGATTTCTAAAGGCAAAGAGCCCCACTTTAATATATAATTTACATGAAACTGGAGAGAAGTTTAGAAAGATGAACAGAAGAATGAAGATTACAAAAAACGGTGCTAAAGGTGCAGGGAAGGTGGGATGGGTAGGGGAAGAGTAATAAGGGAAAAGAAAAAAATGTGAGAAAATGAAAAGATGGAAATGAAGTGTTTGTAAATGGGGAGGGGAGGAGGGGGTGAAGGGAGGGCAGGGTTAAAGGGAAAATACAAGAACCAAGACCTGTCATGTAGAGGTACAAGATCCCAACAATGAATGTAACTGTACTGTATCCCTAAAACGTACCAATAAATTCAATTATTTAATTAAAAAAAATTTCTCATCAGCAAGTGCAACTAATGGTCTGAATTGGGAATAAATATAAACTATCACTTACTTCAAAAAAACAAAACAGAACTGAATTTTAGCCTTTTCTCTTTTTTCAGTGGGAAAGTGACACACTATTTCAGTCAAAATACCACAGGGTATCCAAAATGTCAAAAATGTAACAGAACTATTTCTATACATATGTGGATCAAAATTTCAACTAATGTGCTCAACATTCTTCAACCTCCTAACACCTTTTATTCTTATAAAGTATAACAAAATTTAAAGCATGGGTCAAGTTATTAAACTGAAAAAAGGAGATTAAATATACTATTTTATTCTGTATTACTACTCAGATTTTTTGGAAACTCTGGTATAATAACAATTGGACACATTCTGAAATTATTTTTACCAGTCTGAGTCTTGTTTTGGAAGAAAGTTATCCCCAAGGAAAGGGGCTCCAAACTATACTTCTTAGTATTTATTTCTTGTAAAGGAAAAATGAAAAACAGTGATTAATGACTTAAAACTTACACTCTATGTACCTGCCAGTGAATATGTGTGTGCAGTCCCTAGGTAAACATTTCTTACTACAAATTAATAAACTCACACTGGGAGTACAATTTACTTTCCCATGTAGATCTGCCTCTAGGGAGAAATATTCTGGTCATGCTGATTGCTGCATTCCACTGCTTAATACTATAATAAAGACTGAAAAGCTAATATAGATTTTTTCTCCAACTACATGCACATGGTTCTTTAATTCTTTCATCATGTACACATTATGGAGTTGCACTGACAGTAGCAATGGCTTTGAGGCACTATTGGAAGCTGTCTGATTGTAGTAAGTATGGGAGCTTGTTTGAATAACAAAGGAAAGTACATTTTTAACTACTACTCTGGATGGCAAGTGGCTTTTTTTTTTTTTCCAATAGGAGTTTAAAGGCTTGGTTGAGTAAGAAAATACAGATGCCGTAGAAATGTAAATGCAGAAAGCTTATAGTTCAGAGACATAGAACTGAAGCATTAATTAGCAATTCTTGGGTTTCATACATTCAAAACCACCTCCAGTCAGGTTTTGGGGCCATGAAGTCAGAATGAGACCTCTCGATACAGCCCAGGATATTCAGTTCATGCCCTCCCAGAAGTCACCACCCTGTAACACTAGTTAAGGATGTTATTACAGTAGTGTAGAAGACTAGATGAGTTGACTTTGTGTCCTTTACATGATACCCTACGTAAAAAATGGCTACTCAACAGTGTTTAAACTTATGAAAGATTATGGATTGCAATAGATTGTCTTGTTGTCTATACACAATTCCAAGTGGAGGGATCCTTGCAGAAATAAATGTGTGAGCATGCACACATGCCACAAAAATTCTCCACTAAAATACACTTTATGGGCCGGGGAGTTAGCCCAGTGTGCCACTGCCTGACTAGAAAAAAAAAAAAATCCTGTAAAATGCACTCTTAAATAGTCCAGTTAAGGCTCTCCTACTGACATCTAGCAAAGCCAGCAAATGAAACTACTTGTAGAACTAGTCTTGGTCTTCTTTTGCCTCATGTGCTACACATTACAATTACAATAGAAAATCTCCAAACTTAATATTTTCAGAAGTCAACAGAGATTGATAGAGATAATCTCCAAAGCCCAAAAGTATGATAAAAATCTACTTTGTCCTACCCTGTGGACATTACTCAATATTACATTTTCATTTCCAGTATGACTTTTCTCCAGAAATAAGAATGAATGACTAAGGTTCTGAAGGATGTCGTTTATATCTATAATTCAAAACAGAATAACTGCTGTTATTCATAAAATACCTAATATTGTAAGCACTTCACATATATGATTTTACAATGAAGCAAGCAAATTAGTTTCCTTTCAAATACTAAACAAATTGAAACATGTGGCTTAGTTTACAAAGATTCATTAATTTGTTCTAGCTCATACAGCTAGTCAGCTCCAGTCCTGGGTAAAAAGAAAAGATTCAAAGGGGAAGGGGAATTGGGGGTGGGGGCGGTATGGGAAAGAATAAAATGAGAGAAAAAAAGAAACAATGCTTTTGTAAATAGGGAGGGGTGCAGGAGTTGGGGAGAGAGAAGGGGAATGGGGGCAAAAAAGAACCAAGATACATCACGTACAAGTACAAAATTCCCAATGATGAACGTGATCACTGCATACATCATAATGTATCCTAAATTGTACAAATAAACTTAAAGAATAAAAAAAAAGAAAGAAAGAAATTTCAAAGAGAAGCTTTAAGCTAGAAGTCTGACAGTAGAAAAGCCTAGAACACCATAGAAGGATAATGATGCTGATGACAGTAATATTAATAATCGCAGCTAATTATGAATTGTTTTTACTATGTTCCAGATATAATTCAACTAATTTAACCCTCATGAAAACCCTATCAGGTAATGTTCACAATGTATAGATGAAGAGACTGAGGTGGATAAAGCTTAATTAATTTGCCAAAGGCTAAAAAAATTAGGTAAACAAATGACTTTTTAAACTAGAAAATTTGGCTACAAACTTTGGGCTTCAACCACTCCTAAGATAATGAACATGGTTATATAAACCAACATAATTAAAACCAATAACCAAAAATATGGTTGGAACACCAAAGGCAAATGTACGTTTATAATTATTCTGTGGCTATATTTTTAAATTAACCTTTTAAATGAGATCTAGCCAATTCTCATTGCACTATAATTTTAAGGAACTGAGACATTATTGAAACAAAACTAAGAGAGAACATATAAATAAATAAATAAGTCTTGGTCTCTCTCTATATTATAACATAAACATGTAAGCACCTGTGTCTGTCAAGCTTCACAGATGTTCAATTGACAAGACTGTGGATATCACACTGTATCAAAATCAACTCCTTTGACTTTCCATACTAACAGAGAAATTTATGACCTTCTGCAGCCAGAAGATAGTCAAAAGTTGAGGCAAGTAAAAACATCTGATTTTTCTTTTAGTATACATAGTATAATCATTTCTATTATGATGATCAGGCTAACATTTCCTTATTGAGACAGGAAATAGAGAATTGCTGATTGTGTCTACAAAGATCACAAATATTTCTTCAAAAATAAGCACAACTTATAGAATGAATAATTGAAAAACATCTTTAGAAAAGACTCTTCTTTGCATCTACTTTTCACATTTATGTCTACTGACTGTAAATCAAAAGAAGCAACAAAAACCATACTTCCTTGGATGTCAGGTTTTCATTAATCATTTAAAATTCCATCTCTTTAAAAATACAATTGAATATAATTTATTAGTTCTTTTCCATTAGGATTTACAAGTCCTGTGGATCTTGGGCTTGCTTATTAGTATTTATATATGGAAACAAAGCATACAATTTAGAATGCTAGTAGTATTTAAAGCTTCTGTAGCAAAATGTTAAGCAAACAAATTTATCAGTAAGACAACCTCTTGAGTGAACTGTGATTTTCTTCTGAAAATATATCAATGAAGAATTAGGGCTAAGATTTGTAAGTTTAAATTCTGATATCTTTTTCTTCTTTGACTTTATATATGATATTTAACCTAAGTATTATCAGCAAAATAGATGTGAGAAATTGAATATCATGAAAAAATTTCAAAGCACTTGTAAATATGTGTACTGTACAGTAAGCATTATCAATGGGTAGCAATTATTGGGGGTGGAGAAAGATGGGGGGAAACAAATAATCTTGAAATTAGAATGTAATCTGATTCTGACATCCTGGCAACTTGAGAATTATTTGCAATCTCAGTAATTTATAAGCTAGAGTTTTAATGGCCACAGAGGGAACAAGAGAATGCTTGGACCCTTGTAAGTAACTGTAAAGTTGTCTTCTTAAATTAAAATTTATACTTTTAAAGAGCTATGTCAGTGAAAATATTAACTGGAAAAATTAAATGTTCTTTGGCAAAGAGAAATAATAAAGAAACTTGTGATCTCAGTGCTGAAAAATAAAAGTAAAACCCCCTAACCCAGGGGAAATATTGTATGATTTAATTTATAATTAATACTATACATTATCATAAAGGATTGACCACATGTGTTTGTACAGTACAATTTTTATACTAATTACATAATATGAGAAATCCAAAGCGGAAGAAATCATTAAAGAATAGTCATGCTCTGCAGTGACTGATGGAGGCAAATCCAATCCTTTCTAGATGGAAGCATAAGACTCTCTCAAGTAAGGGTACAAGAGAAATTAATATACATTTCAGAATTAGAGATGGCTGTATAGATGTGCTGAGTAAGAAATTAAATGATTCAAGCACTTTAGAAAATGGGAGTATAGGAAAGAAAAATAAAGTTAATATTTTAAAATATTTATAGAACCTGAATTAGATTTGACAGAATGAACTAAGGGCATACTACTCTGAAACCAAGGAGAACCTCTTTAAAAATAATAGCAATTAAAACTCAAGGGGAGGAATGAAGAAGAGACTACACACAACTAAGAAGACAAATGACTTAGAAGACTGCTAGAGAAATTAAAAAGAGCAAAACTAGTCAAAGAAATACAAAATTTAGAGAAATTTTCCAGCCTGTTTTTTTTAGAGTAACAAAAAGATATATAGAATGGAAAAGAGTCAGCATCTGTGAAATAAGTCCACACATTTTTCAGGTATGAATAAGAAAATAATCTAATCCAGAAAGTCCAACACCAAACAACCAAGAGAAAGAAAAAGAAGTCCACATTTGACCACAGCACAGTAAAATAGATGAATTCTAGGGCTACAACACAAGGACCCATACTGACAGAATCCTTCTCAAAGGCAAAATGGAAGCAAGGATACATTGGCAGCTCATTTGCATACAGTGAGAGAAAATAACTGGCAAAGTAAAATTCTACACTTAGCTGAAACATTATTTAAAATGTGAGCAAAATGACGGATGGAAAAAAATGAGATAGCATGAGATTTACACTTCAAAAAGGACTGGGATTCATCATAGAACGATTTAAAAGATTATTGAGATAATATACATGAACAGTGTACCCCACTTTATAGCTAGCACCTGTTAAATGTTCAGTCATAAAGGTCATTAAGCAGCAAAGGTCATCATAGTGGCCATACAACAGAAGTAGTGGTGTCATGTGCAGTAATATTTTTCTAATAAATGTGTCTGATACTGTTTATGGCTTTTAATCTCTGTATATCTTATAATGTCAACCATAACCTAGCCTGTCAGCACAAGATAGCATTGTCTCCCTCTGTAGTTTCATCTAGATGGAACTCATGCAAAATAATACTGACTCTATATCATCATTACTTTAAAGAATTTCACAATCCTCTCCATTCCCAAAACCACCACTATAATTGAGACTCAATATATCTCTGGATTACTTCCAAAAATGCCATTTTACCTCCCTATTTTTTGTCTCGTCTACTTTCCATTGATCCTATGCTTAGGAGAAAAGCCTTTCATATTAGTCAAATCAAAAGAATCAAGACCTGAATATACTTTTATACCAAATCAAAAACCTAATAATTATTTTTAAGAAATCCTGCCTATTGTCACTCCTTTATCATTTACTCAGACAAAACCTCTTATTGTTATAACTTCTTCCCTAGAGCAAAAAACCTAAGTTTTCTAAAACCAACGCTTACTTTTCTGACCCCAAACTTTTGCTCTGCTCTCTATTCACCATCACTCACTTTCTTCCTCTCATGGGCAGTACAAGACTCTTCTCTGATCTTAGCTGCTCTTACTAGTCTCAGGAGTATAGAAAGAAACCTATACAATTTGTCATTTCACATATTATACAGTCATTAAATCCTCCACTTTCTTTAAATCCTCAATAAAAGATTAAACAGTTCAATGAGTACAATTTTAATATGAAATGTACTTTTATCTTCTAATCTTTTTTAAAGTAGTACATTTACTAAGGGTATTATAACTCTATTACATGGAATCAATCTCTTTTTAATCATCCAGAAATCAGAAAAAGACTAACAGTATAGAGGACTTGGTCCAGAATTACAATAAACATTCATAATCCGCCCTAATCATCGATATCCTAGGATACCACTTTGCACAAAATCATTCTTTCTCAGCTAAACTGGGCAGTTTTCTAAAAATAAAATAAATAATCAAAGTATGAAGACATATATCTGAACAATAAAACATACTTTTGGAGAAGCTGCATTATTTCCCCATAGACTAAAACTATTTATAAACCACATAGCCAAACTTTCATTTCTTAAACAATAGTTTTCACGTTCTAGCAATACATTTTGAAGTGAGAGTAGGCTTTTTGCAATGAAGAATAAGACATAAAGAATGGAATGGAGAGGAGACTTTTCCCTGGTACCCATCTACTCATATACCTTAAAAAATAAGTCACTAAATAATACCTCTCTACCCTATATCCTTAGGCCACCACGATCATTGGTTATCATGTGTCCACTGAGAAATGTTGTTATTCAATAGGTTACATTCATAGGGAAGAATCATGTCTCCCCAAATGAAATTTCAGAGTCCTAATTGCTGATAATGCTGCATATGACCTTATTTGAAAACAGTCTTTGCAAATATAATCAATATGAGTACATATTTAATTAGGGTGTGTCTGACCCGATATGGCTGGTGTATTTATAGAAGGAGAGACCAGGCAGACACACAAAGGAAGAACACCATGTGATGAGAGGAAGAGAGTGAAGTACTGAAGCCAAATGTCCAAGAACACCAGAGAATTGGCATCCAATTATTAAAAGCTAAGAAGATGCATGGAAGAATTCTCCACAACATGATTTAGAAGGAACATGGCCAACACAAGAATTCTTGGACTTACTGTCCCAGAACTAGGAGACACTATATCTTGTTTTTTTTTGTTTGTTTTTTTACAGCAACTTGATTTCTTATACATTCTTATGGCAGTGCTATGAAATTAATACAATGGATATACATACACTTTTTATGAGAAAGGATGCACATTTTTTTGTTTTCTAAAAAGGATCTTTTTATATGCTTTGCTTGTCAACTTCGATTGTTAGCAAGCACTGGAAAAATTACTCAGTCACTAAAATGGCCCATAAAAGTTGGAGAAGATGCCTCTGAAACTCACAGTTAGTAAAATTTTACTCATCCAGGGATCAGTCTTCTAAATATTCATTTTCTCTAATGAATGCTGACCTAAAAGTAGTCAGGATTAAAATATAACTAATTTAATAAGCAAAACCAGCAGACTCCCTGAGTGTGGAGGACAACAGCCTTATTGCCAAGACAGTCCTATGCTCTGAAGACTAAAATTAATGGATCTTGAATGGCTGTCATATTGTGATTGGGAAGAATTATCTGGACAAAGCCATTCCTTTTATGCAAAGTAAAGAAGTAAGCAAAAAGTGATAGGAGGCAGAGGAACAAATAGGAATATTGGAGATTTTCAATGGAAGCCTTTGAAAATGAAGTTGACAGTGAGCAGTGGACACTGCATTGCACAATCAACAAGGACAGAAGAGAGACAATGGTGAGAAGAGCGGACTCTGCAACAAAAAGTACCAAGAAAATTGTGGGAGCCATATTTAATGCAAAACACAGAAGACTGTGCTGGCTCTGCAATGTTTGGAGGCAGACATGCAGGGAGGTATCGCCTAACCACTACCAAAACCTCATTTGTCCACATGAGTAGGACTAATAACTAAGGGGATATCAAACACCCAGTAGTTTAGTGTCCTGGGTAGCCTAGCAGTCACTTTTAGAAGAGGAGTCAACAGTGACTGAAATGCTTGATCATTTCCTTGCCTGTATAAGCCAACTGATCTTATCTACAATATTTATTGCTATCCCAAATACATATGAAATTGTATTCCAATTCTGCTTTAATGAAATGCAGAAACAAAATCACATTTTTAAAAATTTTTATTCAGTCTATAAAAGAAAAATGGCAAAGTTTTAAGAATAAATTGCTGTCATTCTACCAGGAAAGCACATGCCTTGACAAATCTCACAACTTGTACTTTTTGATGAGCTGGATTATTTAACAGTTCTACTTCTAGGTCTCTATCTACAAATTGTCCACAGAAGATGTGCACTGGGAATTTTTTACTGGCTGTGTGTTTCAGGAAAATGTCAGAAGTGTTACTTAATAAAGTCAAGCAATAAAAGAATTATAAATTTTCACTGGAAAAAATAAGGTATTTACAAAAAGTGTATGTGGTCCATTTAACTAAAATTAGAAAAGTACAAACTGATAAATGATACTTTCCATATAATGTTATTAATTAAAAGAATGCAACTGTACTGTATGCCTAAAAAGTACCAATAAACTTAATGAGAAAAAAAAAGATTTAAAATGTTTAAATAATGTGTTATTTATGAATAGACACATATATGGCAGAAGAAATTTAAAAATCTTGGTGGCAACACTGCTGCATAGCAGGGCTTAAGACAAAAAAATAGACCTCCTTCAAAAATATATTTTATTGTTTTATTGGTTTCTATATGGGAACAAAGAGATGATGTACTGAAAACCAATATTACTATACAGGCACTTATAGATAACATGCAATGAAAAATGAGATATCCAGGCTCACTAAGTGAAAGGTGGGAGGATTTTCTCCACCAGCTTCCTGGGATGGCTGCACTACTCTCTCTCAACCCTTACTGCTGCAAGGTCTAAAGAGTGTGTTGTCTGGAGAAGATAACAATTACTGAAGGCAGTTCTTAACGGACAATGTTCACTATAATTCATTCTTTAGGAAGAGAAGGATGCTGATAGTATTGCTTCTAATCAGGTGAAGAGTCAGGCACAAGTAGGGAATCTTCTACAAAGAAGGGAATGAAATAAGGTTCCAAGTTCCTTGGTTATTTTGCATGGGGACAGGAGCCTAGGTGGCTGTAAGAGCAATGGCCCTGAGGAAAAATTTCTGCTATCTCACTATTTTCCCCAGGGATAGCCTACTTTTTTGTTGTTGTTGCTGATATCTCTTCATTTTCACTGATAATAAAAATATCATGAAATCCAAAGAATTTTGTTCCAAGCTTAAATTTAGAAACTGCCAGTTGGTAAATACTATCTCCAATATCATATAACTAACGTAAATTTTAAAGGAATTATAAGTAATATTATTGTCAAAGCTCTGTATAAACTCAAAAGCTAATACCAGAAGAAAGTCATCATATGTCCTAGAACCTTGCTGTTTGTATTTGGTGAACTTTCTAATTTGTATGTTCAGTAACATGTTTATAAATTTACCTTTTATAAGGTGTATGGATGTTGACTAATGTTTAAAACAGTTTCTTTTCCTGAGAACAAAACAAGTAGAAGAAAAAAAGGAATCCAAATGATCAGTATAAATAGAAGATAGATTTAAAATTTAGAAGACTAGTAAAAAGACAATGGTTGGTGGAGAAATGGCTGGATGTACTGTTGGCAGGGTCACATCTGGTACCAGCGCTCTTGAATAACCACAGTGAAGCTTTTTGTGTCACACAGGAAGCCTATAACAAATGCTCATGCCGTTTACTATTAATTGCTTCAGGAATGCATGTACTGTGGCTGAATGCTAAAACGAAGTCACGCACAGGACTGCTTCTGTTTGGATGAACATAAAGACAAAGGGCCAAAGTTCTGTCTCTCTCAAGGTCTCTTCCAGCAAAATAAAGCACAAACCAACCAATGACTGAATTATTTATATAAAGATAATGGCCAGAAACTGTATACCATAAAATAGCCATTTTAAGGTAAAGAAAGACAAAACCCAGGCTATGTCAATGTAGATGGTATAATATTTATGACAGAAAGCTTATTTGTAATTTAATTGTCATAAGGAAATATCTCTGTTAGCTGGCTATTAAGCAAAAAATTCAGGTAACTGTTGTTAATGTGACCAACGTAAGAGGAATAGAAAGTACTAGATTAGTAAATGCTTTATAGAAATCGAGTTCTAGTCCCAAGCCAGAACATTCACTGCAGGGGTTTAATCTTGTATTGTTTCAGATAATGGCTGTGGAACACTCAAGTTCCTGTAGGTGGTGAAAGGGTATGTCATTTCACAGTTTGTTGCATCTGGAACTTGATCATAGGAGGCAATGCTAACCATTCATTTTAATCCTGTGTCAAATGCATAAATGAGGTTGAAGTTGGGGTGTAGTAAAGAGTGAGTGAATATCAAGCTGAAAATCTAAGAGGAAAATGACTACAGGCAACTTGTTTTAGAGCCAAAAATTTAAGGAAATGCCAAATTCTTTAAGGAATAAGTGAACTGTAATTTGGTTTCATATGCCTGAGAAGAATACTGAAGAAAATGAAAAATATTCAAACACTGGATAGAAAACATGACCTAAAAAATATAGAAATTGGAATTTATGGCATATTTGTAACATATTGGAGGCCAAAATAAGAAAGTAAAGAAAAAAGCAGTAGAATGCAAGCTTTTTTTTCAACTGGATGGTAGAAGATTGAAATTGCTTTGGCAGTGATTAAGAAATCTGTACTCTCAGTGAATAAACAGGGAGAAGCAAAAAAAAACAAAATAATCCATCTAGTAAAATGACAGTGGGAATTGGAGAAGAAGCATGAGAAAACAGCTAAATTACCAATTACCTTGCAGCAACTTTTATGAAGGAAAAAGCCAGAGCATTACTGAAATGAGTTACTGCATTTCCTGATTATGAGTTTAGAGATAAATTGCATTAAGGGAAAATTGTGGGAAATGTTCATTGATTTTTAAGCTCTACAAAGTAACTTGGAGAGAACAATACCTTGTTCATCTAAAAACATTAAAAGTAAAATAAATCTGAAAAAATTCTGAGCTGTTAAAAAGCTGAATAATGCAAGGCATTGAAACATTGTAAAATTGGCATAAAGGAAGAAAAACAGAAAAAATAACTATGATATACCTCCTTAAGAAAAATATATTTTCCATATTTCCTAGTTGATTTCAATTTTTTCAGTTTAAGCACTAAAAGTAGAGTTTAACAGCTCTTATAAAATATCTTAATTTATGGTGAGATACTTATAAGTTATTTTATAAGGAAAAAGTACTATTAATTTTATATCTCAGGACTGGGAATTTAGATCAGTGGCTCTGCCATCTGCCTCACAAGTGCAAGGACCAGAGTTCAATCCCCAGTACCAAAAAAAAATGTATTTCAAATAAATGATTACACCAAATATAATAATTTGGCCTGTTAACTTCAGGTAGATCAAAAAAAGAGAGATTTTGGATTTTCAGAACTGTGCACTGAGAAGAGAAGGAACAAGGGTGAGCTTGAGAGTGGAAATATGTCCTATTTGTAACTAGAAGCATTCAAAGACAAGCAAGCAATACTAGCAACATTTTCAATTATCATGAATTAATAGTTTATATATCTCATAACATACCTACCCTGTGCTATATGAGGCTATTCTGGAAGATGCAAAATAATAAAATATCTTTGGAGATTCACAGGGTAACTCTGGGAAGCGGAAGTGCTGAGTAATAAGAACGGGCATTGGATAAAACCCAGACGGGTCGCATTTAATTTCTAGCTTCCATAAACACCAGGGCCATCCTTTTTTACAGCCTGCATTTGTCAGTTTGAATAGAAGCGGAGAGCTCTAACTTTCTGCCTCCTGCCTCTAGACCAGCTTGTCAGACACCTCAGGCAAGAAGCCATATTGCTTTCATTATCTTCCTGGGGTAGATCTCAATGTCAAGTACCGGTAAACATTAAATAATAGTTCGTGGATGCTGAGTGCCAGGCCCACATCTGAACAACAGTGAACTAGACATAGTTTCCTTAGGGAGCCCAAGGTTCTTGTTTGGTTTGTATTTTTTTTTCTTCCCTTATTTCTTCTTTTAGGCATTCACTGACCTAAAATTCCCCACCACCTACCTACTCTCCACTACTACTGTGTACAGGTGCCACTATGCCCAGCCCATATTCCTTCCCAACTTCTCTTCACCTTGCATGCCTGGCAATTTTCTGAAATTTAGAGTGGAAGTGGCAGAGAAATAATGCCAAGACTACATCCTTTACCAGCCTGTCACCAGTGACACATTGGATAAACACCCCAGTTGCCTTTTGGACCCTCCTGGGAATATGGAGTTGTGTTTTACACTGCAGCCCTGAGGTTGCTAGTTTCACTCAGAAATTCTTGTTGGCCCCTGTTCTGGTTTCTCTCAGTCTCCAAGTCCCTGTCTGTGTTTTCTGGGATCATCTCCTAAATAACTGCATATACTGGGACCTTTCCATCCCTGTTAGCTTCTGGAGGCCTTGAAATAAATATTTCAATAAAAATCTGGCCGGATAACAAAATGGAATCTGGTTCGACTACCACAGCATACCTTTAGACCAACTTGTATACCTATTACTGAGTAACTGACATCTTAAGACATTTTGTTTAGGGCCTTTTAAAAGCAGATTTGAGCAAGCAGATAAATACGAGGCACTTCATAGCAGCAGGAAAGAGAAATACATTTTCCTCTGCAAGCATCCTACAGAGTTCTGAGCTTCAATTACTTAACTGAGATATTTGTTATTTTTCAAATGGTCATAAATGTTCCTGATGGTAAGCAAAAACTGACAGCTCTTATAGAACACATAAGGGTGAGTTGGGGGTCCTAGATATTTCACTTCAGCACATCAGTATGTCCTGTAAGGTAAAACTCAGTTGAAAGCTTTTGATAGTTCTTCAGTTCATCTACAAATGTGGGCAGTTCAAATGGAAAATTCAGAAGCATATTTCAGTGTGGAACATAGAATCTTAACCATGTGTCAGAGTCACATGGAGGGCTTGCAAAAACACAAAATTCGTTTCAGTAGGCCGGGGAAGAGGCTGATAGTCTCTGCAACAAATTCACAGGCAATGCTAATGCTGTTAATGAGGGAAGCTTGCTTTGAAAACCAGAGTTTTAGGCAATTGTTACACTCTATTCCCACATGTTTTAACTTTCAATTCAATCAACTCTTCTATATGTCCTTCAGTAAGCAATCCAAAGGCACATACTTTCTTTGGGGGGTTTTCCTCTCTTTTATTTTACTATCTGCCTAAAATGAAATGTCACCACTTTATAACTGATTTTAACATAATTTTGCAGTATTATTTCTTGCCTACTAAGCTCATCTTCTCCTTTAATATAGTAGAGGTAAATTTTCAACATTGAACAATGAAGGTAATTTTCTGGTAGTTGTATTTGCATTACTTTGTACTACTCTAGCTTATAAATACACAAATGCAAAATACCACCCCACAATCATAATAAATGTGTCTCAAAATGTCGGACTTTAAAATTTGTTGGCAAAGATGGTGTGAATATATCAGAACTAATGTTTCTGATGCAGAAATGAGAAAGCCAAAAATTAGTTTTCTCCAGGTTATTTTAATACATAGCTTGAAGGAAAAATATTAAATGCATAGATTTAAAAATGGATACAAAAATGTTATTGTCTTCACATATTTTCTTTTTAACCTCACATGTAAGCTATTGCTTATAAAATGTAATGCCATATCTATGATATAAAAGGCAAGAATTTTGTAAGAGAAGAGCAAAGACATAAAGCACATAAAAGTCACTATTTTAAGCTTCAGTAATGTTTTATATAGACCAGATAAAATTATTAAAATGTGATTTGATTTTCTGAAAATAGAGTAATAGGTTAATATAAACTAGCTTCAATACATCTCTACGATTATGGATACCTGACACAGGGCTCTTGATATTTGTTATACAGTTCACCTGGTATGAGTTGGTGACCATGTGATAATCACTGTCACTCTTTTCAAATCACTTTTTCTTCCTTTGTTTTATGAAGCATTATTTCTCTTCTTCAGGTAGAATACTTCTGTAAAGGCAGATATCTATGTATAAGGAAATAAACCCATAAATATTCCTTTCTGGGAGATATCAATATAGTCACTCATACTTGCAGAAGTGTATCCAGAATTGCTGGATGTAGAGTCAATTTCTGGACTCAGCTGTGTCCTCACGTAACACACATGGTGCAGTATTTTATTTGGCAAACTCCCTGCTCATCAAGCCTAAGCAGCTTTACTGCTATTTGGGCAAAAGGATTTTCAGTTTGTAATTTGCTGTCAGAGAAATTCTTCCCTGTGTTCTAAGCTTGTAAATATTCTAGATAACCCTTCACTGCTTTTCCATCAGCAAGCAAACTATTCCTTGTGTTCATCAATATGTCTTATCTATTTTAAAAAATTTGAATCTTCTCATATTTTTTCTCTTCCCTTATTTACAATTATAGTTTTAAAGTTTTTGTAAATAGGGAAGGGAGGAGGGGGTGAAGAGAGGGTAGAGGTATGGGGAAAAAATGAGAACTAAGACCTGTCAGGTAAAGGTACAAGAGCCCAATGATGAATGTAACTGTACTGTTTACCTAAAATGTACCAATAAACTCAATGAGAAAAAATATAAAAAATTAGAATCTATCATATAGGCAATTATGTTTAGGTTAAACACACAT
>NW_022900914.1:54662751-54686507 GCF_012274545.1 Fukomys damarensis | reverse complement strand
TGTATGTATATATACTTGGGTCGTTGGGTTTGCAAGGCAGGCACCGGAACCACTGAGCTAAATCCCAGGCTTGGCTAAATATTTTAAAGCCAACAGTTACTCTTTCCTGCTCAAAACATACATGATTTCCTTTAAAATACCATGTGGCTTTATGCCATAGAATGGATAGTTAATAAAGTGAACAGAGTCTGTGATGCCAATCTAATGACTCCTCATTATTTTTCTTAGTCTGGATGTGATCTGATTATCTTCTTATTATTCAGTTATACTATTCTTTAGGCCAAACAGAAAACTTTTTCTTAATGACCGTATTTGGAGGTGATCACAATGATCAGCTTAGAAAGGAGCCCATACACAGAGCTCTCACTGACATGAATGAAAGAAGTTGAAGGCAATGACATAGCTGATATTTATATAAGAAGTTTCTCATTAGCATAGGCCCCGATGCACATAAATATAGTAATTTTCCTGTTCCTTGGCATTCTGATTTGCAACATTCTTTCCCATTCCTTGCTGGATACCAGTAGATAACCAGGCATAGAGATGGTAGTGGTTTGTAGCTGGTCCAGGAGACCATAACTATTTAATTTTTTTGATTGACGCCAAATCTCTTTTACTTTGGATCCCTTCCTGCTCTCAAAAACTACAGAAATGTGAGAAAAAGTAAGCTGTGAGAAATAATGCTTGCCTTTCATTCACCTAACTTGTCTCTGAACCAATACATCCTTTCTCTTTTTGCATTCAGATAAATTCATCTGACCACTACAAAATTTTCTTATGGGTATGAATGCCCCTCAGTTTTTAACACTATTTCTTTTTTAAAATAGTACTTATATATGAAGAAATGTACCATCCAACTGGCCTTTTATAGACTTTAAATGAATCAATTAGTATTATTTTCTTTTTCTTTTGTATTAATTACTAGAACTACTCAGAGAAGTACATAAACTCACATATTCATCATTTAATTATTTTTATTTGCTAGCATAAATATCACTTTGTGTCTGGGATATATTTCATAATAGCACATTTCATGTGTTAGAAAAGTGACAAGAAACTCAAGCAAAAATGCAAAGAGAAGCAATAATATTTTTAGTTCCACCACAGCATATCATAAAATTATGTAATATACAGCTGACCCCGTTAGCCATGGTTTTACTTTCTGTCATTCCAATTAACTATATGACAACCCAAAACTATTAAATGGAAAATGCCCCAAATAAACCATCAATATTTTTTCAATCCATAAATTTTAGAGTACGTGTTGTTCTGAGTAATGTTATGAAATCAAAACTAGTCCCACACAGGATGTGAGTCATCCCTTTGTCCAGAATGTTTACACTGTATTTTGACATTGACCATTAGGCACTTGGTAGCCATTTTCAATAAACAGGTCAACTGCAATGAAATTGAAGTTGCAGTGCTTGCATTAGAATAAGTCTTTTTAAATGTAATAATAACACCAAAGAATAAGGATACTGTCAATTTTATTATAGTGTATAATTAAAACAGCACTATTTTGTGATTTTTGTTAATCTCTTACTGTTCCTAATTTATAAATTAAACTTTATCATAGTTATATATGCATAAACCTAACACAAATAGGGTTTGGTGATAGCTGTATTTTCAAGCACACACTGGGTCTTGAAATGTATCTTCTGTGGCTAAGGAAGGACTATGGCACAGAATTAATATATTATATGATGACACAATGATATCCACAAAATTATGCCCATTTTCCAGAATAATGAAAAGTGGAGTAGTTGTTATTCTAAATTTCAGAGATCTTCAGTCACACACACACACACACACACACACACACAATACACTACCTATTCACATAACAGGAAACAAAGATAAATATATCAAAGGGAAACACAATATAAAAGAAATCACAAGAAATAATAAATGCTGAGGAATGTGGAAACATTTTTATTATAAAAACAAGGGGATCTCATTTTGATGATTCAGAATGTTTATGTCTGTCATAAAGTACCTCAGTACTTCATAATAACTATTGGTCATCCAGAGTATCTGTGGAAATAGCTATATGCAATAGCTATGAAATGTAGTTTCAATTCCACTCCACACTATGGACTATGCTACATTTAATAAGTGTCTTATATAAGTTGATTTAGATTGATTTTACTTTTAAATAAACTTAAAAAGTAATGTCAGCATTTGAACAAACTAGATATGATTTTGAGAAAACATGGGGAAGTTTTCAGACTTGTAAGCATCAAGAGAGTGAGACTTCTTGAAAGGTATTTTGGAAATATAAGACATGGCTCTCGTTGTTAAACTGTTGCATTATCCTAAGATTCATTGTGATGCTCCTGATAATAACCATACAACCCCAAAGAGCACAAGGATACACTCGTTATTGTCTCACATGACTACTAAAAGTTATTTCTTACTATGGTGACCCATGCTGGAGGCATGATAACTGCAAAATAAATTGGAAAAAAGAAGAAAGGAGGATAGTGTTTGGCCTCTGGGTAATTCTAAGAAACATATCTGGCTGCAAAAGTTGTGAAAACAACATTTATCAGCATCAAAACCAGACTCCTGGGGAGATCTGATATAGACACCATTATTTGGGCTCTCAGATGTTCAAAAGTTGAAGCATGCTAGACTGCTTAAAAAGATAAACATTGGGCTGTGCCTGCTTTCATCTGTCTCTACATGTTTTCAAGATTTTATCTCATTTCCTTTACCTCTTCTAAGTGTGATTTCTGTCTTCTTTCCCAAATAGACACAGCTCCCTAAATTTAGCTTCTTGCAAAGTCTTTACATTTAATCCTCGGGGGTAAACAAACTTCTTCAATCTGTCCAAGGAAGTCTAAATATAAAAGCAAATCATAGGGCTTTTATCTACCCAGAGAAATTGGTGGCATTTTGAAAGAGGGGTGGGAAAGGGAATAGGACACTGACAGACAGCCTTATTTTCTATTACCGAAAATATATACAGTGACATCTTAATATCACTATAACAATGAAGATATGATGAATTTGTAATTATATGATGAAATTATTCAGGGTTACAATTGAGTCTATAGCACAGGAGCCATATTCTATATTTTGTGAACTTTAAAACTTTTATCTCTGTTTCTCTATTTAGAAGATATACTATACATATGTTCCATGAGGTGAGTTGGCTTTGCCTCTTATGTATCTTGTCATTTTGATATCTTAAAAAATAAAGCCTTTTAATTATTAAAATCAACACACATTTGCTGGCTGCCTACTGTTCTTCCAATTACATTTTATACCAAGGTAATAAAATATATACAGAGACAGACAGAACTAAGGTCCTCTTGTATCATCTACTGGAGAAGACAAATCAATAAGCACATGAACAAATAAATAAATTAGGCAATAAACAAACAAATTAGACGAGTGAAAAGTTGTCTCAGAGATGAGAGCTGTACTGTTGTGATGCTGTAATGGGAATATTTGACACATGTAGGGCTGTCAGCAAACTCTTCTGTGATGAAATCACATTTCACTGACATCTAAATGGTGAGGAGGAGAAAATTGGATCTTACAAAAGACTGACATATGGCAGGAAAGAGCCTGTCAAGGTCAGGGCATGGAATACTTGTGTGATCATGATCTGAATGGAGATGATGTTGGATGACGGGGTATGAACAGTGGCTTGAAGAGTCATCAGGAGACAGTCATATATAGCTTAACAGACAATGCTCAGGAGTTTTGTCATCAGCTTAAAAGCACAGAGAGATTGCAGTCATGTTCCCAAACTGGATGCCAGAGAAAAAGCCCACTGGCTGCAGAGAAAAGACCCTAGGGATGATAGTGGGTGAGGGCACCCCTGTGAACGGTCCATTGCTACAGTCCAGAATTCAGCCAATGATTTGGTCTAGGAAGTGCTGGGGATAAAGAGAGGCAGAAAGATTGAGAGATATATCTGAGGCAAAATGAATCAGATTTGGGGCACACAAAAATCAAGGTGAGGGAGGGGAATACACAGAGAAAGGCTCCAGGAGTACTATATCCTTCACACTGTTAACATAAAATTCATTTAAATAACAGGTAAAGAGGGCTAAGGGAAGAGGATGATAACACAGTGCTACATTGTAAGGTTTTTAAATATACATATTCACATTTGCTTACAGAAATATTTCCTAATACTTATTTTAATGACGCACAAGACAACATAAAATATAGCGAGTTCATTCACAATAGCTTTGTGAGAAAAGAAAATCGTTTAATTTCTATTACATTAAGGGAAATAATGTAATCTAATGTTAGTTTCTTAAGTGTATATTCCCTTTTCATTGCTGACTGAACAGAAGAATCTATGAAATCAAATATCAACACACATGTAACTAAACAAAGGCATTCTCACTCGTATAAATAGAACTTTCAGATATAAAAAAGGTAGAACATTTGATATATAAAATGTAAGTGGTTACAACAGCAAAAACACTCTACTAGTTAATGTGGAATAAACTGTAACTGAAATAGTCAATGAAAATGGCTAAAGAAAGTATTCTATTTCAAGAATTCACTTAGCCATTGTTATACTTCTCTTAAGTTTCAGGATTATAAAATATCTGTTTGGGTTTCATAAATTGCTTGCCAAGATCCATATGTTAAAAGGTTGGTCTCCAGGGTGGCATTATTGAGAGGTCATGGGACTTAAAGTGAGGACTCATGGGATGTTCTTATGTCATTAAGGGCAAGCTTGTGAAAAGAACACTAGCACATCTATTCTTTTTTGCTTCCTGGACATGAGGCAAGCAGTTTGTTGTACAATGTGTTGTCTGTTGTTGGCATCTGGCACCTCCATCAGAAGCCCAAAGTAATGGATGCACTTGATCTTGGGTTGGAATCTTCCAAACTGTGAGCCAAAACAATTCTTTTCTCCTTACCAGTTATTTATCACAGATTTTTTGTTATAGTGATGGAAAGCTGACAAACACATAAATTTGATAGCAAGCAGTGGGGTGTTGACTATAGTAACATGTATGTAGAAATATAGAAGAAATCTTTGGAATTGCTTTATGGGAGCTTGGAAGAGTTTGAAGAAACAAGCTAGAAAAATACTAGAATACTAAAAGTACAGCTTAACAGGTGATTCTGATAAGGGATCAGAAGGGAAGAATGTGGAGAGGAATGCAGACAGTAGTGGCCAGGCTGGTGAGGTTTCAGCCTCCATAGAAATGGAGATTCTATTGGGAATTAGAACAGAAGGTACTCTTCTTATATTGTGGCAAAGCCTTTGCACTTTGTCCATTTCCTGGTTCTTTGTGGAAGGAGGACCTTAAAGGCCAAGGACTAATTAACTTGGTGGAAGATATTTCAAGTCAACAAGGCTTTCAGGCTGTAGGAAGAGTATTACTGGCTGATTTTAATAAAATTTACAATACGATCAAAAACAAAGAAGAGCAGAGATGAAAATTTTCAGCTTGACCAGAAAAGGAGCATGTTGGACAAAGAGGCTGTGGTTGCTAGTATTTATTTAAAAAGTTGAATGCTTTGCACTGAAACAATAGGAAAAATGCCTTGAGGGTATCTCAAAAATTAGCAAGGCCACCACTATCACAGACTTGGAAATTTACAAATTTACATTTGGTTCAGCAACTTTCTGGAACCATTTTAGAAAAGTGCTCAAGAGTACCTTACCTCCCCAGAACTATATCAGGAATCATTTTCCTGACATTTGTTTCCCTAAGTTCATTTAGCAAGAGGCTCAGAGGTGGCTTTACTCACTGTTCAAGTGAGTCCAGCTATATCTCATAGTAATGCCCAAACTGGGCATCTTATTTTGCAAGCACACAGAATGAAAGAGAGGAGGGGCCATGATAGTTTGCACTGATATTTCAGAGTAAATTCTGGGAGGCCAAGGAGTGCACTGGAGGGTCATAGTCCTTGAACACAACCATACCACAGTTATCCATGGAGCTGTAGGAGTGAAGCAAAAACTATGAGAGCTTTAAGATTTAACATTTGCCCTGCTGGGTTTCAGGCTTGCTTGGGGCCAATCCTATTTTCCTGTTTTTAAAAATGAAATAATCGCCTTGTGTCTATCCCACCATTGTACCTTGGAAATGTATAAAGTTTTTTTTCTTTTTTTTTTTTAATTTTTACAGGAGTTTAGATATGAGTTCAATGAGTCTCAAAGGAGACTTTGAATCGGGACTTTTGAGAAATGTGGGAATATTTAGGAAGTTGGGGACCCCTGGGGATGGACTGGATGCATTTTGAGATGAACATGAATCTTTGTGTGTCAGAGGTAGAATGTTGTGATTTCCATAAGTGTGAACCAAATATCCATGTGTTAAAGACTTGGTCCCTGGGATGGCCTTCCTGATAAGGCGATGGAACCTTTAGGAGATGGGCCTTGGGAGAGGCACTTAGGGCAATGAGGTTGTTCGATTTCCCTTGCCTTAAGATGGCTGCCACATGAAATAGCAGCCTTGATGCTAAAATATGGTTTCTCCCAACAAAGGAGGGATTCTTCTTCCCATCATGCCTCTTCTCTTGCCAAAAGAGTAACCTGATACTTGCTACCTCCTAGCAGGTAGTGATGTCATAAGACCCTCCTACTGATGTCACAGGCTTCTCCAATCTCTTAATACTACCTCACTCCACCCCAGCTCAGGAGAATCCCACCCTGCTCCTATAAAAGAAGCTCCCTGTTCTGCCATGTTGCTTTTCTCACCTTTGTTCAGAAACATCCTGGCAGATCTTCCCCACAATAAAGACTTGTTATGGTTCTGGTCTTGTCCTGGTTTTTGGCTCTTTTTAACCTAACAGAAGGTATGCCTTTTAAAAGGATATTTGGGGCCTAGACAATTCAGTCTTTTCTCTTTGCTTCCTGGACACTAGATGAGCTTTTATTCTCCCCATCCCACACTTGCTGCCATTGCCGTTTGACATGCTATCAGAGGCACAAAGTAATAAGCTGACCTAATCGTACACTAAAACCTCCAAAACTATACGCTGAGTAAACTTTCTCTTTGTATAAGTTAATTACCTTAGGTATTTCATTATAATAGAAAATGATCAAATAGAAAGGTATGCAAGACTGTACTAGTGCTTTAGGCCTCAGTCTACTTAACATCAAGTTATTCCCCAATTAGTAGTCTAGAAAACACTCATTAAGAAGCACTCTGGCAAGGATTCTTGTTCCATAATGTCATACTTTCTCACCACATGGGAAAAATAACCAATATCCACAACATAAAGGTGAAGTTTGCTTTAGCTCCTGAGTTTTAAAGGATTTAGTACATAGTCAGCTGGCTCCAAGGCAAGAAGAACATAGTGGAAGGGTCTAGCCGAAGAGAAACACAAATATCATGGTGGCAAGGAAGGAGGGAGCAAAGGGAAGAGCCTAAGAGAGAGAAAAACTTTTCCAGCTTATGCAGTCAGGCCTCACCATTAAACCACATGTCAGCTTTTTGAGCCTCATGATCCAATCACCTTCAAAAAGCCCCATCTCTCAACACACGAGCCTTTTCAGGGAATTCCAGATCTAACCTACAACACATAATTTCTGCATGTGACAAAGACTTTAATTTCCTATCTGTTAATACTGCATTATTATTCATTTCAAATACTAATTTCAGAACTCATTTTCTAACATTATACATATTGCTCTCTTCCTTGATATTTGGTGTGCATTAAATATGCTACCTAATACTTACTTTTGTTCTTTAGTTTTCATGTAACTAATGTTCAACTAATTTTATGAATTCAAAATATTTAATTCCCCCTTATCCCTTGGTAGTGTTCTACTCTAAAAATTCTCCATTTTTTTCACCTCCTTCTCTTCTACAAAGATCTATCTCCTTATTTCCTATTATTTCTTTTATTTTGCTCTTTAGTCCTTGGGTTTCTCATATTATGAAATACAATATAATATAAGAGAAACTATGTGATATATAAACTTGTGTATCTGATTTATTTCATTTAACATTATGGTCTCAACTTGTATCCATTTCTCTACAAATAAATCAAGTTTACCCTTCTTTATGTATTCTATCATATTATCTATTTTATCTATTTTATTTGTTGCTATTATCTGTTGTTTATCTGCTTATATTATCTATTTTATCTGTTGCTAAATTAGCTATTATGAATTGTGCTGCTATTAAAATGTATCACTGTAATATGATGTCTAACTTTTTCAGGAAGGTACCTAAAGCTGCGTTAAATGAAATTTCTGTTTTTTTTTTAAATTTTTTTGAGGAATCCTGATACTGATTTCCATAAGTTTTATTTCTTCACATTCCTATCAACAGTGTAGAAGTGTTCCTTTCTCCCTGCAGCCTCAACAGCATTTGTTATTGTTTGCTATCTTGATGACAGCCATTCTTTTTTTTTATTTCTATCCCTCATTTATCCCTTTTGAATAGAAATGTTTAACCTGTACCAGTCTACCTTGGGCTTATGTAACAGCCATTCTTTATTTTTATTTCTATCCCTCATTTATCCCTGTCGAATGGAAATGTTTACCCTGTACCAGTCTACCTTGGGTTTATGTAACTTTTTTTTTTTAAATGGAGATTTACCACTAAAAAATTGCCTTGATTTTCAGAATAAACTTGAACTTGATCTTTTGAAAGATAATGGAATTGTTGAGACTTTAAGGACAAAATTACTGCAGTTTCAGTTGTACACAGGATAGTCATATGATGTTCAGGAGAATCATAAACTTGTTATCATCTTTATTTGGCGATTAAAAATAGTTTAAAGAGATGTATAGGGGTGTGAAGTTAACAAACGATGGACTGTGACCATGAATCCTGATATATCAACTTTGCTGGTTTCAGAAATGCCTAGCAAATAAGTAAAGCTCACTCCTGGGTGTGTCTGGACGTATCATGGTAGTACAGGCTTGAATACTATACACGTTCCCTTGCCTGTTCCTCCTTGGCATTGTTTCCCTACTCTGCTTCTCTGCTTTAAGAACTGACAGCTTTTATCCTGCAAGTCCTTTCCCATGATTTCTGTCTTGGAGCAAGGCAGGCACAGGCTTAAGAAGTGATCAATTAAACCTCCTCTTCTCTAAGTTGTGAATGTCAGTTATTTGGTGTCACTGATAGGAAAGTTAACTAATACACTCATATTAGTATTATAAAAAGCTAATGAAGAGATGAAAATATAAATTGAATTAAAACAAATCATGCAAGGAAATACATAAAAGGCAATAAACATAAACTTTTTTAAAGAATTGCCACTTTGAAAAACTTGTATTTTAATTAAAAATGAAGAAGGAAAATGAGATAAATGGGAACCTAGGTGCATTATGTTCAAAATTCATCTCTTATTAATATAACTTGCAATATTTATCAACACATTTCATTTTGAGGAGCTTCAAGTTTACTGAAATTAAAAGAGGAGTGAGTCGACTTTTTAGACATGTTTCAAGATTTATAAGGACAATTTCAACACTTTTGTTTTCCACCCTCTTTCCATTTACAATAAAATTATGTGAATAATGGAATAACATATTGAGTATACACATACATGTAACATTACAAGTAAATATGTATTGTTGAACACAGGAAGACAGGACTGAAATCTTCTATCTCTGCAACCATTAGAAATTAACTGAAAGACATTCCAATGGTTAAGATTTCAGCCAAGTGGGAAATCCTCAGCTTTCATTTGTCATTTATGGTGGTAGTGCTTTCCTGGCAACTAAACTTCCACTATCAAAAATGTCAGCACTAACAGTTATTTGTGGATAAAAATACCAGAAACAATAAGAAAAAGAAAAATATATGCAATCAATATCAGTCAAATTTCCCAGTGCAGCATGAGAAAATGCGCTATCATTGGCAATAAACATACCCAACAAAGAATGCACTAAAGCAACTATACACTAGGAATATCAGCTTTATTGTTTTATGAGAAATGACAAAATATTGTGTGCAATTTTAATCATTTTCCAGTTGACTTTGATTTGAATTCTGGAAATGTTTTATCTTCATTCTGACATTACCTTTAAACATCAATGGAAGCTGTCATTTCTCTTCCTTCTTAAAAGTCTCACAAGGTAGAGCAAGCACTAGACAATCATTCATTCATTCTTCAAATCCCTACCTTCCCCACACACTACACTAAAGACATAAAAATGAAAGTCTGCTTTGATATTCTACAAAGTCAGTAAAGAAGGAAGGATACAAAGAAGTAAAATCAATACATTTTAAGAGAATATATGATTTACATAAAAGTAAAACACTCAGCAAGCTATGGAGTACAGAGTAGAGTTCTATGCAATTCTGAAAATTAAAGAGAAATAGTACATAAGGTCAAAACAGTACTCCCTTATTTATAATAAGTGCTTTATTTATTGTGACATATATATCATATGCAATCTGTAGTTATAAATATGGATATATATATACTCTATAATATTTTAAATTCAAGTATGTGATGATATACATACCTAAATATGTGATAAATTTCCCAGAAAAAGTATAAATAAGTCCTAATAATAAACAGAAACAAACAACAAACATTTTGCATAATTTGTCTAAATAGAATTCAGGCATTAATAAAATTAAAATTTCAAGATTACAAGGTTAAATGAGTCCTTATTCTCACTTTAAAAACTATCTTTCAGAGAGAATTTACATTTAAAAAAGAAATATGCTAACTTTGCTGTTTAGATGCATCCTTAGTAATAATAAATTATAAAAATTAATAATATGGAAGTGAATAACAGAAAACTTCTAAATGAAATCTGTAACAGGCTGCTTTAATTATATAATTATAGCCATTATTTTTAAGCTAAAACATACTCAGAAATACAAATGCCTAGGAGCAGTTTAGAAGCTATGTAAATAATTTTGGGGTAATGAGGCTTATTTAAGAGTATATTAAAAATTGAAGGCAAATATGCTGAAGGGTAAATGGAATGTTACACATGCAGAGCAGCATGAGGGTCTTCATCACATTACTTTCACAAAGCTGCCTTTGGGGAAAGGAGACTCATTACGTTGATGTTGTAATGCAACTGGGATAGAGTGGCCCTTCAGTGGGATGCTCCATCTCCTGTCTTTAAAACTCAGTATTTGGGGGTCGGGGCCAACTCCATTTTTGTCACTATCATTCTTTTATCTAAGTTAATTGTTATTTGTCTCCTGTCACCTTTGTCTCCTCAATTTGACAAAATCAAATAGGTGTTCAAGAACAAGCTCATGTCTTCCTCATTTTGGTTTTGTCTTTGGGGACGCACACATGACCTCATAAAAGATCTTATAAGAGAGGGGGCCCAAGAGTTGGGTGCTGAAAAAAGAAAAGAGGTTACCAGGCACCAAGTGAAAATATCATCATAGGCAGAACAAAGGAATGTGCTGTTAGGACATGAAGTTTAGTGTGGCTTTAGGGCTGCTGGAGGAGAGACTGGACAACAGGAAGAGGGTGAAGAGGTGAGGCTGGAACTCCAAGCCAGCATTGGGAAACAGTGTTCTTTTCTTGGAGCAACATATAACCACTCACAGATTACAAGGAAGAGATTCGTCATAGTTTTAATGATAAAGGAAAGAAAAGGGCAAGAGAGAAATATATCACTTCACATCTTCTGATTTGCAAAACAAAAACTAAATCCATTCAATTCATGAGATAAGATGATATCATTTGGTTGAAAAAAAGCCAACAATGTGAGAATCTATTTAATAAAGAAATGAAAGGAATGGACAGATATAAATTAGAACAGAAACACAAAAAAATGTTTTTTAAAAATTTTGCAATGTCAGGTTTGAGATGCTCTTCTGCATAATCAATGTGTCACTGTAATAAAGCTAGCTATTTCTGTAGTTTTCTCACTGATAAATTGAGGATAATATTAGAGTTATTGTAAATATTTAATAATATAATACATAAAAAATCATTAGGATACTGCCTGGCATACATAAATCCATAAAGACAAATGCTTCGTGGTGAACACAGCCTTCTGATGTTGGTGAGCCCAGCATCTTACCTTTGGAAGTTGTATGTCAAGGGATTTTTTAATACTTCAAATAGTATGAAACTACTATGGTTGAACTGTGTTATTCAAAAGTTATGTCTAAGTATTGATCATCAGACACTGAGAATGTAACCTAAGTAAAAATGAATATTGGATATGATGAATTCACACCAAAATGGCATGTGCCATTCTCATACATGACTAGTGTCCTTAGAAGAAGATAGAGACCCACCCAGAAAATGACCCACGACAATGCAGGAAGAACTAGGAGGGACGCAGCTGTAACCAATAACATGCCAAAATGTGACAGATACCTGAAGGAACTCGGCAGGAAGAAGAATCCTCTCCTAGAGATTTTAGAGGGAATATGGCCCTGCCAATACTTTTATTTCAGACTTCCTGCTTGCATAAATATTAGAAAATAAATTTGTGTAGTTTCAAGCTCCCAAGTTTTTAGTATTTTGTTAAGTCCTAGGAAACTAAAGTAGAAATATTACAAGAACATTCTTTTCCTTTTAAAAAAAAGTCTCTAGTTTTCCTGACATTCCCCAAATAACTTGAAATCCAACAAAGCATCAGAGGACCTGTCCCTTGCACTCTCTTGTAGGGGTTATGTTTACTCCTGTTACTTTGGCTATACCCTGGATATCACTGTATCCCAGATGGGGAGCACCAATCCAGGCCTCTTTGGAGTTCTATAACTTTAGGTCTATTTAAAACTTCCATTTACATTGCTGATATGCAATTGAAGAGACAGTGAGTTATTATTTCCTTCTCCATTTCAATGTGATCATAACTTTTACTCATCTGTTCAATCTCAATCTTGGGCAAGAACCCTAGACTCATAATTTAATTCATCACTAAGAGTCATTAGCTTGATTTCTGAAATAAATTCCACATCTGTTAAACTCTCTGCCCACCTGCTCTTGCCACCTTAGGCCTGAAGTTCTCGTATCTCTCTTGGAGTAATCCAAATGTCTCCCTTGCTGGCCTACTTGCTTCCTCTTTGGTCCCCTGGCACCCATTCTTGCAGTCAAATGCCTGACATAGATTATCAGGAGAAAGCTGGGCAAGGACTATACTCAGGAACTGCTGTACTGGCACAGAGGAGTAAAACAGTGCTTTGAAGAGGTGGTGTTGGACTGTGAAGATTGGGGAAACTAAACTATTCTGCTTGGCCCAGGATTTTGTCACTATTTTAGTAAGGAACCTCACGTCCTAGAAGACCTCTTGGATAAGAGCAAAGTGGTCACTGTAGCCATGATGCCTAACATGCCTAGCCATAGAGGTCCCATGTGACTCCATGAGAACTGTGAGGTTGGAATGGTCCTTCAGAATTGGTCCTGCAGAATTGGTGTAGCGGGTTTGTTACATTCCTGTATTAGATACTGGATGTTTGAGAAAGGAGCATGGCTTTGTTTAAGATAGCTGTGCATCAGATCATTCGTGTTACTCAGTAGTTTTCTAAAATGGGGGAACGGATCCTTCAGGCTTCATGGAAAATCATACCATATCATTCACTCCAGATATCACTTCTAAATGCAAGTTTGATGTATTTAGAAAATGGAAGAAATCCCTTATTCCAAAACAACTGAGGGTACATTAGGAAATAATGTTAGAGGCACGTGGGCATATCATGATGTTTGTTATATGTCACTCTAAAGAAAGTAAGCTTGACCATGAAACCTTTATGCAATCTTTCCTAATACTGTGATTATTATAATAAATGCAAAATAAAAAGTATATTTTATGCTAGTAACTGAGTAAACATGTACAGGAAGAAAATTTCCTAAATCTGATAAAGAAAGCTGTGAAAAAGTAGATAATATTTCACTTGAAGGCAAAAGACTAAGTGCTTGCCTCCAACATCAGGAATAAGGCAAAGATAACTACACTCATCACTCCTACCTTCTATCGTAATGGAAATCCTATCCTGTGCAATATGGCAAGGAAAACAATATAAATGGAAAATCAAAAGCAAAACCATACCTACCTAAAGCCAATACGGGAATCAATGTAGAAAATCTCAAGGGCTATTAAAATTAATCCATAAGTTTAGTAGATAATGTGATACAAGGAAAATTCACAAACACATACAACATGTACAAAACACAACAATTCTATGCAGTAGCAATGAACAATTAGAAATTGAAATGTTCTAGGGCTGGGGATTTAGCTCAGCAGTTCAGTGGCCTGCCTTGCAAGCGCAAGGACCCGAGTTCAATCCCCGGAACCAAAAAAAAAAAAAAAATTGAAATGTTCTAAAAGTTAATATTCAAAATAGCTACCAAAATACCTTAGCATAATTCTAATGAAATATATATAAGCTGTCTGAGTTGAAACTTATGAATTTGATGAGAAATTTTTATAAACCTCAATAAGTTAGTACACACATTGTGGCTGTGGACTAGAATCCCAATGATGTTAAACTGTAAGCCCAAGCTGAATTATAGCAGAATTCTTATTTTTAGAAATAAAAAGTTGATCTATATCTACATCTATCTACCTAGGTAGCTAGCTATATTTAAAGAGAATTAGACAACCAAGATAGTTTTAGAAAAAGAACAACACTGGAAGATTCAAACAATCTAATTTAAAGATTTATTACACAGATAAAATAATACAGTATGGTATTTACAAAACTGTGGACAATCAATCAATGGACCAAAATAGATCAAAGAAATAAACACATATATGATTCACTGGTTTTGTAAAAGGCACCAAAGTGTCTCAGGTTGAAAAGATAGATTTTTAAATAAATGACATTGGCACAAGTGCACATCCACATATATGTAGATATAAATATACTTGAACTCCTATCTTGTCCATTATTTCAAAAGGTTGAAAAATGAATTAAATCCAAAATATACAACCCAATACTGTGAAATTTCTAGTAAAAATACAAAATACAATTGATGTGTACTTTAGTTAGGCAGAGATGTCTTAAATACACACAAATCATAATCAATAAGTGAATTAAAATTGATATTCAAGACTTGATGGACATAAAGATGACTTTTTTTTGGAAGACATTATGAAGAAAACAAAAAGCCAGAATTAGATGATAGCCCCCAGCTGCAGATACTACCAGATTTACCTATAACTATCAAGGAGCATCAATAACCCACCCTACCACTTGTGTTCAATAAATAACTGGTCTAAGGGAAATTTGCACAATGGAACTCCCACTGGCCTAGCCAAGATGGTTTGTGATCTGCCCTATAGTCCACGATACTACCCAGGCCCCAGTTTTCTTTCCTTCTGCTCCCTTCTCCCCTTTACCTTTCCCACATGCAGCCCTTAAGAAATCTTTTATACTTCGGCCTCCAGAGAATCCGTACTGCATAGTAGGTAAGGACCCAATAGAGGGCATTATAAGGCAGAGAAGAATTTAGATCCATATTTTCTATATGGTAAGTATTCTGAAATATGTTAAATTGCACCCATCAACATTTCAATAATGAACACTATATTTTACCCATTAAGTTCTATATAAGAAGTTATTTTTGTAAAGTCAGATTTAATATCATAGATATCAAAAGTGAGATGATGGTAGGAATCAGCTACTAGAAGAATATGAAAAGTGATGCTACTTTGCAAGTTTGGATTACACACATAAAATCTCAAAATTATCGCCAGGCATGGTGGTGTACAACTATAACCCCAGCACTCAGGAGGCTGAGGAAGGAGGATCACTGTGAATTCAAGACCAGACTGGGCTACATAGTGAGTTCCAGGTCAGTCTCAACTACATAGTGAGATCCTGTCTCAAAAAAAAAAAATCTCAAAATTTTGTTCTATAAATGTAAAGGAAGAAGAAATCCAATTATCAAACTAGAAAAATATAATTTCCTACTAACATTTTAAACTTTCTCTTCCTCAAAACATCCTAGTATTTATAGTTCACATAATAGCATTGTGCATTTTAAAGCAAAGTGGGACAGCTGTTAACTTCAGTAACAAATTTTAAATACATTGGAACTTTTATTGTTTAAATGTAAAATATAATCACTAGTCATTTAACATAAGGACTTTAATTCAATTTTTAAAAGAAACTTTGATAACCTTTAGGAACTAATATATTGTTGGAACACAGTGAAATATACTCTAGCAGAATTAGTGCATTAAGTCAAGTAAAATTAATAGAGTATGTTTCAGTTATTAGGACAAATATAATTAATTTATAAGCAGAAAAATACTAAAAATTAAACACTTCTAATATGCAAAAATAGAGATTATGACCAAAGGCTAATTTATCAAACAATCCAAATAAATCTTATGATTTTAATCTTCCTTGAACATCATTTTTGAATGGTTATAAGAACAGAATAGTAAAAGAGTAGCTTAATGAGCTGTCTTTGGTGGAACGGGGACTCTCAAAAACCTTGCAGGAAAACATTGGTCTGTAGAGCAAAATAGAAAGAAGAAACATAGGAGGGAAGTCCACGTGTCACAGAAAAAATAAGCAAACCAATGAATATGTGTGTAAAAATGTATTTTTAGGAACTCAGAGTGAGAGCAGTTTCCAGTGGAATGACAGTAAGGGAAAGTGGCTTGTCGACATGAGTAGTGAAGATGGTAGAGAGATTCCAGGGCAAATGTTAACTACCAAGAATCCCAGGCAAAACAGAGGTAGCGGGAACTTTAATTGAGAAACAGAGCTGTGCTTCAGGAATATGGATGCTTGAGTTGGCCACATGCTCAGGACTAGAATACTGATGATAAGAGGAGCTGACCTTCAGTTTGATTCCAACCTTAATGGAACATCTTTTCTATTGTGCACATGGGGGATAAGAGATGCACACATGGTCTAAGTGCAGGAAGAGTTTTATCCCCAAGATGCTACAACTCTAAGAGAAGGGAGTGGGCTTTATACGAGCTACCTTTAAGAGAACAGCAGGTTTCAAGCTGAGGACTCTGCCTGTGGGGGGGATGTAAAGCCGGAAGTGAACAGGTGGATGTCACAGGGCAGGAGAGGCTGTAGAATGAAGCAGTGTGCACATGGCGTCCTCTGCTGCCAGAGATATCGTGGAAATAAGCGTCATCTATGGAGAAGGAGGAGCAAAATTATGGGGCTCCCAGTCACTTTCTTCTTCCATTTTTCCCAGCACATACCCCAAATCATCACCTAACTCTTCATTCCTTTATTTTTTTTTACCAGGTAATGTCGTCATCTATTTTATTAATAACACTGTGGTAATTAACACTTCCCTTTTCTAATACCTATACCAGCTCTCTAAAACAATCTGTGGGTGCCTCCAAAGTCATCTATCACAGATGGAAATCTGCACCTTTCACTCATTCATTTAAAAGCTTTTCTGTATTCTAAAATGTCTGTTCTATTAAAATAATAAACTCCCAGTTAGTACACAGCCCTCGGACGACTGACCCAGGTGCCGATATCTATTGGAACTAGAGTTAACTACTGCAGCACATCATCAGAATCTATGTGTCAGGCTAGTGAGTAACATTTGAAAGAATTTGAGAGGAACGGGAGAGAGAATTAATGTTGACACGGCGTGGGCAGCTTATAGAAAAGATGTGCCAAAAGGATGATCTCTAACCTACTGTTCTTGGAAAATCATAAGCTCTCCTATCTTTTCTTATGCATCACCACTGAATATTCTTCACGGTTAGAAAAATACAGCACTCAGCAAAGCAGGAGTTTCAGTATAAATTAATCTTCTGAGAAAATGAGCTCACTAATCAGTATGTATGTGTATATGTATGTACTGGTGTAAGGGACTGAAATCAGGCCCTTCACACTGAGCTACACTCCAGCTGTTTTTATTTTTATTTTGAGACAGTGTCTCACTAACTTACTAAATTGCGCAGGCTAAGTTTGAACTTGTAATCCTCCTGTGTCAGATTCCCAGAGCTCTGGGATTATAAATGTCAGTCACCAGGCCTGCCATGCTGCTAAAGTGGTATTTATCAGTCAAGCACAATACTTAGTGGGGGAGTAGACTCACTCTAGGCTCCCTGGGTTTATCAAACAACCATACAACAGAACAAGCTTCTACCTGTCTACAACTTACCCCCAGAATTTCTTCTTAACTCACGCTATAAAATGTACTGGGGATTTGGCTCAGTGGTTCCACTGCCTACCTCAAAAGTATAAGTGCCCAAGTTTGACCCGTGGTACAAAAAGAAGAAGAAGAAAAAGAAAAGAAAAATGTGCTGTACGATTGATTAACAGTGTTTTTCCTACAAAAATTCTCATACACATCCTGACACAGCCACTGTGGCTCCTGGTGACACGGCTCCCCTCCTTCCCAGTTTGCCCATTCATTCTCAATCTTTACGATTTTTCTGTAGAAGCCAGTCCCCCTTCCAGGGTTTTCCTGGCACCTGTGCAGCTTGCAAGGGGACTTTCCACATGTCACAGCATTTGTATATAGCAGCTCTAAAAGTATTATTTCTCCAATGTCCAAAAAGTTGTCACATGCATATGTTTTTAGCATTTTCAAAGAAGTTATTTTTAATATCTAATTTATTCTCTAATTTTAAAGATAGTAACATCTTTTTAATGCCCATCTTGACCTATACATACTTTTCTCATTTTAGCCTTTAAATATGTGTATACACACGTATATGTATATATACATATTTACAGAGAAAGTTCGACATTTCCAAAAATGACATATACTTATATAGAATATTACATATATTTTGTTGATTTTACTGTTTTCATGTGTGAAATCATACTTGTGATTATGATCAGAACTGCAATCTTCAACTGGTAGATTTTTTCCCAGTAGTTCTGTACATGTTAAAAATATAAACATAATTTCGGGGTCAGGGATTTAGCTCAGTGGTTCCAGGGCCTGCCTCGCAAGCACAAGGACCCATGTTTGATCCCCGGTACCAAAAAAGAAAGAAAGAAAAAAACTATATATATATGCTTTTCAAGAAATTTTTAGAAGTTGTACATATATGTAAATAATTCTGGTGAAGACGAAATAGTCACTGTGATTAAAAAAAAAAAAAAACAGCTAGACAAAAAGCTGTTTTCTTCCCATGCTTCCCATCAAATTAATAGTGTTCTTCCTATAAATTTCTCACATACAGCCTGACCCAAGACCTGTGGTCATGGCAACCCTGTTCACCTCAATTTTGCCTAGTTTGTTTGTTTGTTTTAATTGAGTTTATTGGTACATTTCAGGTATACAGTACAGTTACATTAATTATTGGGATCCTGTACCTTTACACGACAGGTCTTGGTTCTCATTTTTCCCCTTACCCCTGCCCTCCCTTCACCCTTGCCTCCTCCCCATTTACAAACACTTTATTTCCATTTTTTCATTTTCTCATATTTTTTTCTTTTCCCTTATTACCTTTCCCCCACCCTTCCCACTTTCCCTACACCTTTAGCCCTTTTCTTCCTATTTCACATTGTCAATTAGTTTGTTTTTAATCTTCTTTAAGATTTTCCAGAAAGGACATTTCCCATCACAGGGTTTCCTGCATTTTGGAATATAAGGTAAACTGCAAATTTTAATATCCTTTTATGAAGAAATAAGCATATTTGATCACTTTATAAAACAAGTCTCTGATGTATTGTAATGGAATTAAGGCTTGGTTTGAGAAAATGATGATTTAACTTTCCTATAGTCACCCACACCTTAGTAAAAAATGTACTGACCTTTGTTCAAATTTCTTCTTCTAGTTTTCATCTAAGTATCTAATTATTAATTATCTAATCATTTCTTTATCCTACAAAATATTTACCTTAGCCTGCTAGAGTATTTTGCAAAGTTGCAATGAGACAGACACATGCCTTTAACTAAACTGTCTGAAATTTTTTTTCCTCCTCCTCACAGGACCGACTAAAGTATCATTAAGCATGATTTTTTTTTCTTTGCACAATTGCAAATAGTATAAATAAAGAACATGAAATTAACTATGTGGAGGTGACAATTAAAGAAAGACTTAATTATTTGGAAATGATATTCACAATACATACTGTATTGCAAATATGCAATTATGTCCATATTGCAAATATGTCCATGAAAAAGCAATGCAAATAACGGCCAATTTAATAATGCTATGAAACACATTTAGTCTAATTAGTCTCCAGTGATAAAAATAAATGCTAACATTTATTGAGCATCTTTTGTGTGCCAGGCACAATGTCAGCCCTTCACATTGATTATCTCATTTTAATCTATTAATAGACTTAACTCTGAGAGATGGAAATTTAATATTCTAGTTATTGATGATTTAGAAATAATTTTTTTCAGTGTTTTGTGTTCTTTTTTATTTTGTTGCTTTTTTTTTAATGGAAGTAGAATTTTCTTCCCTGAAAATATGTCTTCAGTGCTTCAGCCCTGACACTGTATTTAGGGTTTTTCTCACTTTTCTTGTTCTTCCATGATTAGCTCCCCATCTTGGCCAGGGGAAGTTCCCTGCTGAAGGTGGCATTGGCATGCACTAGAAATGTAGCGGGTCTTTGCAGCAGTTCTCCTCATTTAGATTGTAAGGGCCAAGACAGCATCCTTATCCATTTCACATTTTGTGGCACTATTCAATCAGCTGTTATGTGACCCAAGTGGAAATTCTGCCAAGACCTCTGGTTATTTCACAAGTAATACAAAGGAAATGAGGACCACAACTTCTTATGTCTTTGCTAATGGCATCAATTAAAACAAATTCTTCTGGGATCAACGTTAGTGCTGTCTTATCTTTTCCTAGGAAGAGGACTCAGAGACTTCTACTTCATCTTTCTTATCACAATGGCTTTAACTCCATAAGTCAGAGAATTTTTTTGAGGATTTTATTGATTAGAGTACTCATCTCATTACTGTAATCAAGACCCAAGAAAAATTTAACAAAGAGCCTGTGAGTCCCAAGTTGTACTAAAAAGGACAATAAAAATGGACGTGATTCTACTGAATGTGCAGGGCATCATCTCTATCTAATACATCAATGGAACCTTTATCTCTTTCATACTATTTCCAAATCTCAGCCTGAGGGTTTGCTTTCTAGGGCTACTTCTTGTGCCAAATATCTTAGATAGCAGGAGTAGACTTTATAAACATGTATGGTGTGGATAATATATTTTGGAAAGTAAACTTCATAAGAACCAAGAAAATTGAGGAACTAGGAAAAAAGAAACAAGTGATTCCTATAATAGAAACTTAAAACTGGGAACCTTTGCAGAGACACGAAGAATGCACCTCACTATTATTCTACCTAAGGCAGAGAAGAAGCAGCACTTACCACCAAGCCTAATGTCTTCATTTGTAAGAAGCATCAGCAACCTGAACCTCAAAGTTTATACAAAACCTAGGATATCTATGTGGTTTCCCTAAGAATCTCAAAAATGCAGGGCAGTAATGCTTCCAGGGGACAAAGCGAGAGAAACTGGATACAGTGAGGCAGCTGCAGTCAGAATCCATCTGTGGGAAGCTGGTTGTCATCACAATGGCAGGAGAATATGAAATGATAGGAAAAAAGTACTCGATACATTCAGATGTCTTTTTAGAAAACAACTCACTATTTCTAGTAAATTAAAATTCATGGAAACTATTCTCAAGCCCTTTCCAATTTCTCTAAAGACCCGATTATTAGCACATAAATGTCCTACTCTTATCTTGGCTTAAGTGACAAAACACCCAAATTTGGATTCTGTTTATTGCTGAGTTAAAAGGTCTCTGTAGCTCCCTTGTGATATTAGTCTAGAAGCAATAACAGAATATTTTTAAATGTTCCATGAGATTGTCCCTTTAAGTATATCTTGATAATCCCTTTCTATGATTTCTAAATAATTTGAGCCCTTATGACCAGGTGCAGACAGTGTTTAGCATCATAATCCAACCAGATAACAATTAGTATTCATCTCCTAAATCCACCAAATAATCACAGATCAGCAATATTTTCCCATGGCAGGCAAGATATCAGGAAAATATAAAGATGAATCAGCACTCTTTCTTCTACTCCAGTCTAAAGTTCACTTATCTCCTGGTGGGTTCCAATCAATGCCCTCCCCCACTGCCTTCCTGGAATATCCTCTTCTGCCGGGGGAAGTAATCTGTGTATCATTGGCTCCTCTCTAAATCTTTAAAAAACTAATGAGTCTTCTACAAGAGAGATACATATTTTCCAGATTTTAGAGCGCACACTTTTTATCATGTTGTGCATTTTTTCAAACATTGACAACGTATTCCTAAAATGCTGACAAGCAGAGATAAAATTGTTAGCAAGTAAGATTCAGCAGAAGAAGTTACTCTTCATTGTGATAAAGAATCAAAATTGCATCCTGAGTGACAAGGCACATATCTAAAAACAACGGCAGTCACTTGCCAACAGTATAGGAAGGAGGTAAGGGTTGAAGTTTAATAAATCAGGGCATTTATTGGGAAAGTTTGGGGTTGACTCAATTCAAGCTATGAAACAGGAAGGGCCATTTTTATCCTTCATGTTAGCATAAGTCTGGCACACGGTCAGCACCAAAAGATGCACAGCATATTTTCTTTTATAGTATAACACTGTAGTTTTCTGCAAATTATTCATTTTTAAAGTTTGCAAACTACTTTAATGTTTCATGGTATAACATCAGACTGACTTTTTATATTTGGATTGCAACTATCACACCCATCCTCTTAAAGAGTTCCCCCTCACATGATGTTGGACAAAACAGTGACAATCATAGCAAAATCTGAAAATTCCATTAAGACAAGTTCCATTCATATATGCATGTGAAGATCCACAGGAAGCATTTCTGTGTAAGATCTGAAAAACTGTCCTTTCTTACTCAGTTCCACATTTTTGAATTTTTCCCTTCTAAGAAAAACTAGTATTATTATGCTGTTCAATAAAGTTATTGCAATTGGTACTGACCTGCATCTATGTCTAAAATGTTGCTTTATTTATGACATATAAAATAAAATACATTTTCCTAATGATTACTACCATGGTCCTGTGGATAAAGAAATTAAATACAGCTTATAGAATGAAAAGAATATGCTAATGTGACATTAAGACTGTGAATTTGAGTCTCCTTTCAGTTCAAAGATACTAAATAATCCTTAGAAAAATTTAGAGGCTAGAGTAATAGCTCTTTTGCACTATTTCTAAGCTTCATTATTTGTTCTGAAGGTATATCAGCCTGACTGGCACCTCCAAACCTTTGCTATATAGAGTAATGATGGAAAATGTAAATTTCTGCAGCATTCTTGATAAGCTATACAGGATACAAGATGAAATTGTTCTGTAATGTCTTTGATTTATTTCTACATGCCTTTATGGAGTGAAAAAGGGCAAGGATTGCTTTAGAAAAAAATTTCAAAGTGTACCAAGAAGGTCTCTTTTAAATCTGCATCCTTGGTGACCAATCCTTAGAAGGTCAATACTGCAGAAAAAAGGCTTCGTGCTTCAGATTGAAGGATGCCTGATAGAAAACCAGATTAAAGTACCTAGACACACACTTATACATGAATACAGTATTGAGATATACACACACATATATGAAGAAAAGAGAAGTGAGCCTAGCAGGGTTAAAAGTAAGACTTAGTGAAAGAACGTACAAACTACTGGCTTTGCCAAAATCAGGGGCAGGAGCTGAGGCACGACAAAACATAAAGATAGGTAGATAGGAGACAAGGCATTATAATTTTAACACTATAGTTTTAAGAAAAGCTGTAGCTTCAAGCCACACAAATTACCCAATCACAAAACCTAAAAAAGAAAAAGAAAAAGTTCTCCAAAGGGTCTTAGAGATACAGTAAGCCTTCAATTTAGGAGCTGTGCTTTTCATCTGTAAACTGAACCTGCACTTTTTCTGCTATAAATTCTGCATCCTCAAAAA
>NW_022900914.1:54658240-54662680 GCF_012274545.1 Fukomys damarensis | reverse complement strand
CAACCCAAAAAAAAAAAAAAAAAAAAGAGTGCTATGAAATGGGAAGAATGTATTTCAACTTCAAACACATACAAATGGTTTGCATTCTAACCTAGCCTTTTAAATGGATGGCCTGACAGACAGCAGAAATACACATCCTAGATTATCCACTTTGAGGACCCCATTAAAAACCCTCAACACCTGACTATGATGTGCCTCTCTTTATAGTCTGCACTGTATTCTGAGTATATACTTCTTAAGTTCTGCCTCATAAAGTTCTCTTATACCTCTCACCAAAATGTCCCAAAAACTTTTTTTTTCTGTTACAGGAGTCAAGGAACCTAAAACTTACTGAATTGTTGGGGTGAACAGAGGTCTCTTTTCTTCATCAGACCCCATCCTGTAGCAGAGATTCCTAGAAAGGTGTCCTTTGCTTCTGCCAATCAAAAATGGCTGGGTTGCAAACAAGAACGATGGATCACCAAAAGGAACAAGCAAAGAAAGTAAACTGTGTAACTGATATACATCCTCTTTTCTTCAAGGATAAATTAATCACCTGTTTTTAATGCTGGCATGACAACTTTGTACACTTTACCACTGCAGAGTAAGAGATTCATTAAGGACTACAAAGCCTCATTTTTCTTTTTTACTTTCTGAGAATAAAAACAAATGAAATTATTGTGCTTTTGTTACTTAATTCCTTGCTACATTTTGTGGTGCTTGAACTCAAACCTAGGGTCTCATGTATACTAGTTAGGCACTCTACTATTGTACTATAGCCATGGTCGAGAATTTCCTAAGAATCTCAAGTCTTTGCTACTTGAGGCTAATATCTTCAAGCCTCATTCAATATTGCTATCTTCTGGGAATTCATGTCAAAACTTTCTCATTGGCCTTTACTTTTAGATATTCAGATGTGTTTATTTAGTGATACAGAGTTCTCTTGAGTCATCTTTGATATCTCAGGTTGGACAAACATTTAATATCTTACATTAACTTGTTCTTCTTTCTATCTTGACTGCTTTTGTAAAGAAACTGTCTTATTTTTTAAAAATTAGCTAAGGGCCAGGGATTTAGCTCAGTGGCACAGTGCCTGCCTCGCAAGTGCGAGGTTGAGTTTGATCCCCGGTACAGTGAAAAAAAAATTAGCTGATTTTTACTAGAGCCTGTTTCACCCCAGTGAAAGAGATTTTCTATCCTGAATTTTGCATTAAAGATCTTATTTATTTATTTATTCATTTATTTTGGTACTGGGGACTGAACTCGGGTCCTTTGGCTTGCAAGGCAGGCCATGGAACCACTGAGCTAAATCCCCAGCCCGCATTAAATATTTTAAATATTCAAATCAAATTAAAAATCAACTTGAAAGGAATAGAAAATGCTGTTTTGTACCACTGGATGGTTGTGGTAAATTTGAAGATCTATGAGGATAGAAAAGTCCTGGAGTCTAGTAGAAAACTGATTGAATCATATTCTTGGCATACAGCCCAACATAGTGGTGAAAAAAAAAAGGAACACAAAAGGAGAGATCAGATTAGTAACATCCTATTTTGAAGTGTTCCTGTTATGGTTTGTGTCTAGATGTCCCCTTAAAGTCTCATGTGGTCATAGGTGGTGCTCTTTCAAAGGTGGCCGGATCTAGAGTGCATGATGCTGGAAGTGCACTTATGGTACAACACTAGGATCAAGGGCACCAGGATTAAGGGCATGAGTGCTAACCACCTTAAATAGCCTAAAAGGGATATAAGAGACAGAAAGAGCTGTGGTTGTTCTTTATTGATCTGGTACCTTCTGCCGGCCATGAACTGTTTCTCTTCTGTGTCGCTCCTCTGCCAGGCCACCATGTCTTGGAGCCTGCCAATATGAAACCCCTACAAACTATGATCTACATAAAACTTTCCTCCCTTAACTTTGGGTGTTGGGTATTTTGTCTCAGCAACAAGAAAAGAAACTAAGATAGTTTTTAATCTTAAAACATAAGAATTGGACTAAACCCGTGGTTCAGAATTCCTTAAATGTCTAATTAAAGCACAGATCACTGGGCCTCACTGCACAAAGTCTAATCCAGCAGGATTGGAATGAAATGGAGAATATGCATTCCTACCAATATTGGAGGGAACCTGATGCTGCATGTCTTGGGACCCCCCCTTGAAGAATCATAAAACAACCTTTCTATTAGGAAATGCATGTTATCAGGGAAAAGGTAAAGTATTGTCAGGAAGAGGGGGATGCAGAGACTCTCCAAGGGGAAACTGGTATACACATACATAAGAAAAAATGATTCAAAATATTTCATTTACTAAGCTCCATCCCAGAGAACAATAAAATCCTAACACATGTAATAATAAACTGTTAAGTTTTACAAATAAGAAAGTGATGACATATTTAACTAAAAGTATAAAAATGTTCTAACTTCCCTTCATGAATTCTCCTTAAAAATCAAGAAGTCCAAATATACAATCACAGGGCAAATAGGCAATATTTTTGGTTAAGTTAAGCCATGTTTATTATCTAAGGAAGCTGTAATTTCCCATTTCAATAAATGAAAGGAGGCCAATATGTTACCCTTTAGTTAGCACTGAGCTTGGCATGATTAGCCTTCCTTGATATCCACAATTTCCATCACATCCTACCTGCTCCCTACATGTGTTTATACTAGGTGACTCCCAGGCACTTGCAAATTCTACTTCCTTCCATGTTGTGTGGAACAAAAATCACAACAAAAAGTCCATTCCAAACCACTCTGGAATTAATAACTTGTATAGACAGTGCTTTACAATTTTGATACCTTGTTTGCATTTTGAAAGGTATCTTTTAAAGATATAATATAATAACCTTAATGGAAATTTTGGCAACAGAACTGGAAGTAAAAGAAAACCTCTCCTTTGAGGTTGTGTAAATTACATTGAAAGGGATCAATTTAACATGAAACTGGATTGTGAGCTTCAAGAATCACATTCATTTCATCCCCCTACAGAGTACTCCACGTCATGACAGGAATACTTAATAAAGTCTGGATAGAGGAAAGACTCTTTTCATTTGCATTCCTAGGAACTCAATCTGTTTACTCCATAGCCATTTTTCATTATGTAACTGATGTTGTTATATGCATTTTTTATCTTAACCTGATTGATTTACTTGGCTTGAAACTCTTGACCTTCGAAAGGCCAGCCACCTCCAACCACCTCATCTGGCAAGCCCATGTACTCTTTCTCAGCAGGCACCATCCCCACCTTGTTAGATGAACAGCAATCTGCATGTCTGTACTGCTTGCAGCCAGGAGTTAGTTCCCAAAATATGTATGCTGACTTCCTTTTGTTTTTGTTTTTGCAGATATTGGGGAGGTATTTATTTATCTAAAGTTTGTCACCAACACAGGAACAGTTTTAAATGACTGTTGAAAGAATTATAGTGTCTAAAACTCTTCTTTCTTAAGCCTCAGAAAGATCAGACACTTAATTTGTTTTCTACAAGATCTTGTAAGATCTTTCTTTGTCTTTTGTGTGCTCATGAGGGGCCACTCCTGTCTAGGGATCTTTTATAGAGTCACAAATATAGCAAACACACACTGCATAAATATATTGAAGACCAGATATATATTCCTGTCTCTTGGACCCAATATTCAGCACAGGCACTGTGAAACTTGTTGCCACAATATACACTCTTATGACCAAGACATTTAAGGGTGCAGGGAAATCTTTTCTAGATATGTTGCTCCATACCTGCAGAACAAAATGAGATTTTGTTCCGATGCTAAGGATTATTTTGTGTTCTTAGAAACAGGTATTTCTCCTGAGGAAAAGAAACAAGTATTAATTTCACCCAAAAGAGAAAATAATTAATGTATCTTTCCTGAAGACAGCAAGAAAGCAGTAGATTTTGTAAAGAAGCATTTCCTTCACAGTACTGTTAAATATCTGTTTTTTTTTTTGTTTTGTTTTCTTTGCTTCTCTTCTTATTTCAGATTGTACCTCTGGGTCCCACACAAAATACCAAAATATTCACATCAGTCATAGACAGTGGCAAATAAGCACAATATTGAGCAATTCATAGTACTCTTAAATTTATATACATATTTATATTTATGTCCCAATGTAGCCTGTGTAAAGTATATTAAGGTTCTTTATTTTACCAACTAAAAAGCAACTAAATAGTACAACTACTAATTATTTCTTTGCATAAAAATATTTAATAGGTTTTAATTTAAAAATAATACTTTTCACATTTAAATACAATTGATTTAAAACTTAAAAATTCATAATTACGTTTTCTGTTTTCTTTAATTGTAAAAGATACTATTCAATATTTTAGAGAAAAATTAACTTTCTAAACATATATTTGTAAATGTTTTATAATGATTTAATTACTTATTTTTTGGAGATAAGTATCAATCCAAGAGACTCACACACTGAGCACACATTCTACAGCTAGATTACACCCAACCAACACTTTAATTTATAT
>NW_022900914.1:54608051-54658215 GCF_012274545.1 Fukomys damarensis | reverse complement strand
ATACTGAACTTGGGATCTTGTGCTTGCAAGACAGCAGGCTCAGCAGAACCACTTAGCTAAATCCCTGGCCCTTAAAAAATATTTAAATGTTGTATATTTTATTATTGTATTTTGAATCTTTTAGGCAATTACTCTGAAGAGGACACAAATTGATTGAAAATCTTTAGTATACAAATATAATTAGTGATTTTGCTTCAATAAAGGAAAAAAATCAATGTTATTTAAACACATGTAAAAATTTGTCTGAACAGACTTTATTCATATGTAGCCATAGAATACAAAACTGGACAGTAATATTTAATATTCAATGACTTTGAAATTTTGCTGACTTTCTGTTATGAAAATAGTATAACATTGCAAAAGTATGTTGGTCAGGATGGGAGGCTATATATATATTTTATCCCTTTATTCATAAACTATTTCAACATAAAGGAGGTAGGTCCTCCAGCTGTAATACTGCAATGGGTCTCACACTCCTTAAGGGTGAGCTGTCCTGTTCCATTATGGGACATGCAATCAACCATGCAACTCAGAATTTTCACACTGACAGTGGCCTACTGGAGGAGCACATAGAAAAATGCTAAAGTCAATAATACGTACTGAAAGAAATACCACACCTATGTTTTAAACAAAGTAGACTTATCCTACCCATTGTTTCATGCCCCAAATAAATACTTTTGGTCATGAGATATGCTCTCATGTAAATGATCATTTCTAGTTTCATTATAAGGAAGTTCTAGAGATCAACTGTGTGGCAGAGCCTAGAGCTAACCATACTCTATAGTATACTTAAAATTTGCTAAGAGGGTTGTTCTTATGTGAAGTACTTCCACATGAAAAAAAATAAAGGGACAGGCTGTGCACAATAGTGCATACCTGTAATCCTAGCACTTGGGAAGCTGAGGCAGGAGGATTGCTGTGAATTTGAGGCCAGCCTGGGTTACACAGTGAGTTCAAGACCAGCCTGGAATACACAGGGAGACCCTTTTAAAAAAAACAGGAAAGGGAAGAGAGATAACTTTTGACAGGTGATGTTTTCTTATTGCAGCACTCATTGCTTCATAGACATTAAACATGTACAGATTTTCATATAGAAAAAAATAAATTGTTATTGTTTGGACCTGGATGTTTCCCCAAGCCCATGTAGTCATGGGTGGGGCTTTTCAGACATAGCTGGATCTAAAGTGTGTGATGCTGCAATTAAGGGTGTGATGCTGGGATTAATGGGACATTAATTACTAAATTAGTTACTGATTAGTTACTAAATTAGTGCACTGATTGGTTTAGCATAGTTTCAGTGTGACAAAGGGAAGGACCCTGAATGTGAGTGTCAACACCCAAAATTCAGGTAACATAGAAAGGAAAAAAGAGAGAGGCAGGCTGTTGCTGCTGCTGCTGCTTGCTCCATGTTGCTTCCTGCCTGCCTTGTCATGAACTATTTCTCTGTGATTTCCCTCAGCAGTGCCACTCTGTGTTGGAGCCAACGAACCATAGACTAAAACCTATACAAATGGTGAGCTGAAATAAACCTTTCCTCCTCTAACTTTGGGTGCTGGTTGTTTTGTTTCAGCAACATGAAAAATAACTAAGACATAATATATAAATGCTTGCTTTGCAATCAACATTACACATTCTAAGTATCCAGATATCTAATGCTGCATTGAAATACTCTAAATCCCTGTCTGCTTTATCATTTACCTGTCTCTAAAGTCTTAGTTTTCCTTCTGTCTTCTTTCTTCACATTGTTTTCTCTTTTTTCTTGCAAGTTTTATTTCCACTTTGTGTATGGGTGGGTACGAGAAAGAATTGGAAATGAAGAATTAGAATTTTTGCAATACAGACTAATTGCAATTTTCTACACTGTAGTTAGGACTGAATGAAGCCCAAGACCAAATTAGGAAGCACTATAAAATTTACTTTAAAATGACTCCTCTTCTGGAGATAGGGAGATAATTCTCCACATGAGTCTCTCAGTTTTTTAAATACCTGTGATCAGTGATACTAATTGATCCATTATTACAGACTATTTTGCTCAAGATGTTTCTGTAATGGACAGCTTTAGAGTAAGTGGAAGAACTGCTTATTATCACACTTAATTAATGTCTTCCATTGAAGCAAAAAAATGGCTATGTTTACTTTCCAGTATAAAAGACTCAGGTTCCTTTCCTGGGAATCTTCAGCAGGGATGCATCCCCACTTGTGTACAGCTTAGCCGAAGCCCAACTGTCCCATCTGGATGGTTCTGGCAAGAAGAGGGATTTTTACATGAATATGAACCACTTCCTGCCTGGCTGTGCTAGGAATGATAAAGGCCTTTGAATGTGACCCAAGTTTTGTTTCATCAATCAGAATATTTGAAACTGTGACAAGCTAACATGTTTGCAAGCTCGCACTTCCTTCTGCTATGTTCCCTGGCCATCATGAATGAAGAAGCGTCATTTCCCATGCGCTTCCACCATGACACACCTGCTTGAATCCACTCATTCATGGGCTGAATCCTCTGAAACTGAAAAAAAATCAACCTCTGCCCCTTTAACTTGCAGATGACAGGGAACTAGTCCCAGCAACAGAAAGGTTGACTGATACATTTCACAGTTCTTCACAGAAGATCCCTCTCTTACTCTCATCACTTTCCATTTTAATGTCACCCCACTGCTCATCAGAGACTGTAGCCAAGCCCATATTCTACAGATTGTTAACACACTAAGCACACATACTACCCAGTATTTCCTTATGCAACATAAAATATTTTCCAGCTGAACATACAGAAGATGCCCCACTGCTTTCTATTCAGTACAAGAATAAGTGAATTAGTAGAAGAGAAATATCAACAAATATGCATTATGCAATAACAAGGCATTGTCCTATATAGTTAGCATAAAATATTTATTCACATTTTATCATCGATAAGGCTATGTGGGCTTCATAAGTATGTCATTTTGTTGAATATTCATTATTGATACTGTCATGACTATTTCTGGTTTCTGTGTTACTGATTAGCCATGTGAAGAGCCAATGACAAGCAATTTTTCTAACGTTGTGAAAGCATTAAGTGTTCATTGGCCAGTACTGTTGTTGGAGTCTGGAATTCTTTCACTCTTTTCATTCTTAACATAACTTTTTAAAAAGAATTGACAAGGAGGGAAATGGCAATTTATTGGAATGAATCAGTTTTGGATGATGTGGTCGGTAAAGTAGGAAACGGCCAAGCATAGGCCTTCATTTACCCAGCCTGTCTTCCTCAGGTTGGTTGCATCTCCTTTTCAGCCTATTGTAAACATCATTGCACTATTGTAAACATCATTTTCAAATGTGAATGCTATTAATCTGAATTAACTCTATTGAGAATTGCCATACATCTGAGTTTGAATGCTGGAAGCCCCATTTCTTGATCTTAGGAACATTCGGGTATTGGAAGAAAAGAGGTGTGCAAAAGTATTCATGGTGGCTTGTTATATAATTATTATACATTAACTGTTGTATTATAGGATATATCACTGTGAATGTTGTAAGCGTAAGTAGTAACCAGTACTAGTGGCATTAAGGACTTTATAACTATTGTTGCAGCAACACTTAATTTTAATCAAAATTGGAAGAAGAAATAAAAGGAAACCTATTAATAGGTGTAATTGGTAGCCAGTTGATAATCATGAATTATCTGTTTCCAATAATAATTCTCTGGCCTTACAACCTGATTCCTACATAATTGCAATGGAAAGTGAGAACCATACTATATTATTAGCATTTCACTGAAGTTAGTTTCAAAAAATCTTAAAAGGCCATTTATTGAGCCAATAATTATTATGTCTCAATTCATTAGTCTATAGCCTTCAAATTCCATTTACACTACACCCTTATTTTTTTCTTGCATATCCCTCTCCACCACGTTCAAATCTCTCTCACAAAGGTTACCAATTACTTTCTTAATTGCCAAAGAGCAATTTTCAGTCATTATCTTGCTTGCCATTTCTGTGTTCTTTGACATTTTTAACTCCTCCTCCCTCTGTCTTGGATTTTTTCCCCTTCATTGATTTCTGACACCATCTTGCTCGGCAATATTTCTAACACCACTTAAACAGTTCCTAGCTAAGAATCTTCTGTTTCTCTTACCTAGGGTGCCATCTATATCTTTCATTCCTCTCCTTCCACAAATTCTCTCTAGCTAGTGCCTCCACTATTACAGTATTAGATACGATGTTTGTACTGCTGACTTAAAAATCACTGGGACTTCTGCTTGTATTCTCTATTCCAGAAGTCCATTTTAAAATGTAGAAATTCCCCAAGATTCTCTGTTTTGGTCCTTCTCATATGGCCTGCTCTCCCCACATGGCTCATTTCCTCTAAGCACCTTAAGTTGCATCCATTCATTACAGATTACTAAATTGAATGTCTAGCCCAAATATCTTTTGAGAGTTAGGCCCACATATCGAACTGCCCACCCAGCCATCTCCACATAGAGTTCAGGGATCAGGTCATAACAGTATGCCTAAATATTAATATGCTATTTCCACTTATTCTCTTACCATCACAGTTATGATGAGTGTCCTCCGGACACTATTTCCCAGTTTCCCTTATTTCCCATTTCCACTCACCACATGTTCTCACTGGTACCCTTAAAATGCACTGCATGCTTTTGCTTTCTTTACTACCAGCAATACCATAGAGACACAATTCTTATTGCTTTTGCCTATACTAGTGAAACAGACTTTCTGTCTGTCACACTCATCTTCCTCACCTCCTCCAACCCACGGGGGATGCATTCTTCACAATGTGAAATAAAGATCCTGCCAGAATGCAAGTAGAATCAGCTTAGTATCCTGCAGAAAATTAGCCAGGTCTTCCCTTAAGCCACACAAGACAAAGTAAGCTCCTTACTCTGTGGCTAAAATGTCCTCTACAATATGACCTTCACATACCTGATAAGGCTCATCCGCTGCCCTTCTCCCTCTGGCACTTGAAATCTAGCACACTCATCAGTCCCTGACACTTTCTTCCTTTGCAAATCTCTAGGAGTCTCCAAATGTTCTCCTTCCTTTGAATGTCACATTTATAGACCTGTAAAACCTCATCCATGAAATTTCATTTCAAGGGCTACCTCTTCCATGAGCATTTCCTAGGCTCACTTTAACTCTACCTGGGACTAGAAATCTGCTGTCAACCTTTGCTTTGCTCTGCTTTCCACTGCACATGGAATACCCTCCTCACATGGTGACTGTGAGGCTAATCAGTTAACACAGAAAAAAGGCTGCGCACAGTGGTGAGCTAAGAAGATGAAATCTTAGAAAACATTAACTCTTAGTCTTTTTAAAATTGTCATAGTCTGCCACCACCGCTTGCATGTGCCTTACCATTAGACATAAAACTCTTTGACAGTGAAAAGTGTATCTTCTCAGTTTTGTATTATGGGAATATTATTTTCTCCTTGCCAAATGTTTTAAGATTTTTTAGATTCGAACAGGTCAAATGTGAAATGTAGGTAAAGTTAATAACATGAATGTGATCGTGCATAGACTGTAATGAAATCAAAGCCTGCCTTCAAAATGCATTGGTATCTGGAAGTTTTCACTACTGATGCTAATTTGCCCTGATCACTTAGGTAAACAGTGATTCATGTATGTTTGTGCATTTGTGCATACATACATGTGTATATATATGTTACACATGTATACAGGTATGGATCTTCTCTCCGGAATTATCTCACTGCAGTAGGCATCTCCCAACATTCTTAATTATACCCAAAATATATATTTGCAAATCTGAGTGCAGTGTGTTTTCTGCAGCATGAGTGCCACTGTCTGATCCTGAGTTTGCTACAGGCATGTTTCACAGGCATCCACAGCGAATTGTATTTGAACTCATTAATGTTGTCATTTCTTACGCTGTCACCAAAGCTAAAAGTTTCACAGGTGTCCTCAAGATTTTTATTTCCTCATTAACATTCCCAAGTCACAGCACCTTCTCTGGAAAGCCTCTTTAACATCTGACTACATACTGATTCCACTGCTATTATCTTCTGAGCTTAGGCTTCTTACTATCCTAGTCACATCTATAACCTACCTCTACTCTTCCACCAGTGACAGTGAGAAGGGTAGGGGAAGGGGAATAAGGGAAAGGGAAAAAATAGGAGAAAATGTAAAAATGGAATTAAAGCCTTTGTAGGTGGGTAGGGGAAGAGAGGATGAAGGGAGGGTGGGGACAAGGGGAAAAATGAGAACCAAGACCTATCATGTAAAGGTACAAGATTCCAGTAATGAATGTAACTGTATTGTCTACCTAGAATGCACCAATAAACTCAATAAAAAAAACAAAAAAAATTAAAAAATAAAATAAACCTGTTTCTTTACTTACATAAAGCAAGAATTGTTCACCACTGTCTAACAAATGAGGCTTCTAGGGGTGCTTTGTTACAAATCAAAAGTTCTCAGTCTTTGTAATGACATATGAGAGAAGTCCACAGTCTGGACACCTCTAGTATAGATACTCAGGGTAATTTTCTTCACAATCTTCCAAGCCCGTGGAACTGAACAGAAAAGGGATTGTGATAATCAAAATACTGGCTGGGTAGTATGTGTAACCTATTAATTTGACTACAAATTTCCAGGACACAGGTGCAGAACAGTTTCCAAAGCTCTACACATGGAACCACTTAAGGAGTGCTATATTCAGTTCTTCTCCTAAGACCTCCAGTAGGTTTTTGATAGGAAGGCCTAGACCTCCTCAGCCTGAGAAGTGGGAGTACAAAAGATAGCCACCGTGAAGCTAGGGGCCCACAGTGCTCTCATTTTCATGGTGGTCTACTTCTACTCTGCAGAGTGAGTACATTTCTTTTCCTACTTTTAATAGGACCAAAGTCACTGTGCCAAGCGTGTTTCTTTTCCTACCTTTAATAAATGTAAAACCTCACTACCTTTTTTCTTATCTTGACCAATTCTTTATTCAGTACAGGAAGAACCCAGAAATACCTCCAGAAGGAGACTCCAGCATGCTGCAAAACAGAAAAAGAGCTCTCATTCTATCTTGTGGAATGAAGGGTGCCTGGATTGACTAATTGCAAGTAAAAATTAGTTAGGTCTATAAGCAATTATTCTCTGATTTTGCCAGTTGATAGAACAAAAGCAAATAAAGAAAATATGTTATGAAATAATATAATTTATTTTTAAAAGTCAAGCTACTGAAAAGTAAGGCAAATGATCATTTTGAAGTTGGGATGATTTGAAGGCTAGATTATCTGGCTGTTTGAGGACATAATTTTTTATAAAGTAATCGAAATGAGATTTCAATAAGGGCAAAGAACACAGAGGAAGGATGAGTAAGGTAATGTCTAAGCATGATGGACGATAATTCAAAGTCTTCAAGAGAAACTTGGCACTTAGTGGAAAGGAAAAATCTGAAATTCCTATTTGAATAAAGAGTTTACAAGCAGGAATGATTAGACTTATTGTGTGAATATGGGCTGTGGACTTGAATACTGAAGCACTGGATTTGTTAGCTAATGAGAGATAAGACAGAAACTGGCAGTTGGAGAGTAATTATAAGACATAGCTACTGGAAGACACATATGTTAGAATCAATTAATCATCTATATATAGAATGTTTTCCCTCTAGGATCTTGCAACATTATGTAAGATAGCTGTATTCCACAGTGTGTTTCAAGGTAGCCAAGCAGAGTCTGTAATTAAAATATGACCCTCATTTCACCTCTGTCCACATTTCTGGAAAGAGTGCCTGGTATCCACAGACCTCTGAAAAGGAAAACCATAATCTCCGCTTAATTCATTTGTTTTCTGTGGTGAAAATAAGCTGTATGTCTCAATAGTAAATCTTAAGAGTATGTTAGACTCATGACCTTAAATTTTATAATACATCTGTAAAATTGAAAAGTAATTCATTTTCTAGGTGAAATATGTCAATTGAAATGCCATACTTATGTTCACAAGTAAAGCTTACATTCTAATGTGAATATTCTTTTCATCTTTGCTAACTTCAATCAATAAAATTAGGATATAATCCATGCATACTCATTGTTCTCTGTACTGCTTTCCTATTTAAATATCATTGTATATTAGCATGTTTATCTGTTCTATGGATGTGAAATAATATAGAAACGCCTGTTAATATTTTTCAAACATTGTCATATTTCAATATAATAGGACAAGAAAACTTCCAATCAGTAGCGATATGTTTTGCTAAAGAAAGTATATGGAAGCACCCTAATAGGAACGGGACAGCATCTCTTGCCCCCCACCTCCTTGCCTTGCTCTTTAACTAGGGGTATTTCATTGAGTTCTCACTTATTTTAGGCATTTGTACATGGCAATTAAAAAGAACATATAAACATTATTATAAAATTAGCTAGTCTTAAATTAATATCTTTGGGATATGAATTAAAAATTAGCAATATCAGATCATAAAATCAAATAAATACTATTCTTGCCAAATTGAGTATCTGTTTTCATTGTGACAAAAATACTCACTGAGGTCCAACTATGTGCCAGGCACTGCTCTAGGCACTGAAAATACAGAGAGAAAGGCACTGCATGAACAAACATCTCAAACAGTTGCCCTCTTGGGTTAAACATTCTATAAAAGCTAAGATTAGAACAAAGCTAGAACAAAGATTAAACACGTTAGAAGTACAGCTTGGCTTATGGTGAGTTCATGTGGGAAAAAGAAAGGTGTTAAGGAGGCGTGGGAGCAGCAGGGTGGGAGCTACGTACATAGACTTGTCATGGCAGGCCTGGGATGTAAGAGAAGATTGGAGCAAAGACCACAGGAATAAGAGAGCATGCTGTGTATGTATAGAGGGACACAGTAGTTAAGCGAGGGTCATAGGAGAGCAGGAATGTCCTGAGGCTAAAAGTTGAGCAGCACCAAGGAAGAGTGTGGCCAGTGTGGCTGGCTTCCAGTGGGAAAAAAGTGAGTATGAGATAGTGAATCCAGAGATTAGTAACTGTACAGATCAGGAGAGGCTGGAAAAGGCCTCTGACTTTTACTCTCCAAAAGACGGGAAACTACTGAAGGCTTCTGATCAAAAGTGGCATATACTGAGTTACAAATTGGAAAGATCACTCCAGCTGAACCCCATGGGGAATATGGTGGCTGGAAAGGAGCCAGGTAAGGGCCCTAGCAGGATCTGGTTAAAAGACGATTCTGTTTGCATCAGAGAGGGAACAGGGCAGTTTCCTATTTTTACAGAGGTTTCACAGATAGAAAGGTACATATATAAATATCTAGATGAATGCTTTTCTCCAACTAAAAATCCTTCAAGCTCCTCTGTAATTCATTCCTGTCAGTTCCAGGAAAACCTGACTTTGAACAGGACATGATGGCCTTGTACATTTTTGTATTTTATATAAATAAAATTTAAAACTAAATATATATCACTGTCTTCCTTATTTCCTTCCACATTTATGAAATTCATTCATGTTATCACTTTAGATATACATAATTCATTCTCACTGCAACATAATATGCTACCGGGTGAATGCATTACATTCTAAATTCTCCATGTTTTGAAAGTAGCACAGCAGTGTTTGAAAACTGAGGGGATGGGAGAGAAAGAAAAAAGAATTGAGTATTACTTCAAATGCAACCCGAGGAAACTAGAACAAATATACAAAAAAACTAGAGCAAAGGCAGATTTGGAAAGTTAAATTAGAAATTTAACTTTGAGTGTATTGAGGTTGAGACACTTGTTGAACATCCCCATAGAGCTAACTAGTAGGAAGTGGAATATGTGGCTCTAGTTCTGGAGAGAGACACAGGCCAAAGTTATAGAACTGTGAGCATCATCATGGTGCAGCTGGTACATAAACGCATTACAATAGGTCAGTTACGCTGACCTCACTCAGAAGTGAGTCTGACTAGCAAAATTCCTGCGGTCCTAAACGAGGGCAAACACACTATAGCTTTTGAGGGTAAAAGAACATTCTGAGGCATTTTCACATTTTGGCCTTTCACCAAGAACAAGCTTATGGAACTTATAGACACTTGGCAGCATCCAGGCTACTACTGTTTGAGACAATATCTTTCCTCAGAAATGACCATGGAAGGAGAGGCAGGACAAATACAGTGCCGCTTTCATCGGCAGACATGCCACTTGCTAAGTGACTTTCGTCTTCACATAAACTCTGATTTGCTACATTCACTTATTGTAGGACAAGGAAAATAAAAATTGATATTCTCTTTAATCACAAAGCTAAAGTACAGTTGCTTCGCACCATTAGGATTTTTAAATGCATGCTTTTCTTTGACAGTAGACTGCCAGTAAATGCACAAAGTAAGGCTCAGTAAACATTGAATGGGTTAGTCCATATATAATTCAAGACCATTTCGCGACAACTATATACATTTCAGTGTGACAGATGTGTGAATGAAACCACTTGTAGATTCAATTTAGGAAAATGAGTCAAGTCCACTGAATGCACTGAGTTAAGTGCGCGCGTGCGTGCGTGCGTGCGTGCGTGCGTGTGTGTGTGTGTGTGTTGAAGTGAGGTGAGAGTGGAGAGATGCACGATCTTACCTGGGGAACCGTTCTCTTGAACCCAGAATCATAAAATTTTAAGATTGTTAAATCCCAGAAAGACTGCATGGTGGGGATCACACTCTTTTCTCTTGATAAGAGGGCAGCTCATTAGCCCTAAGGTAAACCTGTGTTTCTTCTGCCCACCTGTTCTCACTTTATAAAGCCAGAAATTGTGCAAGGTGAGACTATACAGGTGAAACATTTGTTTTAGATCACTGTAAAAGCTCCAGGATCTCAGACACAGTCATTTTGTGTTCCTCCTGTACCTGCATCTTAATATTCTTCCATGGCTGTTTCAATTCACTCAGCTTTAAAAAATAATGTGTTCATGGTTGGCAGGGGAAGAAAGGGAAGGAGAGAAGAGGGGATGGAAGCGCAAAGAGTAAAGTTATAGAGACACACAGGAGGGACAGCTACGATCAAAATTAAGTATTAAAACAGAAGTGAAGCACTCTTCACACTGGGAAGTCTCCTGCAGTTTTTTTTTTTTTTTTTTTTTTTTTTTTTTTTTTTTTCTTGGTACTGGGAATTGAACTCGGGTCCTTGCACTTGCTAGACATGTGGTGGCACCACTAAGCTACCCAACACCTCTTGCAGATTTTATTAAGGGAGATTCCATGTAATCTCGTGTCATGTGGTGCCAGGCAGAAAGAAGAAAGCAAGTCTGGGTAAGTGCAGAGAAGAAAGAAAGAAATTTACATTGGGAAAGCTGTGGAGCAATTTCTGCAAAGACTGTGTGAAGACCCCCCTAGAAGCATAAACTTAGTAGAAATTTCACTTCCATTAACTGGACATGCCAGCAGAAGCCTGCCAGTCTAGGAATCTGTGGCTAATTATTTCTCACAATTGGCAGAGTCACAAAGGTCATGTGACCAAATCTAATTAACTAGAAGGCTCTGTGAGCCTTTGATTCTGTCCCTGGCCACTCTTTGGCACAAGATTTCAAGCCCCTGCCAGCCCCCAGTTCCTGTAAGCTATTCTTGCTCCCTCAGCGTGCTAAAGAATTTTCATCAGGGAACACAGAGGGATGTAAAATGTGAATTTCAATTCTAAATATTCAAGCAAAAATTCTGGTTGACAGCTGACTTGAAACTGAAAATTGCTGAACACAATATCAGACAAATGGGGGAATTAAGTACCACTGGGGGAGGGAACTGGCAGAAAAAAAAAGAAAAGAAAAAAGAGTAGAATATTCAAAATCAGATCAGGAAGAAAAGAAGCCAGAGTTACAAAAAAAGGTGATGAGGACAAAGTGAGAATGTTGCCCCAAATGACGCAAATTGTGAGTTCCTTCCCTTTCTTGGATACGGGTGTGAGTCCTCTTCCCTGCCAGGCCCCAGACTGCTGGGTAGTAGAGCTTATGCCTTCCACAGCTGCTGCCTGTTACCCTAGAGGCAGTTTCATTACATTGTTGGGCAAAATGATTCTCGTGTAGAGATTGAACAATTAAATACTTAGGCATCTTGCCCAAGAAGGATGACAGCCAGTACATTCATACTGCATGCGAAAGGGAAGGGAAGAAAATTTCTCTTCTGCAAAGACAGAAACAAAACAAAACAAACACTGAAACTCAGAATATACTGTAAAGAAGACAAGTAATAGTACTTTTAGCTAACCTTTCCAAAGGTAGCCTATTAATTTTTATTTGACATATGAAATCAAGCTTAGAGAATTACTCTAAACAGGTTCTGAGAAAATTTAGGAATCTAGCAAGCAATTAAACTACTAAACCAATAAATAATTTATTAATGCACTTCAAGCACTATGAATTCATCTGCAAATACGAAACTTTGATCTTTTCCATTTAAACCAAAGGATGTGTTACAAGGGAAAAAAATCAGTGATAGAGTTCTGATCTTTTTAGATGTTCATTAAAATATTTTATAGTAAACAATAAAGAAAAGAAAGTACCATACACTTCTTATGTTGAGCTTGAATTGTTTTAATTGGGGTCATATGGTTCTTCTAGATCCAGTTAGTGTGGGAATGTATGATTTTAGAGTAAATAGTTCACTGCTTTGCCTTAAAATGAAGCCATTTCATAACTGGTATTTTAAACTCACATGCATACATACATAGATTCTAAAATATATACTAGATATTATATATAATACACATAACTATTACTGTAAATATTTTTAAAATTATAATTGGTTACACATATCCTATAATTTGCTTAAATTTGATATTTATGGAATGCTCATTTTTTAATTCTTTTTAGAACTGCAGTTCACATACTTTCACATAAATCAGCTATCACATATTTTTCATCATTCAAAAGATGAAAAATAAAAATGTATTATATTGTATCTAGGAAGCCATTAATTACTGTCACCCCAGAAAAGCCTATCTTGTACTGTTTTTGGCAAAATAGGGACCACCCCTATTATTTTTTCTTTTTAAAAATTGTTTTTACAAGTCAGTGTTAAAAAAAATAAAAAACCTTCACATTTTTCCCCTTGCAATGCCTTCCCCTTGCCTGCCTGATTAGGTCTTTTAGGGTACTAGAGCAGACAATATATTCTTAACATGAGTTCTTCAAATGGTGGTTCACAGGACATCCATCTGTGGACCTCTACAGTTGTTCTCAGTGCGCCTGTGTGTTGTGTTTTTGTATATCTGTGTGTTTCTGTAAAGAAAAGAGTCTACTTGGAGGTATTTCTGTTTCCCCTCTTTAGAGTTTTAAAACTGATGATTTAATTTTTTAAAAGTTTTCCCCTAACTTTTTTGTGCTTATTAGTTATGTAATTAATGGAATTCATTTTGCATGTAACATAATTTTATCATCCCCCATGTCCTCCCTCACCCCACCCTCCTACCTATTTTCACATATTTTGGGTGGTTTCAACATATACAATGCATTCATGTCCTGTCACACACCCCCTGTCTAATAATACTACTTTCTTTTCACCTTTTTTATATTCCATATTTTAGAGACAATATGCAGTATTCTTCTGAGTCTAGCTTATTTCACTTAAATGATCATTTATTAATGAGAACCTATGCCATTCTTGAAATAAAAGTTAAATTTTTTGAGATGCCTTGGGGCTTGTCAGATGTCTGGTAGTTACATGTGATCATTATGTAAGAGTGAGCTTTGAAATCATCATTCCACCATTCCTCTCTGCAAGGTTGTCGTCTGGTCATTTTCTATATGGAACAATATTTCCAGAGTAGTGTGGAGACTTAAGCCTAACATATTAAAGCTTTCTGCCACTAACATACTCATCTGGTGTGGAGTAACAGCAAATCTTTACAGGATGTGAAAAGAATATTAACTAAGAAGAACTAAAACACAAAGGTCAGCGTAAATAATGGAGGGACACAGAGAATGCAATGTGTCCATCAGTCATAAGTACCTGTATGCTCTAGGCAGACATCACAGTGTGTCAGGCCATCCACACATTGCCATGGGTTACCTGTCTACCAGATATCTTTTTCAGTCCTGTCCTCAGTCTCCCTTGCTGGCAGAAACTGTTATGGGAGATGAACTATTGCAAAACCCTGGCGGCCAATGATTCTTGGAGACCCCAGGAGGCCTCTGTGTATTCTACAGGTATCAGAGGCATCTGAGAAATTGTGTTCCTAAAGGACAGCTCCAAATCCAAGCTTACTTTTTCCTAGGCATGGTGATACATGACTGTATTGTCAGCACCTTAGGAGGATGGGGCAGGAAGATTACAAATTCAAGGACAGCCTGAGCAACTTAACTTAGTGAGACCCTAATATAAAAAAATAATTAAGGTCTGGGGATATAGTTCAGTATGAAGGACCTGGTTCAATCCATAGTATTGCAAAAAGTTGAAAAATTATTTTTCCATGAAAAGCTCTTTTGAATTAAAGTAAAAAGGAAATATATAATTTTATAAGTTTCATACCAACATACAAACCCAAATTAATAATGACAAAATAGAACACTTTTCTCAGGAATTCAAGAATGGCTTACCACCAAAATATTTAGGGATTAATTGCTATTTTAAGAGTTAAAGGGGGCCGGGGATTTAGCTCAGCGGTTCGGTGGCCTGCCTCACAAGTGCAAGAACCCGAGTTCGATCCCCGGTACCACAAAAACAAACAAACAAACAAACAAACAAACAAAGAGTTAAAGGAGAATAACTAGAAACAATGCAGAAAAAGCACCTAATGATACAATAGAAAACAAAAGTGGTAAAACAGCTATGGTCCATAGGATGAGACCAAATTATTTGATTCAGACAGCTCACATAAGCACATGTCATTTGATTTACTTAACATTTATGAAAAAATTATTTTTATTTTTGTCTCTGAAAATATGCATAAAATCCAATAAATCTGTAACTAGTAGATATTACCTAGATATTTTATCTTTGTAAGTACCTACATACCATGTCATTTCTAGTCTAGATATATTCTCTTTGCAAATAGACATCTACTATGTTCTATCAACTCACTAGAGAAGAAGTATGGGTTCGAAATAAAGATTTAATTATTTATTTGTATGTAATGGGAAAAATCAGTCTGGTGCCCTAGAATTAACTGAATACCACAGGTCTGATTTCTCTTCTTTTGTTTGGGGAATGTGAACCTTATTCCACATCTTATATTCACCCACCAAGTTTTCTGCATAAATAAGAGATTGGGGTAAGCTCCTAATGGGACAAGCAACAGTGCAGCAGTTGACTGGGTCTTGAAAGTGCACTGCCTGTCTCTGAATTCTTGTTCTTTTTATTGTTAAGCTGTGACCTTGGTAAAGTACTATTCCTCGAAATACCAGTTTTCCCATTTATAAACCAACAATAATGAGGGTATCTTACCCATGATAGGGTAAGGAATACAATAGAGTAAACACACACACACACACACACACACACACACACACACACACACGCACGCACTCAAAAAGTGCCTAGTATAGGCTAAGAGCTTTGTACTTATTGGCTATTCTTCTAATAGCAAAGTCATTCCGTTGTTATCATTACAATGATAACATGGCTAGAAGAAAAAATTAAAATGAGTGAACAAGTAAAATTTTGTGGTAGATAGGAAAGTGCATGATCTACAACAATAAAACTGCAGACTCTTAGTAGAATATGAAAAGATCCAGGGCTTTATTTGCTTCTATTAGAACCTCTTTCCAACTGTTAATCATGTTTTTTCAGCCATATCAAATGGGAGAAATTCAACATGTCCACGTCTCAGCAGCTGCTGCCATTGTTAGGAATATCACTCTCTTCCCAAGCTTCAACTAAGTGACTCAGCAGGCTTTAAAATTTTCACTAGTGATAAACGTGACCTCTAATGTCATTGCTACAACTTGAAATGTAGGAATAATTGATCTTCTAATGTTACAATGCCCCAAGAAGAAATGTCTCCCCATACCGCTAAAGCTTAGGAAGTTATTTTTTCTGTTAGTATGTAGAATTAAAGTGAGGAAGACAAAAAGACACATCAATTGTCTGATATTGAGCAAGAGACTACTCAAACTGAATGTGTTGTTTTGGGCTCATTTGAAAAATAATAACCATGTTTTTTTTTATATTCAAAGTTAAATATAGCCAGGTGTGGAGGCGCATGCCTGTAATTCCAGCACTCGGGAGGCTGAGGCAAGAGGATCAGTGTGAGTTTGAGATCAACCTAGGCTACATAGTGAGTTCCAGGTCAGTCGCAACTAAATAGTGAGACCCTGTCTCAAAAAACCAAACAACAACAACAACAAAAAAAAATAAAATAAAAGTTAAATATACAGTTCAGATTGTCTTATTGTACCTTTTTTCATAACCATGTTTCTTATCAGAGCCATTTCCCCAAGCCCTAACTCTGATGCCTTTAATTCAGGAAAAGGCTATATTCCTGAGTGACCACTTGCTTGGTCCACAGACACTATAAGAAAGGCATTAACAACCAGGTTTTGTGTCATTAAACCAAAATTAGTGAAACAAAAATCCACACTACCAGTAGCTTAAAATAATAATCATTTGGTGTTTCCTGAGAGAGAGGCATTTACTCTGAACTTCTCCGTGCAGACTCATTTATCTAGTAGGTCATATATGTCCACGTGGCCTCTCTCATATTTAACAGTCAGTAAACTGTAGGTGGAAGCCTAGGAACCCTTAGGATGGTATATTTTTTTTCAGTAGTCTTTCATATTGGGTCATTATACTTTGGTTCTCTCAACCCACTATTAAAATAGAGAGTAACAAAGGTTACAAAACTGCTTGTGGTGTGAGTGCAGAACTCTCAGTGCTACTTCTACTATAATTTGTTAGTCAAACTAAGACTTAGGGCAGCCCATCATTCAAGAGTTAGGGAACCAGAGTCTATCTATCTCTTTATGAGACAAGTAGTGAAGCCATATTCAGAAGGAGCACGGGAGGAATGTCTTCAAAGATGGCAGTCATCTCGAAAAAAATGCTTTATAATACAAGCTTAGACTGCATTCTAACTCATACAAAGGAATGAGTGCACTCCAGCTGTTGCTGGCTGAAACTCAGATTGCATTAGTATCCATCTAGTGAACAGAAAAAAAGTCTTCAGTGTGAAAGACATATACATCTGTGTGTACCATATTGGACTGCACAGATATAAGGTAGCATTATTGCGGAAAGTTCTGTTGAACAGAACAGCCTGAGATCAAAGGACAGGACAAAAATACAATATGAGCACAGGAAATAATAACAACAATAATGGTGATACCATACCAAGATTTCTTCCCTGCGGTACTATAATTACTTCCAGAGATGAGTTCAAATTAAATTTCTTCTGTAAAGTCTCCCTCGACTGATCTATTAAAAAATAATTTCTTTTTTTTTCTTTTTATTGAGTTTATTAGTGTAATCTAGCTCTACAATACAGTTACATTCATTACTAGGATTCTGTACCTTCACATGACAGTTCTTGGTTCTCATTTTTTCCCCTTTTCCTTGCCCTCCATTCACCCCTCCTCCCCTCCCCATTTACAAACTCTTTATTTCCATTTTTTTATTTTCTCATATTTTTTCTTTTCCCTTATTTCTTTTCCCTACCCTTCCCACTTTCCCTACACCTTTTGCCCTTTTCTTCCTATTTCACACTAGAGTGTGAAATAAAAAAGAATTTCTAAGAAGCTTATGCAGTGAAGTCAGGAGATCCAAATGTAATTAATGATTAAGGGAAGCTGAAAAACAAAGATTACCTACAATTATTGGCTAGGGTCAATGTTAAAATATGCTAATGACTAAACTAGAAGGACTGGAAAATGAATGTTAAATAGAAATAAAATCCTGGAGTGGCTGAATGGATTTGACTGAAGACCTTGACATTTAAAAAAAAGATAAATATACCAACAAACTTTATGAAAACATTCACTCCAACAAAACCAGCAGTGGCCTCAAGATGAGTTCAGATTTTAGCACATCAGTCCCTAGCCAGCATGTCAACAGCTGGCCCACAGAATGTCTGATGATTAAATGATTTCCCCTTTTTTAGGCTGAACATGCTCTCTACAAGGGAAGACAGAAATATGAAGTCACATTAACAATCAAGGGGGTCTGGAGAAACCTAAAGTAAAATTTTCTGACATATTTTAAAGAAAAAAAGTATATTAAGCAAGAGATTTTAAGAATATCCAGACACCCTATTTTCAGGTTTGGTTTCTTTTAAGTCCTGACATGGACTGTTATTGTTTATGTGAAATTAAAGTGTGAGTATTGTGTAAGTGTGTTGGGGGGGATAACACATTTGTGTGCAAAGCTTCATATTTAATAAATCTTCTAAAACCACCAGCAAAAAAATTCTCTCCTAAATTTTCATTGTCAAACTTTAGAAACACTACCTCCTTGCATAATTGACAACTCTGGTCATGTGATGATATAGTAGATACATCATTAGGAAAGTAGTTATTGAATTTATATTGGGTCTTGTTTTAAGACAATAAGGCTCGGCAAAGTTCCAATAATTCATTTATTCTGAAAAAAGAAGTTTTTATTACATGCAATGTGTATACTGAGAACTGAAAATGTACACAAATAAGGATGTTCCCAGAGTAACTACACTCTGAAGAATGGAAGAAGGACAGACATGGGATTATGTAAGTAGCAAAATGTTAAACAAGGTAGAATATACACCATTAGAATCTTAAATTGTTGAAGCTGCACAAAAAGAGAAAGATCATATCTCATTGTGGAAATTCTGATCCCTTTTGGGGATGACCTTTAAGCTACATTTGGAGGATTAAGTAGGATTTTTGCTATAATCCTACTTAAGGTAAAACGTGATTTCCAGCTGAGAGGGTGATGGGCGTGGAGAGAGGCATAAGTTCTGAATGCTGGGAGTTTGGCAGGGAAGGAGACAGGCATGTGTTCTCAGGTGCTTAGACATGATGGGGTATAGTGGTACATCTTGCTGGACCAGCAGCCTGTCAGTCAAATAACAGGTTCTCTCTCTGTCTCTCTCTCTGTGTCTCTCTTTCTCTCTCTCTCTCTCTCTCCCTTCCTCTCTATCTTGCTTAATATGCATATAGAAATTATATTTTAACAAGCTCCCTAGGCATTTTAGTGTATACTAAAGCTTGAAAAACACTAAAGAAAAGGAATATTTGAAAATATCAGGTCAGAATGCAGCTCATTTAAAAAGTTTTGGGGAAAAAAAGAATATGGGATTCATGTCTGAAAATTTTGACAAGTAAATATATTCTTTTCTTCTCTTTGGTATTTAATACATAATTTAATAATTTCAACCAATGTTCAATAGGTGTTTACTGAACAAACATTAAAAAAGTTGTTTTTATATATATTACCTCATTTCATCTTAATTACATTTTGCACAAATTGTTTCAGGAAATTTAAAAATGCACTTTTAATATCCTATTCTCAAAGTTCTAGGAAATCATTTTCTAAGCCACTAACTTATTTCTCTTCTCTCCTCACCACTCTGAACTCCCAGACTATTTTATGGCATCTGGAGAACCAACAAGGCCTATTATGATGGATTGCAAACTCATAGAGGTAGGTGAATTTTGTCTTCGTTTCTTAGAGTTGAATTCTTGCTGTTTCTTACAGATTTAATTTTATTAACATTCATTTCAATGTTTGACAGTTAAAAGTTAACAGAACTACCCAAACTCTCAGTAAGTTAACACAGTAAAAATGGATTTATTTTTCTTTCCACAATGTAATGAGGGACAAGTGTGGTGATGAGGAGATCTGGTTGTATAATGTCTCCAATTCTGTTCACCCAATAGCTCCCTTCTCTAACCTCAGAGACTGGCCCAGTAGTCTTTGCATCAGTTAACAGGGAAGAGAGAAGGAAGAAATATTTTAGGAGCTGAGAATGAAAATGGTACACCTTCTGGGCCTCGTTCAGTGTCAATGGAGAGTGTTAAAGGTAGTGTCTATCTATTCCAAAAGGAAATTAAAGTAGTTTTGAGAACAGTCTGCCATACTTCATCAGTGTCTTATCTCTGATTATGCATTTTAATCACAAATCACTATTTCTTTAGCTGCTTCATGATAAACTGAATCTGCTGTAGAGTGTTTTAATAATGCTACTGATAAATAATTTTTTCAAAAATATATTATGACCCATGATTTATAAATTAATAAACTTCCACCTATATGTATGTAGATATTGTAATTCTAGCTGCACACTTATTGGTAACATAAATAAACAATATATTTTTATTGGTTGAATGAAACTTGATTAGTGATATATTGCCTGTAGCTGTATACTATTGAAATGAGGAAACACACTATGAAGATAAATGAAATCAAACTACTGAGTTATCTTTAAATTTAGAAGATAGGATTCTTTAATATGAAATCTTACTTGTTAAATAAAAGGGAATTAATACATATCAAGAGCCCAAATTTACTTTAAATTGTTCAATTAATTCTGCTCAAGACTTTTATTAACTGAGTTTTCTTTCCCCACTGGAGAGTGGGCATTGGTGTTATAAGTTACAGGGTCTTCTGTCCTACATGAACACCAACCTATTTTGTCTTTGATCAACTTCACTATTCCTATTTTTCACCAGAGGTGGGGAGTGGATGGAGGGGACTGTTGCATGAAAATCAGACTTAAGGTCCTCTTTGTACTACTTACAAACACTTTTAAATATGATACATATGAATTTCATATTAAGCAGTGTAGAAAACAGACTGTTATGCCCAAAACTCCTGTTCTAGCCTTACTCTTCCTCTGAGTTGCAGCATCTAATGGACAATATCTAGAAGTCAGATTTCTGATCTTTAGAATGTCTCGAGACAATGCAACCTGCCCATTCTTCAGATGAAATACTATATGACTCTGTGACTGTGACTTCATTGTAAAGCAAATCTATGTAATGACTTGACCATATTAAGTTTAAGGATGAGTGTGATAGAGATGGAAAATGATGCTACCATGCCAAGATGTGAGAAAACTGGATAAAATGATAAATAGTTTGATATTTCTAATGCATATCCTACCTTTTACCTTACAATGCCCTTTGAAATAAGGGACAGATATAAAGAGACAATATTGATAGTCAATGTGAAAAAACATACAGCTCATAAACACCAAAACAGTTATTTTATGGATGGAAAAGGCAACAGATGAAAAGCTACACAGAAAAAAGCTGGGGGACAAAGAGTGCAATAAATTCAAACTGCTGCATGAAAGAAAAATATCAAGGTTTGTGCAAAATTAACATAAGGTTGAATTATTCAACTGAACAAGAAAGATACATAACATCATGCATCTTATTCTACTCCTGGAAAAACTGGCTTGAACTTACAACTTCGTTTTCCCATGGAGAAATGCAATTTGAACATTATGAAGAAAAATGAACTAAAATATTTGTGAAGAGGACCAGGTTATTATCTCTGCTGTTAATCATAAAACTGTCAATAAACGGGAGTCTTTCAAAACACCCATAAGATTTTAAAAGTAGAGAGAGACTCTAAATTACTATGACAAGAGCATTTCCATTATAGCTGTAGTTAACTAACGGCTAATCCTGAATTAAAAAAAAATGTATTCCAATCCTTATAGTACCTGTAAAACACTTTCACAGTCTTGGCTTAGGAGATGCTCATTCAGAATAAAAACAAGTCACATAAAACTGTCTCAGTGCATGAGATATGAAAATTAAATTTCTTTAGAACGGGACTAAAAATTATTATTAAGTTCATATAATTGCAGGTTTCAGAATTTATCATTTTTCTTGAATACTGGACATGAAAGCAGAATGAGCAAAACAGCAAAATTCTCAATTATGTCAGAAACCACAGTTGTTTTAATCAATACAGACTGTAAAAAACAAAATATAGATATAAGTTAAAGTGTGCTGATTTTTAACCATGATTTGCCTGAAAAATGGATGAAGTTCATAAATTGACTTCAAACTCTTTTATTACTTCTTTTTGGTTTTATGATCTAGAAATACTATGCAAAGGATATCTGATTCAGAATTGAAAACAAAACTAATAAAAATCATGATGTTTACACATTCTCTTCAGATCATGTCTTGCAAACCATGCAATGATGTGTTTCTCAGTGCAGAAATAATAGAGCTGAAGAGATCTCTGTAAATGGAGCTGCATTTTTTTCTTTAAAAATGTTTTCTGTTGACTTCTCTGTTTTCCATTGTCTTCCCTGGTTCTTCTTTCTGGTTCACACCTAGAATGGAAGACTTTTGGGGGCCCAAACAAATCCTAATGAACCAATCAAACTCTAGCACAGAGCTAAGCTAAGTCTTAATTCTTCTTAGTTTTTTATAGGTTCATTTTTGCTATTTATGTTACAGTACATACTGAAAGAAAACAACCTTTTCTTTGTTTTTTTTTTGAGGGAACATAATAAAAAGAAGATGGAAAATGCCAATAACAATAAGAGATCTTGAGAAAAACCCATGCAACAGTGATGGATCCAAAAAGGGGCTTACTCACATTATAGGGTGCCCCTGATGTTTTTAGCTTCATTTCCTTTACAAACATTTCTTGTGTATTCCATAGTCTGTGACAGAAGGCAGAGATATGAAACAGAAAGCATCAATTTCTCTGTTTATCCCAATTCAAGGAAAACTAAAATTTCATAGAGAGGAATTTTGGCTTTTGGACCTCCCCTTTATCTATAGATCATGTCATACTGACCTTCTATGAGAATCAAACAGGTGAAGAGGGGAATTCAGCTGTCACCCAGGGTCACTGAAGCCACAGGATTAAATATTTAATTTTATCTTTGTGACTACTATACAGGCTTTTGTTAATTGTTTGGAGTCTACACATGAACTGACAAAAGGACAAAGAAGAGAGAGGATCTTCTACTTTCACAAACAAGCTAGAAGAGGGCAAGGGCAGAAGGTAGGGTTTCTTCTAATCAGACACAGTACTCCATGGAGAACCTCTCTTATTTCTTCAGCTGCATTGCCTTGTACAGGTAAGCAGGCAGCATTTTGCCTTTTGGAAAAAAATACGAATGTTGTCAGAATAAAAATGGAGTTACTGTGTCAATTCTAACTCCATCCCCCCAAAAAGAATAATGTCAGGAAGTTATGAAGGTAGTGTTCATACTAATGATTATGGATAATAACTACCACAAAAGATTCGCCAGACTCTAGCCTTGCATAGAACCTACCAGTACTTTACACAACAAGTACTTCTGGCAGGACATTTGCCTGGCCATTGTTTAATCAACATCAGTCTGATGTCACTCTTACCTAATTGTTTTGGCCAAAGAGTGTCATTTTGAAATATCAAAGTACTCATCCTCGTTTTTTTCTTTAAAAATGCCCCTTGCCTTAACTGCCTTGAATATGCTAATAGTTTAGTTTGACATGTGTATTCCCACTGGGATGCTTTGCTATTCCTATATAAATATCATTGGCCCAGTTGCTTGGGGAGCTTGCCAGTGCCCCGGGCCTTGATTGAAGCAGACCAGTGAGAACTGACGAGCTTTACGGGCACCTCTGCAGCATCCCCTCCTCCCTGTGCTCTCAGGCCTTCTGGTTGTGCCAGTACCTGGATCCACACTACAGAGGTACAGGTGGTAATAATGACCATTTTACTGAGCTCCAGAAGATAGAACGAAAGTGAACAACTGAAATAAAGGCACATCAGACCTCCATAGTTGCTAAGTTGGAGGGATCACCACCTTCCATCAAAACTTGGACTATCTTCAGGGGAAGGACAGTGGGAGCCAGTAGTAGAACCTTGCAGAGTTCAACCCTGCAGGAGGTCAGGGAGCTCAACTTGGCCCTTGAAGCTAGAATTCAGTCTGCATCGCAGGGTTTTGCCATTGGGTAGCTGAGACTAATTGACTTAGTTCTGCACGTTGCTGCCTGCATTGTCTATTGTGGCAGCAGAGATACACCCTGAAAGAGGCTCTTTTTCTTTTTTTCTTTCTTTTCCTCATATTTTTAATTTTTAGTTTTAAAATTTTATTTTTCCCATTCGGCAAATTCTTCTTTTTTCTTTCTTCTTCTTCCCACTCAATTTCTTGATACCCTGCATTATTCTTCATCTCCTTTTTTGGTTCTTTTTCCTGCTCTAATTCAGATTTCTTTCTTTTTCTTTTTTCTTCGCTTGTTGTTAGTCTCAAAGGAAAGTGAGTAAAATTTATAGCGTCACTATTACTGTTAAGTTGCTCTATTCTTGTCTTTCTTATTGCACTGTATCTTTCCCTCTTCTCTTCAACAGTTTTGTAGAGTTTGCATGATCATCCTGTGTCCTATGGCTTCACTTGAAACCTTCTTCTATTCTTCTATCTATGTATGCTTCTCTTCCTAATTCCTTCTAAGTCCCCATCCTGAAGAGTAAAGTTGCTATATTGAAGAGTTTGTTCAGTATTAACATATTTTGAGCTGGTCCTCAATTTTGATTTAATTCACATGGCTAAAGGTAACAGATTAATAACTACCACAAAGGATCAATTTCTAAACTGTGCTTGATGCTATTGTGTTGCTGATTGTATTAATTGGGCTAAAGGAATGTTATTGATTTAATGAGCTGCCCTTTCTGATATTATGAAAATGAGAGTGTCTATGAGTCATTAGAGACTCAAAACCTAAAGAGCAGCTATATCAGGAAGATCGAAGTACTAACTCAGGAATTAAACCACGGACAGTCCAACAACAAAAATAAATATGATAAAATACTTAAGCAAGGGACAAAGACAGACTTCCAGTTCACCAATGGCAAATTCTAGGAAAAATGAGGTGAAAAAGTCTCACAAACAACCACAAGGACACCCTGAACCGATAGCACAGGAAGTAACAAAACAGATCAATCAAACTCTAGAAAAATTCAAAACAAAAATAATTTCCCAGATAATTACAGAGATGGTGAGCACAATGAAACACATGATTAGAGACTCTAGAACAGAAACTGACAAAAAAATAGATAAGCTCAGGACCATGATAGAAGCAATGAATGCATAGCATAAGAAAGAAATGGAAACCATGAATGCCCAACATAGGAAAGAAATAGAATCCATGAAACTGATTCAAACATACACCCAGGAGAATAAAAACTCTACCAAAAGCATTCAGAACAGGATGAATGAATGTAAAGATACAATTTCAGATATAGAACATATGATTGTAGTCAGTGATGATGAATAGAGAGGTCTCTTACAATCAGTAAGGGATCATGAGAAATCAATCCAACAACTCCTAGATGATGCAAAGAAGAATAACATACTGATAGGAATCTAGGAAGTAGCACAAGAAAATACAAATGACTTTAAAAAGCTGTTCACAGAATTAATGACAGAAAACTTCCCAAACAGAGGGGAAGAAATTGACATGCAGATAAGTGAAGCATATAGGACTCCAACTAGCCACGAGCAAAAAGAAAAAAAAATCTACACCTACACATATAGTAGTCAAGATCCCAGAAACCCAACAGAAGAACAAAATACCACAAGCAGTTAGAGAAAAGAAACAAATCACATGAAAAGGAAAGTCCATCAGAATCACAGCAGACTTTTCAACACAAACCCTCAGGTGAAGGACAGCCTGGAGTGAGGTATTTCAAGTCCTAAGAAAACAACCTCCAACCTAGACTGATATATCCTGTAAAACTCTTTCAAAATGGATGGGAAATAAGATACTTCCATGACAAAGAACACCTGAGAAACTTCATGAATACCAAACAAGCACTACAAACAATTCTAATCAATATCCTAGGAAAAGACTATAAAGGTCACAACACCATGAGGCTCAACAGAGCAAATCAATTAGGAAAGGCAAGAAACTAAAGGAAGAGGGAGAAAAATTAAAAGACCCAACAATAGGACAATAACATGACAATGATAAGTTGATACATATCAGTTATATATATATCAATGTCAATGGCCTAAATTCACCAATTGATAGAAATAAACTGGCAAAATGGATTAAGAAGCAAAATCCAAAAATATGTTGTTTAGAAAAAACATACCTAGTTCACAAAGAAACTCACAGACTGAACATGAAAGGATGGAAAACAGTTCTCCATGTGACAGGAACCCAGAAAAAAGCAAGGGTAGCTATCTAATTCTCAAAGTAAATTTCAAACTCAAACTCATTAGGAGAGACAAAGAAGGCCACTACATCCTTGCAAAGGGAACAATCCAAAAGGAAGAGATGACAATCATAAGTATTAAGGCCCCCGACCATATAAAACAAATATTAAGTAACATGAAAAACCAAATAAGCACTAATACAACTGAAGTGGGGGACCTAAATATCACACTATCACAAATAGAAAAATCATCTAGACAAAAAAATCAACAACAAAATAATAGAAATTAACCAAGCTTTTGAATAAATGGATTTAATAGATGTCTACAGAGTATTCCACCCCACAAAATCAGTCTATACATTATTTTCGGCTGCACATGGGTCATTCTCCAAAACAGACCACAAAGTAGCGCATACAACAGGTTTAAAACAAAGGAATCAAAGTTACATCATGTATATTATCAGATCATAGTACAATTGAGCAGTCAATCAACAGCATAAGAAACCATAAGAACTTCACAAACACATGGAAATTGAACAACACTCTCCTGAACAATCAATGGGTCACAGAGGATATTAAAGATATTAGTCAGTCTTTACAAGTAAATGATAATGTCAGTACAACATACAGGAATATATAGGACATGATTAAAGCTGTTCTATGAGGGAAATCCATAGCAGTGAATGCCTAAACTAGGAAAACAGAGCAAGCCCAAACAAACAACCTAATGAAGATTCTTAGTCTAAAAAAAAAAAAAAAAAAGTAAGAAAAACCCAAAGCTCATACAAGGGAGGAAATTATGAAGATTAGAGCACAAATCAATGCAACAGAAAATAAGAAAATGATACAAAAATCAATTAATCAAAGAGTTGGTTTTGAAAGAATAAATAAAATTGATAAACCCTTAGCAACCCTTGTCAAAAAAGGAAAGAAAAGGCTCAAATCCTTGCAGCTAGCAATGAAAAAGTTGAAGTCACTACAGATCCAGCAGAAATCCAGAGGATCATCAATACCTACTTTGAGAACCTGTACTCTAATAAAATGGAAAACACAGCAGAAATAGACAGATTTTTAGATACTTATGAATGACTAAATTTGAACAAAGAAGAAAAAAACTCTAATAACCACAATTACAAAGAGTGAAACTGAAAATATAATTAAACTTTTACCAACAAACAAAACCCCAGATCCTTATGGATTTACTGCTGAATTCTACAAGACATTTAGAGAAGAACTACTACTACTACTCTTTAAACTTTTCATTGAAATTGAAAGGGAAGCAATACTTCCAAATTCATTCATGGAAACAAATGTTACTTTGATTCCCGAGCCAGGGAAAGACCCCACCAAAAAAGAGAACTACAGGTCAATCTCCTTAAAGAACATAGATGCAAAATCCTCAATAAGATACTAGCAAACAGAATACAGAGGGTCATCAAGAAAATCACACATGCTGACCAAGTCAGATTTATTCGAGGGATGCAAGGATGGTTCAACATACATAAATCAATAAATGTAATACAATATATTAACAGAGTCAAGGACAAAAACCATATGAACTTCTTGATAGATGCAGAAAAAGAGTTTGACATAATTTAACACCCATTCATGATAAAAACCCTGCAAAAAATTGGAATAGATGATTTACATTACAAGTTAATAAAGGCTATCTATGCAAAAACAACAGCCAACATCATGTTAAATGTTCCAAAATTGAAAACCTTCACGTTTAAATCAGGAACAAGACAAAGATGTCCACTATCACCACTCCTTTTCAATATAGTTCTTGAAATATTAGCCACAGCAATTATACAAGAGAAAGAAATTAAAGCAATAAAGATAGGAAAGGAAGAAGTTAAACTGTCATTATTTGCTGATGATATGATACTCTACATAGAAGACCCAAAAAACTCCACCAAAAGACTTCTAGCCTTAGTTGACACATTCAGCAGAGTAGCTGGATACAAGGTCAACACTCAAAAATCAGCAGCCTTCTTGTACACAAATAGACTCACTGAGAGAGAAATTATGGAAACAATTCCTTTCACAATAGCATACAAAAAAATGAAGTATCTAGGAATCAACTAGTGAAAAAAGCAAAAGACCTCTACACTGAAAACTACAGCACTCTGAAAAAAGAGATCAAAGAGGATATAAGAAAATGGAAAGATATCCCTTGCTTCTGGGTAGGAAGAATCAACATAGTGAAAATGGCCATACTACCAAAATGGCTATACATATTCAATATAATCCCGATAGAAATTCCAACAGTGTATTTCAGGGAACTAGAGAAAATAATCCAAAAATTAATTCAGAACCAGAAGACACCTAAAATAGCAAAAGCAATTTTAGGCAACAGAGACATGATAGGGGATATCAAATCCCCAACCTGAAACTATACTACAAAGCCAATGTTAAAAAGTAAGCATGGTAATGGCAAAGAGACAAACATGAGCATCAGTGGAATAGATTGGCAGATACAGAAACAACTCCAGATATATTTTGCTACCTCATCTTTGACAAAGGAGCCAACCATCCTCAGTGGAGGAAATACAGCCTCTTTAATAAATTATGTTAAAAAAATTGGATTTCAACCTGCCAAATATTAAAACTAGACCCTTATCTTTCTCCTTGCACTAAACTAAAATACAAGTGGGTTAAAGATCTAAAAATTAAAAAAGAAACACTAAACTTGCTGGAAGATAAGTTAGGCAGAACTCTTGAAGACACTGGTATCGGGAAAGACTTTATGACATAATCCTCAGGAGCACACGAACTAGCAGAAATAATCAACAACTGGGCTTTTATTTTATTAAAAAGCTTCTGCACTGCAAAAGAAACCACCAACAGAGCTAAGAGACAACCTACAATGTTGGAAAAAATTTTACCAGCTGTTCCTCAGACTAAGAACTACTATCTAGAATATATAAGGCACTCAAAAAAGGACCCCCCAAATATAAAGACCCAATTCAAATATGGGCACCTGAAATGAACAGACATTTCTCAGACAAACAAGTAAAAACAGCAAATAAATATATGAAAAAATGTTCCACATCACTGCTCATTTGAGAGATGCAGATGAAAATAACACTGAGATTCCAACTCACCCCAGAATGAATGGCTGCTATCAAGAAATCGACCAATAACAAATGCTGGAGGGGTTGTGGGGAGAGAGGAACCCTTCTCCATCATTGGTGGGTGTGCAGACTGGTGCAACCACTGTGGAAATCAATATGGAGATACCTCAAATATGCACTAAGGTTCCATTTGACCCAGCTATCCCTCTGCTGGGTATATTTCCAAAAAAAAATTAAAGGAATCATACCACAGTGATATATGCTCACCCATGTTTATAGTGGCACAGCTTCAAAAAGCTAAAATTTAGAAACAGCCCATATGCCCATCAACGGGAGACTGGATAAAGAAGATGTGGTTTTTCTATAAAATGGAGTGCTACTCAGCCAGAAAGAAGGAGAAACTAGAGTCATCCATAGGAAAATGGATGCATATTGAGGCCATACTCTTAAGTGAAATAAATAAGACACATGTGTAAATACTGAATAGTTTCTCTGGTGTGAAAAACTAAAAGTGTAAAGATGATCCAAATTGTATACCTGACAATGAAATAGGAAGAAAAGAGCTAAAGGTGTAGAGGAAGTGGGAAGGGTAGGGGAAAGGAAATAAAGGAAAGAAAAAACATGAGAAAAGGAAAAAATTGAAACAAAGTTTTTGCAAATAGGGGAGGGTGGAGGGGGGAATGCAGGGCAGGGGTGTGGGGAAAAAATGAGAACCAAGATCTGTCATGTAAAGGTACAAGATCCTAATGATAAATGTAACTGTACTGTATATTTAAAAAGTACCAATAAACTCAATGAAAAAAATAAATATCATTATTCTTGCATCTTCATAGTAGTACCTGATGAGTTTTTCTTTCTAGGAGTGAATGCTATCATCTAATCCATAAGCAAGAGCACAGCATTCTTTCCCCTGGCCTCTTGAAAGATGGAAAATCATAGATATATTACTGCCTTCTATAGTCAGTCTTGGTTCATTACCTAAAACTGTAAGGAATTTTCTCCGAGACTTACAACAAAGGGAGTGAAAGGACTTCTTACCATGGCCCGTGTATACCCTGAACTTGTTGGGGTTGTGTATTTCAATAAGTTTATTAGTCAATTAGTTAAAAACATCAGGAATCATGCTCTTCCTGAGACCGGTGGAGAATTTACTGTGTGAGAAACACAGACTTGGATACCAACACACAGAGAGATCTATGGAGTACAAAGGAGAGATAATGCCATTTCTCGAGCAGTAGGTCTCTAGCCACAGTGCAGGAGGGCCTCTGCCCTGCCCCCGAGTCCTTTGCAAACTACTCTACATCAAACTCCATGCCTTTGTACAACTACTGCTCCTCATGGGTCTCAGGGTCTATGGGTTTCATTAGTGGCAGGGATGAAGATTTTCTCTTGGTTATCTATGTATCAATTAACAAATTCATCCAAGTAATGCGATAACCACAGCCTTTTGAAGGAAGCCACCACTTACACAAGAATGAAAGTTTGTCACCACATCTTAAAAGCAGCAAATGTGCAAAAGTAGCAAGTGCTTTTAACATCATATGCTGCTTCTTTTCTTCACAACAACTTTTAGAAATTCTGTTGTAGTCTCTGTTATTGTTGCTATTTCTCTGAGCAAAAATCAGCTCATCTAGGCCTTCAGTGCCACACTCTTGAATATCTCTGAGGTAAACTAGATATTGATAAAAGCTTTCTAATTTTTTTCTCTGAATAGCTTTCACAGAATGCATCTAGCTACCTACTAGACCTTTCTTATCAGTTGAACCTCTCCCATACATCTTACCATTCAATTTCACCAAGATGAAGGGCTTTTACAGCCATCCTCAAGGGCTGCAGGCAGCACATCTGTGACCATAAACACATATCACTTATTTCTGTAGATCAGAGCCCAGCTTGCTGAGTTTATAGGTAGAAAGTGGTAGCTCTGGGTGATCCGGGAGTTTGTGTTTTCCAATATCTACCAATTCCACAGAGCCACCTAACTGCTTGGTGTCCTCCATTCTTCTGACATCTTGGAGAAACACTGTAGATGGCCACCCATTTTGCAAGTTTCTTAATATAGCAATTCTGAATTTCAGAAATATATGTAAATAAGAAATGAAGATGGGCATTAAGGGAAATATAGATCTTAATGATTCCATAGAGTCCCCAGCCATACTCCACAATGTAAGCATACCCCTAGAGCTCTTCCTCTTCTTTTTTTAAAAATAAAAACATATACAAAGAGGTATGAGATGACATCTATTTCAAAGATTTAGTTTTCTAGTTGGAAAACTAAAACCAGAGATGAAAGTAAGCTTGTTCGGAGAAACAGAGCTTACTTAATGGTGAAGCCATCCTGCTCTGCTTCTGTGGAGGAAGCAGATAAAATACATTGAAGCTCTCTGGAGATTATTTTACCAAGAAAAGCAACTGTTTCTTATTTAAAGCTTTGGGCTTGAAAAGGAGAAATATTAGCTATAACAGTCACATTTATATTTAAAGACCATATTTTAAATTTATTGTATGATTTTGCAGATGAATACTACCATTTCAAGAAAAGCCCATAAAGAAATAGGTCAATATTTTTAATTGTGACATTTAAGAAATTACCAAAGCAGTAAGTTCATAAAGGCTGAATGTAATTGGAAGTAAATCAACTCCTTTCTGCCTATAGGAAAGATCGTGTTCTAATGAATGTAAATATTTAATACATTTGAACTTGCATCTCTTAAATACTCCCATATGAATCCACATCAGGGAACTATAATATAATTATTATAAGGAAAAACAAATTACAGCCCATTCAAATACAGTGCTCATCTTAAGGGCTTTTTAAAAGGCAATGCTATTAAATATGTTTATGCTTTCAAAAGACAATCAAATTTAATTTGATCAATGAAGCATAAAAATACAAGAGCAACAATAAGAAAACTGAAAAATATTATTGTAATGAGAAGAGTGTACTCGAATAATATTGTATAGATACATCCACAGCTAAGAGTCATAAAGAAAAGTATTGTTGGCTTTATAGCAGTGATTGCAAAGCTTTTAGAAACCAAGTGCTAAACTGCAACCCAAAACCCATTTATTTATTTTAATGGGAAAGTGATTTATTTAGTTCATGGCTTCAAAACTTTCAGTCCATGGTGGACTAGAACCAGGCAAAAACATTATGGTGAAAGAATAATGAAGAGGAAAGCTACTCAATTTAGGTTATCTGGAAAGCAGAAAACAGAGAAAGAGCCAGAGAGGAAAGGGATAAAACTCAGATGCAATTCCCATGGTCATGCCCCCATGACTTACTTTCTCCAAGTCAGCCCTACTATCTAATAGCCTATTCAGCTATGAATTCATCAATGGATTAACACATCAATGAGTTTAGTGCCCTCTCAAACTAATCACCTCTCCAGCAATCTATTAATCCAATCAAACTGGCAATCAAGGTTAACTGGCTGGCACAAGTGCCATGGAAGAAAGTATCACAATTAGTGAATGCACAATAGTGCAATTAAATCTGAATACTGAGGTTTTAGTTTAGGAAAATACTTCATATATTAACATTTTTTGTCTTAAAAGAAAAACAATAACATGAATGCCATAAGTGTTCATCACCACAGGCTTACTTGTGACATGCCTGATAGTGAAGAAAAGAAAAGCCAGGCCCGTACCCTGAGGCATTCCAGTATTCCAGTATTTAGAATTTCAAGATGTGGTACCAGAAAGAGGAAGGAGGAAAAAGAGTTATATCAGAAGCCAAGAGAGGCAAAAAAATGAGGATGGCCAAGGGAGGACAGATGGTGTCAACTCCAGGTAAACTGTTGAGAGTAAAGATGTAGAGAAAAAAATGTCCACATATGACCAATGATTGAACACAATGACTCAGACCAAAACAGATTCCGTGGTAGTGAGTTTGAGAACCAGAGTGGGATGGCTGAGAAAGTGACCACTTATAAGTAACAAATTTACTTTTCAAAATTATGAGAAATAAGTTTGTGATGGAGGAATGATATGGCAAAGTGGATTCAGATGGTGGTTTTGCAGGAATAGGTGTCACCTACAAAACTCTTCCAACTTTGTCGTATGGAAATGCATAGGAAACAAGGACTGAAATTTAGAACTATGGTTCTCTGCTGATGTTTGGGCAGTGGGAATAGGGAAGGAAGGAAATATAGACTCAGAAGTACGGAGAGAAGCTTTCGCTGCATTAGCAATGTTTTATTTCTTTAGTAAAGGGGTCTGTATACTCACATTCTTGTTGTTCCTCATGTTGTTTAATATGAATTACATTGCACAACAAAAAAGAAACTAAGTGACTCTGGAGTAAGGAAATTGAGTAAGTGTGCATAATTCGTTCTTTAAAAAAGTTTATCTAAAAGTGGCAGAAAATGATGCATTGGAGAGTGATTGTGATTCGGTAAGGTCTTCTGTTGTCACATATAATATGTTTGCATGCTCTTTGAGTTGTTCTAGTACCAAGAAAGAAACTGAAAATTTGGAATTAAGATGCTCATGGAGTCCTCCAAAAGGTGGCACAGGAAAGATCCAAGGGCTGCAGTGGAGAGACCAGCCTTCTGGAGAACTGGCTCTTTATTATATTTAATTGATCATTAATTGAAGAAACATAAGAACAGGTGCACATTGCTGGGAATTCTTTCTCTCTTTTCCCATCTGCCTATTTCCCACTTTATCAGGAAGTCCATTATCAGCTCTTAAAGAGTAAGACAACTGCTTCGTGCTACAAGGCTCCATAATTTACCGTAAGTTCTGCTTTTTTTCCTATATTGCCTATATGTCACTTCAGAGGGACGGTCTTTTGGGAACTTTTATTACCATGCACTTAGCAAAAGTCAGCATGGCTTTATCAGCCTTTTGCCCTGCCCATTTATTATCATTTCAAAAGTCATGTCCTGTTTAGAAGCCTGCTCACTCAGTTTCAATTTTAGACAGGGTTGGAGCCAATGAAGGGTGCTGGTTTGCATCAAGTAACTGATATGTATCATAATTAGACATGCATCAGTGAATCAGCTTCATCGTGGAAATTATATCCTGTTCCTGCTCAAGATGTTTATGTCAAATGCATTGTTTGAATTTCAGACTTAGCCATTAGAGAGGAAATGCTTGAAAACCAAGTTTCTTCATCTTCATGAAGTAATGCAGCATATTTTCTCTCATTTCTCTCTTCTGATTAGAATCAGATCTATGGGTTAAGATATTTTATTAAAAAAACTAGGTGAGTTACAGTTAAAATGGAAGGAAAATAATGATCCACCTGCATTGTTATCTTATTTTTTAATTAAAAATGTCCTATTGTCATAGGCTGTACAAGTGATCTGTTAGATTGCATATGTTTTCCAGTTGTAGCAAGAATAACGGCTTTGATAATAACATTAACAGCAATGGCTACTAGGGTTTTTGAGACTGTCATGAGTGTCATGTGCTCTGCCTCAGCTAAACACTTTGTATGTATCCCATCATCTGCTCTTCACAATGGCTCCCTAGACTGTATTTATGAAAACGCTGGAGCAGAAATGCTAACGGGTGCAAGTCACACAGGATAGGCACCATGAGAAATGTAGACCTGAATCCTGAAACTGAGTATACCAGATCAACTCCCCCGCTTCCAATCACTCCTGTGCATGTGCCCTCAGTTGCATAGGTCTGCACAAGATGTTTGGGTTCTAAAGTATACATGCATGAACGTTTCCCTGGGTCCTCACTAGTCTCTAGTCTCTGACCGCCACGAAAATCTTCATCTCTCTTTCTCTCCCTCTCCCTCTCCCTACCTCCTTCCCCCCACTCCTGTGTATCTTTGTAGATCTAATTCTTTCCTGTGAAAGGCTAAGACAGTTTTACATTGACAAATTTTGATCTAAAAAAAGTTATTATTTTATAGTTCCCAAAGCTGTAAATAGATTTCTGAATTTTATTCCTAAAGACATATAATTTATCACTTGTTACAAGTCATCTTAAGAGTAAGAATTGTTCAGTATTTATATTTGTTCCTTTTGGGGGACCGGGGATCAAACTCGGGACCTTGTGCTTGTGAGGCAGGCGGTGGAACCACTAAGCTAAATCCACAGGCCTGTTTCATTTTTTCTAAGCATATTAACAGAACATTTTGGTTTTTCTTTTACAACTATGATCAGCTCAATTAATAAACTGTCAGTGTTGATTCATTGATTGAGAAGTGTACTATAAAAATTGAAAAAGAAAAGTTAATTTACATTTTTTGGTTTCTTTAAAAGAAAGAAAAACTAGGTGTGGGGTATATGGAAATTTTCTGTATCCTGTAAATTTTCTATAAATCTAAAATCATCATAAAATTTTAAAAAATTTACTATAAAATATGGAACAAGATTAGGTAATGTCATGTTGGTAGAAGTTTTCAAATCATGACCTAAATACAAAAAATGATCACAGAGTTGTAATTTCATTGTCAGTTTTGTAAATGAAACATAAACCAAAACTTCTAGTTTATCTCCCAAAGTGACTGGATGACCTTGTAATTAAATGAATGAAAGTCCCTGAGGTTCGACATTTTTGCCACATCAGTCACAGAGATGTCAGTTATTGTAATAAATATACACTGAAATCTTGTTCTAATTTCCATTTCCCCTGCCATATATGTTGCTAACAATATACCATATGTTTATTTCCCATTTTACTTGCCATGTTTGATAAGGTGTGTGACTGGATGACCTTGTAATTAAATGAATGAAAGTCCCTGAGGTTCGACATTTTTGCCACATCAGTCACAGAGATGTCAGTTATTGTAATAAATATACACTGAAATCTTGTTAAAATTTCCATTTCCCCTGCCATATATGTTGCTAACAATATACCATATGTTTATTTCCCATTTTACTTGCCATGTTTGATAAGGTGTCCATTCAGGTCAGGCATCCAGTTTTTTAAAAAATCGGGTTGTTCATTTTTTTTTTTTTTGCTGAACTTTAAGAGTGTTTTGTGTATTACTGGACAAATACTTTTCATCAGATATGAAATTTACAAATATTTTATCCCAGTCTATGCTTTGCCTCAAATTTCTAGGCATTTTCTCTCACAGAGAAAAAGTTTTAACTTTAATATTAAGTTCAATACTATATCAATTTTCTACTTTGTATATCATACTTTTGTTTGTTTCATTTTCAAATTGTACTTCTATGGACTGAAGACATTAGCTTAACTTTTTTACTCATGTGTCTGTCTCATCTCAGAATGTAATATTCCTAGAGGTAGAGAAAGTGTTTTCTTTATTCTATATTCTCAGAAACCAACATAGTGCCTGTATATAGCAAATTCTCCTGCAAATTTGCTGAATCAGTCCTTTAATACACATGCCAGTCTTTCAGCATCAGTATTATATTATGGATATGGATTTTCAAATATGGATAATGGTTTTCAAATCATTAACAAAACGATTTTGAGAAAATGCATACTATGTCTTACAAATGGAGTGGCATTCAATAAATAAGGAGCAGTTGCTGTCATTATTCTTGCTGAGAAATAAAAGCATTTTCAGAGGCCAAGAGCTATAGAATGAGGGGTCAGGTAAAAGAATAATCTGTTATCTTGTGGTCTCTTGTGTCAAGGGCTCTGTGTTAATGAGAAATACTCCTGGGCCCTCAAGTGATACAAACTCTGGCATACAAATGTGCTTAACAAAATGTGCAACTGTTAAAACTATTGCCAGGTGTTAAAATCTGTATTAGGATGAATCTTAAGGTTTATGTCATCTGAAGATTCATCATATTTTCTTTATATTTTCACAGCAAAACTTCTTATCTTGTCATTATTACAGTTTTCTCTAGGTATTTTACTATTTTGTATTTTTTTTACATTTCTGATAATATTCCTGAAAATTGTTTATTTCTTAACAGCAACCTTTATTTCCTTCTTTCTCTCTCTCCTTTCTTTCTTTTTACTTCCTCCCTCCTTTCTGTCCTTCCTTCTTTGTTTCTTTTTTCTTTTCCTTTGGTTTTGAGCTTGAAACCAAAACCTTACATATGCTGAGTATGCACACTACTCCTGAGCTACAAGCCCAGTCCTGAAAGCATCCTTTCCAATGGAAAAAAGACCGTACTAAAAATGACATTTATAAAGACTACAGTGGGAACTTAATTCCCAAACTGAATTTGTTCTACGATTTTGGAAAAGATGGCCACATTGGTGTATTGTGTTAAAAAGACAGTGTGCAAATTGTCTTCAAATGAAAGCGCTCATGCACCGAGATACTACTGTTTTACACTTAGGCTATTGATCAGTATCAAATTTTAGAAGCAAAAAATGTACTTGGGGTATTGTTTAGAAGTCAAGATTTCCAAGACCACTCTATATATGCCAAATCTTAGATTTTTGTTAGACTCATTTAAGTTTATGTTTAAGATTTTTGGACACCTCCTGTCTTCATCCCAAGGATTCTGTGTCAAGTGGTCTGTGAGCTTCACGCTGAGAAACACCTATAAAAGACAGCTTCTGTAAGGGAAGGTTTTTCTAGGAGGGACAATGAACAGTAGTTCAGACTCACAGCAGGCCTTCACAAGATCCAAGCTCATCTGCCCTTCTAGGCCAAGTAAGAGACACCATCATTGCAACGTCAAGGTTTGCCCTTGACTCATTCATTGTCACTTTATTATATTAAATTCGGTGCTTCAGATTTATGTCTTCTGCATACAAGGATTCAAACAATTGTGAATTGTTGAAAAAAATTCCATCTGTAATGAACATGCAAAATTTATCCTTCTCATATTCCCTAAAAATAGTATAATTAATATTTACATAGCATTTCCACCGCATTAGGTCTTATAAGTAATCTACAAATGATTTAATGTATATAGAAGAATATGTGTAGGTTATATGCAAACACTACAATATTTCATACAAAGATCTTGAACATCTATGGATTTTGTTATAAACAGAATCATAGAATCAATCACTTACAGCTATCCAGGGATGATTATATTTGAATAGTATAACTAAAAATTAATGGACCTACATGCAATAAAGTCAATGCTCAAAGATGTGAGAGCCATGGAGAGGAAGTACTCTTCTCCCTTTACCTAGGATTTGCTTTCAGGGGATACCTGCCAGCCCAAACCTGAAGGAAGTGAAATCTCATCTCATTACCCACCAGAGCCCTGCTAGAACACAGTAGTGTGCCATTCATCCAGGGCAGTCTGGCACATAGCACAGAAGCGTTAGCACAGAGTAAAGGAAGCCCATCTTCTCTTGAAGATGCCATCAATGCCAGGGTAAGAAGAACTGAGGCACAAAAGGACACTTGAGAGAAAGGACACACAGAGGCAGAGCAACGTCCTGCAATACCTCCAGCTCTCCTTAGAGATGCTGACCCCCCGGGAGGGATGCAGGAGAGGAAAATTTCTTCCACCCTCCATTTGGAGGTTGCTCCCCATGTTTGTTGTGCAGCTGGAGGCCAGACACAACTGTGTGACAATGAGAACTTGCTGTTCAGGTCAAGAGCTCCGTTCTGGGGAGTTCATATGATTGACATTAATGGAGCTTCTTTCACCCATGCTGTTCCACCAAAGTGGGTAGGTGAGGAAGAAAAGAGTAACCAGGTTATCAGGAGGCCAAAGTTCACTTCTCACAGATGGGAAGGACATCATTCCCTCTCTCTATTACTCAGTCCTGCTTTTTCTTACTCAACTCATTAGTCACTATTTATAAATAAATATTGATTATGTAAAAATAAAATAACACAACTACTTCAAAATATCACTGCATCAATTCTCACTATAGGTTAGTCAAACCAGACAAAGAAGCCCCTCATACACAGCGAAGGCTTACTTATCACTTTGATTTAGGAAATGCTCCCATGAAGAAACCACCACATTTATTGACAGCTTTCGTCACACTATGCCAGAAGATCTCTGCTAAAGTTGGATAAGAGCCATGCACATCTCAGTCTACACATTGTACAGACACAGATTGATGACTGGGCTGATCTGATTGGTCTTTTCATAGAGAACGGGCAATTAGAAAATGCAGTACTATCATCTGAAGGAAGAAAATCCACCCAACTGGCCCATGGGTTGAGAGGGTGTGGAAATATGATAATGGGATGTCAAGAAAGAAGCTGTAAGAATACATTGACAGTCATAGGTCAAAGGACCTACAGCAGTGTTACAACATTAAATAGATCTGCTCAGTGAATAAATGTGAAAAAATAGTTCCTTTTATCAGGCGAAGCAGTGTATGGATCCAGTTCAAATCTAAGAAGGTTCCCAATTATACTAAATGAGCATATCATTTCTAGCAGATGCTATTTGTTATACATCAAACAAATTAAAAAAAAACATTCTTAGACAAACCTATCATAAACTGGTCTTTTTTAGCTGCATACAAAGAAGGAATGATAGTTATGCTTAATAAACAAAACCCCTTAAAAATACATGGAAGACTACAGAGATGCCAGGAATACACAAAAACTATAAAATGTCTTCAAGAGTGAACAAATAGCCAATATCCACGGTCCATTAAAATTGCCTCAATTATCATTCAAAATGAGATCATTTCAATCTGCCTTGGCCCTCAGTTTTTCTAGAAAACACTGCTAAGTAGATTTCCCCTGTCTACTGCTTTCTATATCACTCTATGTAACCCGAGATTTCCATTACAACTACAGTTGTGGCTTCCTCCCTTCACTCACACTCAATACTTTGGGAACCATATGGAATCAAATAGACTCTGCTTTTCGTAATGCTTCTCTCCTACTCTGCTATTCCTCTCTTTCCATTCTACGCCAATTTTCTGAAGAATATATTGAGTGCTATGCATCAGGTATTGTGCCAAGCTCCAGAAATGCACATATTAGCACACAGGCTCTCAGGTGAGTATGAGATTATCGACAGGATCAAAGAGAAAATGTGAGGTAAGTAGCACAACCATGACCAAAGAAGCGTTTAGTTATCTGCCCAGCATACAACAGTTACCTCATCATATCTTTTAACGGTCAGCCTGTAGCTTCGTGCAAATGCATTCTTAAATATATTTAATGACACTCTTCTCACTAAACCTAAGGTGTTTCCTTATCATTTATCTTCCACGTTCTCAGAAAACTTTAATATATTTACAGAATTCTGGAGTCTAGACTGATCACTCTCTCTTTACAAAATGCCTCTGATCCCTCAATTTTAGGATTCTTTCCTGTCTTTGCTCTCTATCACATTTTAGGGCATGCTTTCCCAACTTAATTTATTCTATTCTATTTTCTAATCTTAATTTGCCCTTTCTTTCAAAATTTTACCTTCATCCCTCTACTCTTATCTCTTGGCACATACTTATTGGAAACTCTGTCTCTAAAAACTTCATTTATCAATCTCAAACATCCTTAAATTTCTCTATTTCATCAAAGCCCTACAGCATTACCATCTGTGAAGTAGTGTTTCACACACTTCAGCGATAAACATCAAGATGGCCCTCTCTCTCTGGCTGGTGTCACTGATTCAGTTAGTTTTTCATAAAGTTGCTATATTACTCTTTCTGAAATATCACTTAAATAGGCAACAAACAGCTAGTTAGTAGCTTCTTTTTTCTCTCCATCCCTCTGGTCTTTCTTTCCTTCTTTCATGCTGTCTATACTCAGCCCAGTTCCTGAACTTCTGAAATTTCATTCCTTCCCACCATTTTATCATATTTCTAACTGTATCTGAATATAAATCAGATCTTCTCTCTTCAAATCAGGGCTTCTTTATCCATCCTCAAACTGTCAACATTATTATTATATCTTTGCTACCTAGTATCAACTGAAATGCTTACTTTATGATTCCTTACAAATTTTAATGTTTAATTTAAACAAAACTTCCTTCTAGATTTCAGCCACACACCTTTTTTATGTAACTCAGTAAATACTTAACAGTCCTATAAATTGAGGCTGTCTAATATATCATTACATATCCCCAAAATGTCTACAGTATATCAGGCTTGGTGACATTATTTGGCATAGGTCATGTCCATCCACAACATTTTAATATAAAATAGCATATTGTTTCTCCTATGGATGTCTTATCTACTCACCTGTAAGTCAGCAACAAGTTAATAAATCTTGTATAATGACTATCAGCAACTGCCTCATGTGAAATGATTTCCAACTAACAAGGACTGATCAACCATACATGTGGAATTGAAGCCAAAAAGGAGGATCAGTTTATTTCTGTTCAGACTGCACATAGCATCACATGGGTAGCTTTGAACAGTTATACTTAGTTCCCACTAATTTAACTGACAGGATAAGGCTGGAGCATCAAGCCTTTAAAGTTTCTCATGCTGTATCACTAAAGTTTCAGAATCACTAAGATTAGTGCATATTGTAGAGTGCTTCTAGTCCAGGAAGATGTTGGTGGTAAACATAAAAAACATTTTGATATCTTCTGCTCCAAGCTTTCCTTGGCTCAGAGATGCATTGTAGAGACATGATTGGAACACTCCATTTGCATCATTCATTTTCCATTGACTCTGTATAAATCACAGCCCCACAACCACCACTCACAGACTGCTTAAACCACTCACACCTTCCACCAACTCTGAGCCACGTTCAGACGTTCAGTCCTCTTTCCATAAAGAGATGTTGATTCAGCTTTCTATCATCCTGCTTGACAACCCCGACAAAAGTGCATTAACATGAAGGACAGCCATTGCCCAAAGATACAGATTAATTTAATAAACTATGACTAATAAATCTATGGTGACATCTGTGCTTCATTTACATTCTTAAAAACCCTTATGACCTCATTTAGTAAACACTGTACTATAGAAAACATCAGTCAACTATATTTGAAAACTGGAGAAACTGATGATGAAAATGTTTAAGTGATTAAATATCTGCTCTTTATTCAAAGTGAGATTAGAATTTAGCAGCTTACCTGAGCTCTCATTCTCTGGTCATTTCCCTAAAAATCCTTCTTTCTGAATATCACCTGCCATATGCTGGAGCATGATGCTAGGTGCTTTAGGAGTAAAATGCTATGCATAGACATCACTGCTGTTATCCAGAAGAAGCTCAGTGCTAATTTAGGAAGCTAATGTATACAGATTTAATTAGTTTATTTATGATAAACTATCTGTCTCTGTCTGTCTCTGACAGATATACATACAAACACTCACACACAAGCACAGAGAGAGAGAGAATCCCATCTCTACAAAACTCTAGAATACAAAGTCCTAGATTTCAAGTACAATGATTTAGAAATAAATTTCTGCTATATAATTTGAATATAAATGCCACCATAGACTTACTCAAAGACTTTTTGAAGAGAAACTTTACATTATGGGAAATTTTCTATGAGAATATTCTAGGGTAAAAATGTAGCCAACATTTTATACTGAGTACTTTCAAAAAATGTGGCATGCTTTCTAGATTGAGCGAGATACAATATTTTAAAACAATAAATGTCTTAGTTACTTTTCTTGTTTGTGAGACAAAATACCGGACACCCAAAGTTAAAGTAGGAAAGGTTTATTTAGCTCACAGTTTGCAGAGATTTCAGTCCATAATCGGCTGGCTCCAATGGAGGGTAGCACATGGTAGATGGGCAACAGTTCATAGAAGACAGAAGGTAGCAAAGCCTTAACAGTGTCTCCTTTTATTTTATTCAGACTGCTTAGGGAGTGTAGACTCACACCCTTAATCCTAGTGCCCTTGATTCGAGCATTGCATCATGAATCAATTCCAGAGTCACACACTCCAGATCCAGAGATTTCTGAAATAGCCCCACCTATGACTGCATGATGCTTTTGGGGGGGAGTCATTTAAACACAAGCCATAACAATGAAGAAACTAAAAATCACTGTTTCATCATGTTAGATAGAATAATAACACAGTTAAAGTGATAATTTCATGTATAACCTTGCCAGAATAAGTAATTATAGCCATGAATTTCATAAAAATTGAAAAGAACAATAAATAGTTATCAAAAATGTGAAAACGGACATGCACAATATCACACTAAGTCATTTATTCATATATGAATATAAAAATATCCTATGTTTTTAATCATTTGATTAAAGAAATGATAAATAAAGCCAAGAGAGTAGGTAAGCAATGGAATGCTTGTCTACCATGCATGAGGCCCTGGAGTCAACCTGCAATACGAGAAAGAAAAGATGGAAGGAAGGAAGGGAAAGGAAAGGAGGGAGGAGGGACAGAGGGATAGAGAAGAAAGGAGGAGTAAAATAAATTTGAAACCAGGAAATATTAAAAAAAAAACAAAACAGCTTTGGTTTCCAAACTGCATAGCATTTAATAAATAAGACACATTTGGGTGTCGAGCAAGAAACTTTCAAGAGCTTACTGTCTCTAAATGTTGTTTCCATAATTTCTGGATTTCATCTTCTATATTAACAAGTGGATTTCTACGACAGAAGTGTCAGAGAAAGTTTCCCTGAGAAGGTGTTCTCTGAGCTGGAATGTGCATAGTGAGCCACCCTTGCCTGTGTAAAAGGGAACTGCATATGGAAAGGCCCTGGGGCAGAAAATGACTCATCAAACAGATCTTTATAAGTTAAAATCTGTGGGACTTTATAATTGTTGCATTCAAAAGGCAAGGGAAGCAACAGGAACGGTATCAATATTGCTGAATAAATATGCACAGTATTTACGGAGATAAGAAATGCAGAAAGGAGGCCATTCTACGGATTATGCTTCCACTTTGATTTCAGGGTTCTGAAACTCTGAAATAAAGATGCTGCATAGGACAACATTTAAAACTCTGTGTCAAAGGTTACAATAGAGTAAAAAGGAAACTTTCAGGATAGAAAAAATTACAAATTAGTATTTGATTAAGGGTTAATATCCAGAATGTATAAAGAACTCAACAACCAAAAAATAAGCAAGAAAAAAAAAGAAACAAAATAAAAAAAGAACAATAATAAAACACAAAGTGATTAAGAAACAGACAAAGGAATAGAAGTCTGGAATAGATCTTTCTCCAAACAAGATACGAATAGCTAACATGCATATGAAACGATGCTAAACATAACTGTTAAGAGAAATGTAACAAATCCACATGGGATATCATCTCACAAAAATTATGATGATTACTATAAAAATAGGCAAATGAAACAATCGCTATCTAGGATGCAGAAAATGTAGAATCCTTGTGAACTAATGACAGGTATATGAAATGGTGCAACCATTGTGAAAAACAGCATGAAGTTTTCTCCAAAATTTTAAAATGTAATTGCCATATGACACAGCATTACTCCTTTTGGATATATACTCAAGAATTGAAGAAAAGAATCAAAGAGATGAGATATTTTTACAACCATGTTCATAGGAAAATAGCAGAAGCAACCCAAAGGTCCATGGATGGAGGAATAGATAAAATGTGGTACATAAACTTAGTAGAATATCATTTGGCCATGAAAAGGAAAGAAATTATACTATATATTTTTATATTTATGGACTTTAATTGCATTTTACTTAGTGGAATAAGCCAGCCGTAAAACTATAGGACTCAACTTCCACCAGGAGCAAACTCCTAAGAAAAGAAAGTACATTTTGGTCTTCAGGAGATCCTGGAAGATGGCTACACGGAATTATTTAATAGATGGAGACTTTCACCTTTGTAGGGTGAAAAGGTTCTGGAGATTAGTTTTTGAAAGATGTGACTATACAAACACTACTGAACTATAAACTTAAAAACACTGATGATGGTAAATTTTACATATGTTCATTTTACTATAAATAAAAGCTTTTATATTTTAAATAAACAGTATAGATAGCTCGCTAACTAGATAGATGTCAGGAAAGCTGTGGACTGCAAATATACATTTAGGAATCATTCAGAGAATAATTTTCTTACATTGTTTTATGTTCTTGTCCCCTATCAACCTTAAAATGCTGAATTATTTGTGACTTTCTAGGTACAAAGTCTTTTATCTGATTTGACACAGAAATTTCTTTTCACCTACTGAGACAAAACAATTTAAAATTTTTGAAGGAATAGCAGTCATGGATATCTACAGCTGTGCCAACAAAAAAGGATCTCTACATATGCCTCTACTTTTGACCAACATTAAAAACGACAGATGTGGACAGAAAAGGAAATAATAAAACTACTCCTTTCATTAAATATCCATTGATCATGAAAGCAAAAGTCCACCCTTTGCACATCCTTCTTGATCAGCATTATTTGCCCTACCTTGTTTGCGCACATCCTCGACAGCAGCCACCAGCTCTTCTTTGAGATCTTGACTCTCCTTAGCAATCTGTTCGCCCTTTTCCAGGAAGTTCTGTGTGGCTTGCTCCACAGATGCAGCCAGCACATGGGCTTTCTTTGACCTCCCTTTCTTTTTACCCGATGGGCCTTTGTTGCTTGTGTTGACCAGTGTCGTGACCTAAAATACAAAATTAAAACTGTGAAACTACTCAGCACAACTTTCTAAAAATAGCATGCTATCACCTCCAAATTTCAAAATATTCCATTTTATTAAATCATGGGATTTATTTATTGGATCATGAATGTATGCCAGATAGCATCATCACATAGCCTCATCAGTGAAAGTGTAGATTTACACTGATTAGCATTTAAACAAGCAGCTGTTATTTGTTTCACATAGAAAGAAAAGCATAGGAATCATTAGGAAAAATAGACTTGCCCTCAGTTCAAAGTTTCCAATTGACCCAAGGCTGTACTTTTACAGATTTACAAGTACAGTGCTCTTTGGAGTAAATAGCCTCAAGGAATAGAAAAGCAAAGCAAATGTGGAACTGCCTCTAAGCATCAAGTGCAGAGAAGCAATCTGTAGTACTAAGTTAGCTAACACTGAGTAAAAGTGAATGAACAATTGAGAAGAGGGAAGTAATCAATATATACTACTAATGTGCTGTCTTCCTAAGAATTTGGAAAATTGTTGCTACTTTAGATTTCAGCTTATAAAAATTAAATGGTGAATTTGATGTGAGGGGATTAAATGATTCAAGCTTAATGTTTAGTTAACCAGCTAAAGTTTCCAGAATCAAAATTAGATTGACATTTATTATCACTCCTTCTCTAAGCATCATAATTTGAATATATATCTTAACTGCCAAAAGTATTTTAGCACTAACTATATCTGGAACTAATTTGCTAACAAACCATTTAATATCCTTCAAACAACTTATTATCTGTTACAGATTTCAGAACCGTTTTCTTTTTCTACTACTGACAAGTTTGAAAGATGCTCCATATTCTGTTCAGCAAAAAGGGCTAGTGATGTATATTGCTGTATTTTTTAAAAATATAGTTTCATGAGAATGTGGATTCTGTGGTTAATTTTCATTGACATTTATCCTGTTTAGCACACTAAATCTTTTCTTGGAGGTTATCAAGAAAGCCAGTCCACAGAAGAATTCTAAAGGCTTTAGCTTCTAATGTTTACTCCAAATCCCAGAGCAACAAATCCATTAGTCAAAGTGACAACTAACGTCCATCTAGTTAACAGAGGAAGAGATAATACCAAAAGGAAAGAGAAGTATCGAGTGAATGTGCACTGATATGATGAACAGACCTGGCACCAGTAGAGGAAGAGATAAATACAGTGTTGGATGGTATCATAGTCAGCTCTTGCAATTGGTAAATAATTAGCGATAGTGAAATAAAAATTTTCTCACATTCAGGCATGAATACTACATCAGAAAAGAAAGCTAAACTCATTCCAAATAAAAATGTCAGTAGTGGTGGTTTAGCTGTTGCAGTGAGGAACATATTCCAGTCTTTTCAGCTCATTCACAATGAGCCAAACTTTAGAGAAAAGGAAACTTGTTACCCAGCTTGCTTTTCTGAGGTGCAGAGGAGTTCCCCTTAATGAGGATTAGTCTAACACATTCCTATGATACTCTTCTGGGAACCTGCACTCCCCAGAGCAGCCCACACTAGCAGATATAAACATAAACTTCCATGTTAACATAACTCTCAACTTAGATTATGCTCTTTCTAATAAAAACACTCCCTACTTCCAGTTATCTTTGATTTATTTTCAGTGAGAGTTTCTGTGATTTTTTGTTTGTTTGTTTAGATCTCTCAAATTAGAAAAAAAAAAAAAAGAGTGGTAAAGGAGCTGTTAATTTAAGGCATTTTTTTTTTTTTTTTTTTTTTTTTGTACCAGGGATCGAACTCGGGACCCCACACTTATGAGCCAGGTGGCAGCACCACTGAGCCAAATCCCGGCCCAATTTCAGATATTCTTTTTTGTTGTTGGTGGTGGTTTTTTAAAATTTTTTTCTTCTTAATTGAGTTCATTGTTACATTCTAAGTATACACTACAGTTGCATTCATCACTGGGATCTTGTAGCTTTACACAGGACTTGGTTCTCATGTTTTTACCTTGTCCCTACCCTTCCTTCATCTCTCCTTTCCTCCCCATTTACAAACACTTTATTTCCATTTTTTCATTTTCTCACATTTCTTTTCCCTTATTCCCCTTCCCCTATCCTTCCCACTTTCCCTACACCTTTAGCCCTTTTCTTCCTATTTCACATGATTAATTATCCCATTAGGGTCTTGAGTACTATTATAGTTCTTCACACCAGAGAAACTATTTCAGATATTCTGACAGAACTTGAAGAACGACACTGTAAAAAGAGATAACTGACAACATAAAGGGTTTATTTTCTGTAAAGGCAAATAAAATGTCAACTTTTCTTTTATCTCATAGTCCATTACCACAGTAAACATAACTTAGCTCATAATAACAAGTCAGTATAAAGTATCACCTATGTGGAAAAGATAAGCAATAAATATGGAACATTGAAGGGAAGTACCTAAGAAAATGTGATTACTTCTAAAAGAAGCAAAGCAATTCAATCCTCTTTCAGTGAAAGCTCTCATTTACTAATTGGCAGAAGAGTACAGAGGGAGAAAAGAGAAGAAATGAAAGAAAAAGATGAGGCTCTATACAGGCTCACATCTTCATCTGAGAACAAAGAAATACTGTAACTGTTGACACTTCTTCACTGCTAGTCAATACAAATACAATACAATACAAAGAACAGATATAAGTTAAGATAAAAAGAAGAAACATTTGTGGGTCTTATGTGGTGGCACATACCATACCTCTAATCTCAACATTCGGAAGGCAAGAGGATCACTCCAAGTTTGAGGCCAGCCTGGGCTACATAGTGGGTTTAAGACCAGCCTGAACTATATAGTAAGCCTCTGTCACAAAATAAATAACTAAATAAATAGATATTACTTTAGCTCATTATTTATAACAACAAGATTTTTAGGAAAATACAAATGGATTAAAAGACAATTAGAACTACTATAGAAGTGAAAGATAAGAGGGATAAATACTAGATTAAAAAATAAAAATCTACTCAAGGAGCAGTACCAATGAGAAATACAGTTTAAACTATAGCATTTACAATAACCACAAGTTGATACTATCAGCAATAACCACAACACAACATGAAAAATGGTATGCAGAGAAAACACAAACTTTATTGAAGAGAATAAAAGATGACCTGAACAATGGAGGTAGCATATGACTATATTTTGGGATGGGAACACTGAAGATTGTGGAGATGTAATCTTTGCCCACTTTGTTCAATAATGAACATTCCAGGGATTTACAAAGTAAATTAAGGAAGCCAAGATAATTTCCTTTCAGTCAGTTCCATTCTGTTTCTTCTGAGAAATGAGGCACCCGGTAAATTAAAAAAAGGTTGATTTGGGGTGTGCATATGCATGACTCCTGATGTTCCATTTCTAGTAAGTATATAAAATGCTTGAATAGAAATAAATGTTAAAAGTAGTTTAGGTCTGGCAGCAAGTGATATAGTCAGAGCTGTATTTTTAGGGTGAAATAGTTTGTGGAAATTCTTAGTCTATCCTTTACAATACAATTTCTCTGACTCAGTCTCATTCTCTTACTAGCCATGCAACCTCACTTATTCAATAAAAAGTATACACAATTATTATGTCACGTAAAAATTAAAAGAAACCATTAAAAAAGAATATGTGATGATAGATCGCTGTACTTTTTCATTTTCTTCAAAATGAAGCAGCCATTTTCACCTTCTTGCCATGTGCTTTCTGTTTTTCTGAGCTGTTCCTGTACTTCCACCTAACATTGTGAAAGTCAAGGTGCATCTCCTTTACTCCTTATGTGGTATTTCACAGATGAAGAAATTCAGCTTAGAGAAGCACTAAAGCTAAGAAAAAAATTCACTTGGCTCTAAGGAGACAAGAGGCTAGGTTATTCTTGTGTACTGTACTGTAGAACTGTACAATTCAGTTGTCTCCTGTCTGTTTCCCTTCTAAAAGAATAAGCAGCTGCGAACAAGGTAAAGTAATTTTAAAGTGTACTTATTTTCCACGTTTGTCTCACTACACTTGTTATTTATATACTATTCTTTGTCTTTTTATTCAGTGGGATCACCTAAATATCTTATGTTTGGATATGTTTGTTAATATCAGTGATATAATTAACATGTTTGTTAGTATCACCACCTACTTCAAACTACCCTGCTGCAGTGCCTCATGACACCTGAGGCTAAAGATAAACACATGTATTGCTGCTTTTTGTATCAGGGGAGAGTAGAAGAAGAACCAAAGAATTTCAAAAATTCTATAACTAAATAATATAACTTAGGTTCTTTTTTTTTCATTAGGTTTATTGGTATGTTTTAGGTATATAGTATAGATACATTCATCATTGGGATCTTGAAATTTTACATGATGTATCTTGGTGCTTATTTTTTCCCCATTTCCCTGCCTTCCCTTCACCCCCTCCACACATCCCTATTTACAAAGACTTTGTTTCCATTTTTTCCTTTTCTCATACTCTTTCTTTTCCTTTCTTTCTTTTCCCCTACCCTTCCCACTCCCCTACTCCTTTAGCTCTTTTCTTCCTATTTCACCTTATCAATTATACAATTTGAGCCTTATTTAAACTTTTAGTTTTTCACACCAGCAAAACTATTCGTGTGTCCTATTTATATCTCTGAAGAGTGTGGGCTCAATGTGATCCATTTAGCAATAAATGCTTCTAGCTTCTCATTCTTTATGGCAGCACAGTACTCCATTTTATAGAAAACCCACATGTTATTTATCCAGTCTCTAATTGATGGGCATTTGGGCTATTTCCAAGTTTTAGCTCTTACAAACTGTGCTGCTAAAAATATGTGTGTGTGTGTGTGTGTG
>NW_022900914.1:54540687-54608033 GCF_012274545.1 Fukomys damarensis | reverse complement strand
TGGCATGATTATTTTAATTCTTTTGGAAAGATACCCAGCAGAGGGATGGCTGGGTCAAATGGAACCTCTGCTCCTACTTTTTTGAGGTATTTGCATATTAGTTTCACCAGTCTGCAGTCCCATCAACAATGGAGAAGGGTTCCTTTCTCCCCACAACCCCGCCAGAATTTGTTATTGGTTGATTCTTGATAGCAGCCATTCTTTCTGGAGTGAGGTGGAATCCCAGTGTTATTTTCATCTGCATCTCTAGAATTACCAGTGACGTTGAACATTTTTTCATATATTTATTTGCTGCTTTTACTTGTTTGTCTGAGAAATGTCTGTTCATTTCAGATGCTGATTTTTGGATCAGGTCTTTATATTTGGAGATCTGATATTTTTGAGTAGTTTATATAGTCTAGAAGTAGACCTTTGTCTGAGGAATGGCCGGTAAATTTTTTTTTCCCACATCATTGGTTGTCTCTTAGCTCTCTTGGTGGTTTTTTTCAGTTCAGAAGTTTTTTTAATAAGATGCAAGTCCAGCTGCTGATTCTTTGTGCTAGTTCCTGTGCAATTGAGGATTTGTTCGAAAGCTTTTTTCTATGCCAATGTCTTTGAGTGTTCTACCTAACTTATTTTCCAGCTATAATTTAGGGTTCTTATGTTTCAGTGCTCTTCTGTGGGTAACACAGAGAGAATAAATCATTTGTTGCTCACTCATGAAGGACACAGATACACTAAATAGCAAGAAACAAGGAGTTTTTTTTTTCTTGGTACTGGGGATCGAACTCAGGTCCTTGCACTTACAAGGCAGGTACGGTGCTAAATTCCTGGCTGAAATAAGGAGTTTTTAATGAAGAAAACCACTACTTACTTCTAAGGATCCACCCACCACCTGGCAGATAAGTTAGGGGCTATCAGAATGTGCAGAATGTTCTAATAAGCTGTGCAGTGTCTGTAGGAGAAGGGGAGGCCTTAGAGCGGTTAAAGTAGCAAGAACACATCCTGATCCAAAAGTGGTAGTCACAGAAGAGGCCTAGTTGCCAGAGTTTCAAGTGTTTGTGCCTAAGGCTTGATATCTAGACTGGGTCTTAGATGATATTTCAAGAAAGGTTGCTGGGAGTCTTTTAAGAAATAGTTTAGTGTGCCAAAAATATCCACTCTGAACTCTAGCAAGCAGCACACTCTCTATCCTTGTCAGTTTGCAAACACTTGTGTTTTGTAGTAAGAGAAACATACCAAGTTCCAGCAGGAGAAACTAGGAATAATGGTATGAATATTGACACATGTAGTCATAGACTTGATATCTTCTAAGGCAGCAAGGGTCCCAGTTTTACTTGAGACTGAGACTAACTATAAACAATATAGGAAGTAAAGTTGGATAGAAGTGGTGAAACAAACCTTTGAAAGACTGAGATCCAAGTTGAGGGATCAGATTATGTTTGTAACTTCCTTTTAAAAAAAAAAAGAAAAGCGTTTCAGTGTCCATTTTCTTTTTCCATTCGTTTTTCAGGGTACTAAAATTGTGCTTTCATTTTCACCTTTCCAGCCTTATCTTCAATGAAGGTAATTAATAAGTTGTCAAAATCAAATCATTTTTATCTTAGCATACAGCTCTGCCACATTTAGTGTTATTAACTCAATCCCACTTTCTCTTACAAATACCCCTAATTCTCTTAGCAGTGACCTTTTCCACTGTTAAACTTGAAGAGCTTGAAAAAGAAGTGCATTGCTTGCACCAAACTTACTTTACTCTCTATCCATGTTTATTTCTCTCCCTCCTACACCTAGAAAGGCTTCTAATATCACATTTTTATCTAATCTGCTGATCATATCCTCCACAACTACTTCACTTGCCATGGAAATGTTCCTCTGAATCTTTAATAATCCTCTTCTCTAAAGGTTTCTTAAACCGAGACCAAAACGATAATCAGCATTTGTCTTGCTCCACTCCGCCATTTTCTTATGCTTCTTGCCACTCATTAAAGAAGAGAAGAAAGCCAGCAGGCCATGATAAGAATACAAGATTACATTACATTCAAAATTAATCAGCCATTGAAAAAATCTCAGAGGCACAGGGAAGACACCATTGATTTTTAGATAAGTAGTGTTGCAATCTCAACAGAAAACTGAGAGCCAGGTTGGTACACTGTTCACAATCTGCTGTTCTAAGAGGAGAACCACCATTTCCTGATGCAATGGCAATAATGTAGTGGCTATCATGTTTACATTCTCTCATCTTATTTGCAATGTGGTTTATTGTAAGAAAATTTATCTATTTGATTGCCTCTTTTATTCAATCAGTCCTCTGCTTCCAATATCTAAAAGTTCAAAAGACGTGAAATGTTTATTTTTGAAAACAATAATATGCAATATTGAATGTGATACAGTTAGAAAGTTCAGAGAACTCACCATAGGATTGGAGGACAAATACTCCTCAGCCTCTAACCTGCTCCTTTTTATGAGCATGATCTGTGCTTTCTTTGAAGGCAGTCAGGGACTAAAAATTTGTTTTTTTTCTAAAAAAAAAATGACTCTTCCCTCAGACTTTCAGATCTTCTATATGTAACTAAAAGTAGAACTAAGCTTTACCTTCATTGTGTCTGTCTCTTTTTACTATCTTAATACTTTAGGCCACATCCCTTCTTAGCTCTCTGCATTTAAGTATGTAAATCTTTTAGGAAATAGTAATCTAAAACTTGGCAATAAAAGGTTGACTAGCCCTAAATTTACAAAAACTATCTCACTGCCCATCAGATTGAGGTTGCCAGGATACAAGGCCTAGAAGAATTTTCAATTACAATGGGCACCCAGGTCACATCAACCATTGCCCTAAACCTATGGTCACTTTCTTATCCTCATTAGAGCTGTGCCCCCTTCTACTACTCAAGCTGAAGCCTCTCCCTTAATTTCTCTTACTCTTATTTTGCCTGTTCTGCTTTTGTCTATCACCAAGGCATTCTGAAATTCTTTTTTCTGGGACAATGGGTCAAGAACCTCTTCCAGAGGGTAATTTGAGGCCCCCATTTCCTCTCATTTTTTTTTTTTTGGCGACATAACAAATTGTAAATTCTCAAAAAGTGTTGTAATACACTGATTACTGGTGAGAAGAAAGTATCTATTAAGTAATTACAAATAACTTGGAAAAGTGAGAGTCTATTAAAATGGGTATGGTCACTCAAGTAGTTCAGAAAACCAACGAAAACAAAAAGCTGAAAATAAAAGTGACTTGAGTATCTAGATGCTTAAAGATTTTGTATTTTGTGGCTATGACTAGTAAGTCTCTGTGAGTTCTGTTGTGTGACTGTGAGGAATTTCAATGGTTGGACAGCCAAAATGTAGAAGATGTTACTACCACAACTTAAATAATATTTTTAAAAAATAATTAAAAATAGAAGTTCGAAAGCAAGAGATTTTGAGGGTGAATATTTGCAAACAAAATTATCAAAAATAAGCAATTTGTTGCAGGACCAACTGAAGATAGTGAAAAAAACCCTTTAAAACAATAACAGAAGGGTAGGGGAAAGGAAATAAGGGAAAAGAAAAAAATATGAGAAAATGAAAAATATGGAAATCAAGTTTTGGTAAATAGGGAAAGTTGAGGAGGTGGTGAAGGGAGGGCAAGGTATGGGGAAAAATGAGAAACAAGACCTGTCATGTAAAGGTACACGATCCCAATGATGAATGTAACTGTACTGTGTACCTAAAATGCACCAATAAACTCAATGATGGGGGAAAAGAAAGAATAACTACATCAGTTTAAACTAGGAGGAAGTCAAGTCTTCAAATGGTCTTCAACACTTCAAAATTAAAATCTTAAGTCAGATTTAAAGACCCGTAAGAAAAAACTGCCAAATAACAAGTGATATTTTCTTGAATTATTTTCCCTCAACAATCTGTTCATTCATTTAATTATATGGTAATCATTAATGTGGCTTGTGATTTTTCTTTATAAAATATATAAAAAGATATATGTTCTATCATGTAGACTATTTTATTAAAATTTATTTTCCCATTTATTTCACTTAGGAGTATATCTTCAATATGTATCCATTTTCCTATGAATGAATCTATTTTCTCGTTCTTTACACATGTGTAAATACCGAATAGTCTCTCTGGTGTGAATAAACTGCAATAATACATAAGATCCTAATAAGATTATGACATTGTGAAATGGGAAGAAAGGGGCTAAAGGTGTAGGGAAGGTGGGATGGATAAGGGGAAGGGTAATAAGGGAAAAGAAAAAAATGTGAGATAATAAAAAGATGGAAATAAAGTGTTTCTAGATGGGGAGGGGCAGAGGGGGTGAAGGGAGAGCAGGGACAAGGGGAAAAATGAGAACTAGGACCTGTCATGTAGAGGTACAAGATCCCAACAATGAATGTAGCTGTACTGTATCCCTAAAATATACCAATAAACTCAATTAAACCTGAAAAAAAATTATTTTCCCAAACAGAATCCCTCTGAGATTCAAAATGTATGCATTTTGCATTCATTGAAAAGTTAAGGAGATCTGCAAAGTCACATTAGTTCTGAGGCAAAAAGTCTTAAAAATAGGGACTTATTTCAGTCACAGTGAAGACTGAAGTAAAGCTGCCATACTGCATAGAATGTCACATCAAAATGTTGTGAACTCTGTTCCTCCGTTTTAGCAGAAAGAAGCAAACCATAAAATATACACTTATTGATGTTTCTACATCTTCAAAAGTCAGAATAAAAAACAATGATTTTTTAATTGTCCCATAATAGTTTATGGATATAGCAGAATTAGTCTATTTATCTTTGAAATTCCCCCCCAGATATTTGCTATTAACCAGATTAAGATCTGGCATACATCTCAACCTGAGACAGCATTCTTAAACATTAAATACATGATTTGATTATATAATTAATCTAGGACAAGCTTGGCTTTTGTTAGTTAACACATACAAAAAAACTACAATTAATTCTTACATTTATTATTTTGTATAGACTCATGACCAATTCTCAAGGCAAAACTTGTCCCTTTTTTGATATTGGAATAACATAACATCTAATTTTGGGCACATAACAAGAAGTAGAATTCAGAAATTGACTCAAAAATAGACATCCTATGATTTGAATTGAGATATTTTTATGGCCAAGATAATAGCCAGTTATCCTATACTAAAATTACTCTAGACTACCTCTTTTGTGTCTGCAAAGTATCAAGCTGAGCCCTTGGGCACCAAATCATGCATTCATGTTGTAGATGAGACATGACTCCAACTATTTCTTAGGAAAATATTTCAATACTGTCTATAAGCAAAGGTGAAAAAGGGTGACTTTTTCTTTAGACACATATTCTTCAAAAGAAACTTGGTTTTCCTCAGACAATATTTAAGTAAATTTTATCCAACTTGTACTAAGGCTGATATTACATATTTAAACAGCAGCATTCATAGTCATCTAAAAGCCTTTATGAGACAAAAAATATTTAGTTTGTTTGGATAATTCAGCCCATCTCTTTTCTCAAATTCCCAGCAACTCTAAATTAGAACAAACAAGCAATGAGAGAAGCATTATTGTATTGGACAATCGTAGAAATGTATTTTAAGTTAAATTTATTTCTAGCTGATATGTAAAAATATAAAAGTGTACATATTAATGAGGTATCATGTATAGATTACCCACTGTTTAAATAAGGTTACATGTATCCATATCTTTAAATATTTTTTATCCACTTTTGTGGTATAGTAGGAATGCTTTTACTAACTTGGTAAACGCCACTTATCTCAAGGGGAGGATACTGCCACAAACAGCTGCAGGAAGATCAAGGTGTGTGCTCTAAGATCATGTAGAATGCTAAAAAAATAGTGAATGTTTAAATTTTTAAAAACATATTACCTTAAAGTACACACTGCCAGTAACCATCCTCAAAATAATCCTTCTCACCTCCCGCACACTAATCCTATCTTTGCCACTTTTATCTGAAGGAATTTTGGAATTCTTCACTCATGAGTGTTTTCAGTTGTGCTGGCATTACTGTCTTGATCTCTTGAATTGGTTCAAAGCATCTACCTTTCATGACTGTTTTGACTTTGTGGAAGAGCCAGAAGTTGCAAGATTTCAGACCAGGTGAATAAAGTGCATACTGTAATGTTTTTATTCAAGAGAGATAACCGATCCAGATGCAATAATATAGTGTTGTCATGATGGAGGGTGAAACCATTTACCAACAAGAAAGAATTCCAGAGCTGCTTAATAAAGTGACAAGAACAGCGGGATAAGTGTGTTCAAAGTGATGGGGGAGTATTGTGAGAGGGTTAGCATTGATGCCTTGTTTTATATTGCTGTAATAAAATTTTCTTAATTTTAAAAACAAAACACTCACTGCATGTTTTGAGTAGCACTAGTATTGAGGAGACATTCTTCCTCCAAATTCACAAGAGAGTTTCTGTATGATTCTAGTATCAAAAATATTGGTACTTCAATTTTATGTTAAAGCCATTAAATATGTAATTAATTAGGGTTTCCTTTTGGCACTGACAACAGAACTATTTAACCCAAATCTGTGGTTTTGCTACACAATGTATGTAGTTCCCAGACTACAAACCTGTAAAACATGTTTCTGTACTGATTACTGTAGGCAAATGTAACACAGTGGTACTTGCTTAAACATATTTAAACAAGCTGTCTACATTAACATTACCACAAACACTTGAGCAACTGCATTTTGCTGCAATGTTTTCATAGTTACAGCAGAAGGCAATAGAAATTTAACTTTTTTTTTCTGTATAGTACTAGGGATAGAAATGGGGCCTTCACACTGATCTACATTTCTGTCCTTTTTTAATATTTCATTTTGGAACAGGGTAATAAAAATTGATAAATTGCCTACTCTGAGCTTGAAACTGCAAACCTCCAGCTTCAACCTCCCAGATGGCTAAAATCACAGGCCTTTTGGACCACCATGCCCAGATCCATTTTACTCTACAGAACACATAGCATCTGTGACCTGATGTTGACAGTGATGTTATTATATAACACAGAACTGTAAAGTCAGATATTCACGGGAGGAGCAACTACTTAGAACTGGAAATTTCGAATGAGTAGGAAAACATTTTTCTTTTTAAAAACCCTACATATTTTGAAGGTTAGTATCCTTGTGAGAAGATCACACTGTCCATAAAAATTAGACATTCAACTTTTATGGATTATATCTACATGACTGCTCAAAGCCTCATGTGCTCAAGAGGGCAGGTGGCCGGATCATGGGTATGTGATACTGGATTATGAGTGGGTGGTGACCAGATTAATTCATTGATTATATTAGTGTGGATGGCTCTGGGTGTGACTCAATGGATTTAATGACAGCAGGAGACCCACCCTAGGTGACAGTGGCATCAACCAATAGGCGTATAGCCTAAAAGGAATAAAAAGAGAAAAGAAGGATCACTGCTATTGCTTTTTTATGCTCATTCTGCCATGGATTGCTTTTCCTTTGCCATCCCTTTCATCCACATCACACTGCCTTGGAGCTAGCCAATTATGGAATAAAACAGTGAGCTAAAATAAACCTTTCCTCCTTTAATTTAATGGGTGTCCAGTATTTTGTCCCAGCAATGAGAAAAGTAATGAATGCACAAATCTATTCATGATTCATCAATTTTTATTACTAAGGTTAAAACAAAATGAAACAAAATAAAATCATACTGTCTCAAGAAAGAGTAGAAAAAAAAGAGAAAGAGTTGAAACAAATGTGAAACCACACTAAACACAAGTATTTTCCAATCAACACTAAGTTAGCTAAAGAATTAATTTGATCCAAACTCCCAGTCCTCTGAAATTCATCATCTGTTTACTACATTCTTTGAGTGGCAAGGACACATGGGTCAATAGTTTCCTTCATTAAGGTTAGTGGACTCCGATACTGGGAGCACATACTCAAAGGGGAGTAGTAGGCCATCAGTGGAATGCAGAAAATCATCAGGATTCTACATTGATTTATTTGCCTAAATATTTACAAAAAAGAAATGAAGCCTGACTACTATTTTATATAAAGACTTAGCCTAGCACTACCACTTCCTCCCTACATAAGGTGGTCACGTTCACAAAGCTGAAGAGGGTATTGACCAAACATTTTAATGTATTGCCTGGCTAAGTAGATTTACGAATTATTTTATATGGTTTACACACACACACACACAGATTCAGAAAATGGAAAAGAGTCTTAAAAAATCTCATGCAAAGAAATCAAAGTTTGAGGACAAAAGTAAAAGTATAAGAACATATGAGCGATGAATCGCGTGTAGCTGACACTCTTCCCTGCTCCTAATACATGCTCTTTGTCAACTAAAAGGATAAAAATACACATAAAAGGATACTAATCCAAGCTGATAACCTGAAATGTATATTTACTTCTATTATTGCTAACAAAGAACTCATCTCAGTTTCCTTGAGATAGCAGTTAATTATGGTCTAAAGCATGATTTGAAAAAAAATTTAAAAAGTAAGCATCCAAAAGCTGTATATACTTTACTGACATATTTATGCATTTACTTATATTTAACGAGTAGTAAACTTATTATTTTAATTTTTTGTTATTGGTGAGGACCACTGGGTGCCACTAAATTCATTTTCTCCTGTGGGCACAGTGTGTGACTATTTTCCAGCCTCCTTTGGAGTTGATGTGGTCAATTGGCAAACTCTATCCAATGGAATCTGAGACTGCTATTCTCAAACTGGTGCATTAAAATCATCACCCTTTCTTTCTTTCATAAAACATTCAATCTTGGAAACCAGATGTTGAAGATGATAAAGGTACAGATCAGAAAGGGTATTATTTCCTAAACTGTCACTTGGAGGAAAGAGAACCATGGATCAGAAAGACTGCTTTGAATGTGAAATAGCCTCTGAGATTTTTATATTGATCTGTTATTAAGTGCATAAGTATATTATTTGTTAATAAATAGAATATTGTTTTTAAAAGTTATTTTAAAATATCTATTTCATGTATATTTTATAAGATATATTTTGTTATTTCAAAAATGTGTGCCAATTCCATTTAGAAAAGAGACATGCACAGACTTCTTTGCTCTGTTTACTGTTTTAAGTTGCTATTATAATACCTCAATTATATCGTTTGGTAGATAAAGCTCTGGATAACCTCTTTAAACTTTTTTAAAAAATCCTTGAAGCTTTTACAGTATTTTCCTGTATGACTTGACAGATATAACTTCCCTTTTTCTATATGAGAAAATTTTAAATGGTTAAGCCCGTGTCCTTATAGATTTGGAGACACTTCTTTTCATTTTTAATGACCTTGTTATAACTTAAACTTACACTTAATATAATGGTATATTTTTCACAGCAGAACACTCTTTTCTTTTCTACCTATAAAGGAAAAGATCACAATTCTAATGTATTCCAAGTCAGGTTGAAAACTTTCTCATAATGGTCCAATACTGAATTTTAAAAAAAACATTAAGTATGAAAATTCAAGCTAGCTAATACCTGCTATAGTCTGGATCTTAAATGTTACCCCAAAGTTGGAGACTTGATCCTCAGAGCAGCATTGTTGGAGGAGATGGAAACTTTCAGAAGTGGAGCCTAGGGGAAAGTCTTCAGGGCATACATTTGCTGGCACTACAGACCTTCCTTCTTTTTCTTTCCTTTTTATTTTTGTTTTCTTTTGATTCCAAGCCACTTATGGTGAGTCTGATGTGCTTAGAAGTTCCCTTGTAGACCTAACAACTTTTACTGTCCTTTGTGTTATTCATGAAGGAAATAAGTATGATTTTTGATAAGTGGGAAGACTTGAGTATTTAGTTTAGCTTTTAAAGAGATGAACATCATTCAATAGTGAAAAACAGAGGTAGAGTAAATTCACTGAACAAATATTTTTCCCATTGTTTTTCAATTTTGGAACACACTAAGGACTTATTGCCAAACCCTTCATCCATTCATGATAATTCTAAATGTCAGGAAATCTTCCTCAATACTTTTTGGCCTGATTAAATTCACTACTACCCAGATTTTCCACTCCTTAAAATTCCTACGAACTCCCCATCAATTGGAACCTTAAATTCTTCCTTTATTTTGAATTAAAAATTATAAGCAATACTCAAAACTAACTGACCACACAGACTCTCCTGTATGAACAGGTTTAGTAGATGGTCACAAGCTACCATGGCTTCCATTGTCACTTATAGCTACATTACAGGGTTTTGGGAAATTATCTAGCAATTTGAATTCAGAGCACAGAAGAACATAATAATTGAGGAATTTAAAAAATTATTCAGAAACAAATCAAACCACATGCAGGAAAATTGGAAATGACAAGCAATAGCAAGGCTCCTGGAAATAGTAATTCTGACGAGCAAGACTAAAGCATCAATGACATCATAGTTAGAAACAAGTGATTTAATTGCTTTATTCCTAAACCTTGTCCATTTTTATCTTATTGACTAAAACTCATAATTGCTCATATTAAGTATATTGACTAAAGGTGACTTTCAGGAGGGACAAATTCCAAAACAAATAAACCTTGAAGTAACCTAAAAACAACAATAACAAAAAATTCTAATATGGACCCAGAAATTTTATACCAAATCATGCTGATCTTAACATAAAACAGAAGATAATAAAACTATCAGGTTATTCAAAATCCACAGTGCCTGATATGAATTTTCTCATTCCTAATGTCTGAAATTTATTAAAATAAACTTCTCTGTAGGAAAGCAGGGATATAAAGTTCATCTTATCACCTAAGAATAATTTATTCATTTTATTACTACATGTAGTAGGCATTAAATTTCTTTCTTTTTCTATGAATCCTACCTGATGTTTTTTGTCTCTCTCTGTCTCTGTGTGTGCTTCCTTGAAGTTCATGATTTTGTCATTTGACACATATTATTAAAATACTTTGTCAAATCCCAGGAACTATGATGTATTAAAAATGTAAATTTCAAGGTGTTTTTAGAACAACTGACAAGGATGATAATATTCTTAATGAACTAAAAATAGCTGTAATTAATAGTAAAATGAAAAAATATAAATGATCCATTAGCATTTCTTAGAACAGAGCCAACACTACTAGTCAAATACAACGTGAATGGCACCTGGAGACCACAAAGAGATGTTTAAAACAAAACTTAAAGAGAACTGAGAAAAACATTATTATTTCCCCACTAGCATATGTGAAAAAGTTTCTTACAAAAACAAAAGATGAAAAATCCCACTGAAATCTCATCCTTTCTCTTGTTAGTTTCTAATCTAGAATTTCAAAAATCATGATTAATAGTGATAAGTTGCTTTTTCTGTCATAGAATTCTAAATACTAAATGCTCTCCAGATGTGCCCAGCTCTTTATACATAGCACATATATTTGAGGATGAAGAAATGAAAGTTTTATTTCCATTTCTCAGGTAAGATGGTCAAAACACTGAGAAATTTCTCTGTCATGGTCATAAAAACCATCAAAGAATAATAACAGGTATTAATTTGTCTGAAATTTGAAATTTATTTCTTAAAGATAATGGGCAATACATATTGCCTCATTTTCTACACAACACAGATTTTTAAAACTGAAATCAATTGTTTTATGGCAAGACAACTCATGTGGCTGCACAATTTCATCACAAAATGCACAATATACCCTGTTTTAAGACTCTTGTTTCTCAAAGAAATGATTATATCATCTACTGACATTTTCTGATTCTGATATGCAAGTGTACATTACAGTTCTCCCGTTAAACTACAAACTGCTGGTAAAATGCCAATAACACAAGAAATGACCACACTGACATTTCACTGTGGGGTCATCCTGATGGACTCAACGTTCAACCTTCCACTTGAATGCACAGCCCCTAATGTCAAGCTCTGCTCTTTAAGCATTCCTTTTCAGAATAGTCTCAGGTGATTGTTGATGAAATAAAGGGGAAAATGAGCAGGCTATAATTTTTCTTGTCAAGATACTCCTTGTGAGCCTTTATTTGGACAATTCACAAAAAAGCGAAGCAGCTCATTTTCTACTGCAGGATATCACTTCACTTTAAAACTAGAATTAGCATTTCTGAAATGCAATATGTGTCCAGGATGATCATTACTGAAACATTCAATATTGCAGAGTGAAATGTCAGTGCAAGGAAGCAGCATGGGGTAGAGGGAAGAAAAAGGGTTTTGGAGACTACCTTTCCTTTTCTTTTCTTTTTTTTCCTTCTTCATTTTTTATATGGCCAAAAAATGACTGAATCTGAGACTCAGTGTCTTATCTTGGAAAAAATGAGAATTAATGATGTACACCTGATAGTGATGCTATGGAGTTTAAATACGACAATTTAATTAAGGCATTTAGTTGTGTAACTAAATGAATACACCTCAAAAATTAAACTGAACTCACACCAATCACCCATAATGGGGAAAGACTCCTGGACATGAGGGCAAAATATCTGAACTTGATCCCTAAGTCAACTATTGTTAGTTAGCTGTGTCGTGTTATACAATTATTCTCTTTGGACCTTATCTCTTCAAAGCCAGCCATAAATGAAAAATTATGTCTAAGTCACTTCAAACTTTTATATTCTATGTGATGATTAAATAAAATTCCTGACTTTTGTCTATGATGATAAACTGTACATACCTATATTCAAAATGTTATCCATATCCAGTAAGAGAGACAAATAAGTATACATGGGAGAATTAATTATTATTATTATTATTATTATTATTATTATCATTATCATTATTATTATTATTTGGTACCGGGGATCAAACTCAGGTCCTTGTGCTTGCGAGGCAGGCTACGGAACCACTGAGCTAAATCCCCGGTCCTGGGAGAATTAATTTAACAATAAATCTTCTTATATCAAAATTGAAAGGTTAACAAAGAAATACCAGAATTTACCTTGTTTGGGATCTTTTAGAAGCTTGTTTTAAGGTACCCCAGGATGCACAGGAAATCCAAAGAGCTCCTCAGTCTATAGTGTCTTATGGAGTTCTTCAACATAGGCTCTACACTTTATTTTGCACATAGTTTATTTTTTATGAGAGTTTACAGGTTTCTAAACTGACTGTATGTGTAGAGTATCATTAAAGAAGCCTAATTGCAAAGTCTGATTTCTTTGTACTTTCTTTACAATTTTATATACAGATCGTGGAGGATTGTTCAACACCTTTGCAAATTAAATATTTTTGTTCTAAAGTTATATATTTAGCAATATGCTAGTGATTTTAAGAAGTGGAGGCTTCACTAAGCTAAGAAATTTCAGGCAGGTGTTTAATTGGCTAATTAATCAACATATAGTCACTTCCGGTTTTCCATTTGCTCTTTGTGGATGCAGATAAACAGCTCAATTGATTGCTTAATTAGACTATTAAAACTGACTCATTTGTTATAGCTAAGAAAAATTTTAATGCAAAATTATAAACTCAGAGCACAGTACGTGGTCTAAAACTTGCCTTTTTCTTCTTATTCTGATCACCATTTTTTAAAATTAATGTTATTGGTACATTTTAGGTATAAGATGTAATGGCATTCATCATTGGAGATGTGCGCCTTTACACGATATACCTTGATTCTTATTTTTCCCCCATTCCTCTGCCCTCCCTTCAACCCTCTACCCCTATTTATTTAAAAAGATTCAGTTTTCATTTTTTCATTTTCTAACACCACCTCACTAACCACCATTTTATAATCGATGTATCTATCTAGATTTCACATATTGTACATACAACATGTAAATGTGGATCTATAGCTTTCTAACTGCATATGTATTTACACACACACACACACACACACACACACATATATATATAGAGAGAGAGAGAGAGCATATCATACATAATTTAACATGAAATTCAACAGACTTTCATCTTGATGTTTTCTAATCACCAGGATTATGCCAATTGAAGCCAAAAACTAAAAGCTTTACTTCTGTAAACACAAACCATTTTAGAAAAAGCTTTTGCCAGTAAAACTGCTACTTCTGGCTAAAATTCCTTATGGCTATGAGTCTAAGTTCAAATTATTACAATCTCAAACTCCTATACTTAGAGATCTGTAGGTCACTGGTCCCTGAGTGTCCAGAGAGCAGGGTTTCCACGCACTTTCTTAGCACATCAAAAACTCCTCATTCACTCATATACTTTACTTCTGCCTGGACTGGGGGAGCACCTCCCAGACAGCACTAAAGAAAGGACTATAAAATCTATAGCAAATCTTTGGGCAATAGGGATGTTATAGAAAAGAATTTTTTAAAAAAATCTCCAAGGCATTCAGATGGGTAGGAGAAAGAATTTCATAACAGCATGATTGGCAACATAAAAAGGAACAAAACTGTGAAGATGTCTCAAAAAGAATGAGAAGAGATGACAGGAGGTAATTTTTTTATAAAAGTATATGATTATATTTTCTTAGATTCTTGAATAAGTACAGCTGTGATATTCAGGGAGTTTCCAGACCTTACTCAAGCCCAAGTTTTATGTTATCTATAATTAACATTAGAATATTAAAAAGATGTGAATAAATGTTCACCAACTGGCTTTTGTGCTAATAAGGAAAGAAAATTATTGGAGAACCAGCTTTATGAGAGCTTTTGTTGTTGTTGTTGTTGTTGGATACCTTATGTTTTCTCTCAATCTTCATAGCTCCAATAAGTAATTTCATCAGCCTTATGCCAAAGAGGAGTAGCACCAGACTGATTCCTTTGTAAAAATCACATAGAAGTAGCATTAGCTAGAGTTGCCTGTCAGACCTGATATTTTCTACTATACAATTCCAGCCTGATTTTTTTTTAACTTTTGGCCTAAACCACAAAATGGATCTAAAATTTAGATAGATATGATATACTCATATAAAAGTCATGTAAACTGAGCATTATGGCATGCTAAATGTGAAAAGTGCAGATTATCATGGACTTGGAATCACAAATACTAATTAAATTGATAGCATATATTGCTCAATCTTTGAGTATGAACTCTACAAAATGTTATTATATGCAAAGGAAGCACTGGAGCAAGGTTTTCCAATGCCCCTTCCAGCTGTGATGTGCTATAATGATGTGTGTGTAGCAGGAGAAAGCCAGGGACAGCATGGTGGCCAGAGAGTGGGCACCATGGGGCAGGTGTGTTGCACATTGGAGCCATTCACTCATGACTAACTCACTGTTATTTTAAAGTGGTGCTAACTCTGAACCTGAAGACCTTTAGTAAGTACCAGTGCTGAGTCTACTCCATTCCTTTAATACCCAGGAAAGGAATTATCATCACCTTGCTTTGATGGTTTCTAGAAGAGCCATCAACTAAAATAAGGAAGCAAATGGACATATTTCTAGGAACACACAACACAAACTTAAGGATCTTGGCCTCCTTCATGGCAGGCTTTCCTCCTGAAAAGTAATGCTTGTCAAAACAGAGGCAGGCACACTGGACAAAGTTCAGCGCTCACTGAGAAAAGTATGGGCCAGAGCCTTGGGAAGCCAAGTGAAGGATGAAGATGGGACTGCTTCAAATCATCCAGCAGGGAGGACACTTCAAATTGGGCTTCAGAAGCTTCAACATCAGTAGCATCCAGGGGGCCAGTCCAGGTCACAATTGTGGTTACAGAATTCCCAGCTGCCCATGATGCTTGATGCTAGGCAGTTGGTGCTGATACTGTGATGCATCAGAGGAATCGGTCTCTTAGAAGAAAGACCCAGGCAGTAGTTGAGGGATCTGAAAGCAGATTCAGGGATTCTGACTCATCCAAGAAAACACACAGCCCTGGAGCTTTGCAAAGACTAAGGCCTCATGCCCTCAGCCATAGTACAGAGAGGGACATCAGCACCAAGAGAAAGGGGGAAGGTGTACTGACTCAAAAGATTAATCCTAAAAATCCAACAGGTTTATCAGGGGAGAGGAAATACTGGAACACATGCGTTTATCTACTAGACACAAAGTGCTTGATGTATGAGCAATGTGATTCAGTTGCACAGCCTGCAAATAGGCAATGCACTTCAGGACTGCTTACTCTTCCTAGTCTAACTGACTTGGCATCTGTACACAGATTCCCCTTTTCCCAGTGCAGCCATTTCCCATTTATAAACAGGCCTAGACTTCTTACAAAACCACAGTGATATCCAGGGGTAGCACTTACTGTGTGACACAGCAGTGCTCTGGACACGATGTACAACATCTATTTAATCTGATGTTACAAAATCATTTAGAAAAAACTTACACATATTTGTATCATAAATCCATTCAAACAAAGAATAAAATGTTGACATCCTAACAGTGAATCACCTGTTTTCACCCTCCAAAGCTGTATTGATCCCAGCAGGAGAAAAACAATATGTATTTAAAGATGCCTTTTGATAAACAATGAAACATAAAAGCTCCACGAGAGGAAAATGTTTAAGAAGTTGTATTAAGAAGCCCTACGCTAAATCTTTAAAATCCATTTATTCATTCATTCATCACTGAAGCCATCCAATCCTTCAGGATCAACAGGGCTTGTGAAGGAGCAGATGAGATAAACATTTGTGCAGTTTCCCAGAGAGCAAAAGGACACCTGTCCTACCTCCACCAAACACTTCTTACTTTGGTTGAAACCTTTTCTTATGAAAATACCAAAGTAAAATTTTTGAAAGGCCTTGATGAATATTATCTCGTTTACTTTATCCTTTGCCCTTCTTATTTTATCATATTTAAGCAACTTATTTGAGTATATGCACTCAGCCCTTTTTATTCACAAATTCTGCAAATGGGGATTCAACTGACAGAGGATTCTCCTTCCTTGTCATTAACCCCTAAATAAAAGGGTGTAGAATTATTTACACAGCACCTAGATTGTGTTAGGAATTATAAGTAACCTAGCAATGATTTAAAGTGTATCAGGAGAATGTGCACAGATTACATGCAAATACTACCCCTTTTTATACCAGGAAACTGAATAGCTGCTGGGAGGGAACAGGTGCTGGAAACAATCCTCCTGAGATATCAGGGTCAACATTACTAATATATAATTGAATTTGTCAAAATCAAAAGGCAGCTATGCTTTTATAGAAATGTTTAAGTTTATAAAGATACAATAATTTAACATGGCACTACATAGTAATTTAAAATAACATAGCCCTTAATGTACATAATCATGACTTATCACAAAATGGATGTTAGCAACTAACTTTTCAGTCATCTGAAACTACTAAATGTAACTCATGATGTAGCTCATGAGCAGAGTGTTTAGCTAGAATGTGCAAGGTTCTAGATTGGTCCTCTAACACTGCAAAAGAAAACAAAACACAACTATTAATTTATAATCCACTATAACGATGTGCCAAAGGTATGAAAGGAAATGAATATTCATTAAAATATTAATGTATATTAATGAAAGCATTAAACAACAAACAAATAAATATGTAGTAAAAGTCTTAACATGAAACAACGTGCTCTGAGACATGATGGGAAATACAAGATCTCCTTTAAGTGTGAGATCAGGAAAGACTGTATGAATCAGATCCAAGTTTCACTCCATACTAATCCAGCTCATGAGGATAACTGGGGGAAGCTTTGGCACCCCAATGTAATTGCTAACCACTCAATGTTGGGTGGTTCATTTTAACATTTGGCTTATCAAGCACATTAAATATATTTTGACTTTTTTTGTGTGTTTGTTTGTTTTTGTTTTTTGAGACAGGGTCTCACTATGGAGTTGAGACTGATCTGGAACTCACTATGTAGCCCAGGCTGGTCTTGAACTCACAGTGATCCTCCTGCCTCAGCCTCCTGTGTGCTTGGATTACAGGCGTGAGCCACCACACCTGGCTCATTTTGATCTCTTAATCATGATGCTCCACTGTAACTACCTTGCTCAATATTACAGGTCCAATGGTTTATAAAGCATGGAGTCCATAGTGGGTATCCAAAATATGTATGTTGAATGAATGTATAAGTGGACACTACTATGTATTTTTGTAGTTTACTTTTTAGAAAATAGAATAAAGTTCAAATGTAAAAAGAAAATTTATTTAAAGTAAAGACATACTGAGAAATATTATAAATACTATATTTTTATTTCTTTGTTCTAATTTAGGCAAAATTGGGCTCACTGTCATTGTATTTATAGTGCTAGGGTAAAAACATAAAAAATTTTTCCATTATATTCATAATACCTTCAAAACAAATTTTGTATCCCTGTACATTCTGTTCAGAGATATCAAGGTGAGAACTAAAAGGTACAATGGCAGCACCACATTTTTCTAACAGTGAAGATGTTTTTGTGAGTTAAGCACCGTTTGAATATATATATATATATATATTCATAGTTTATATATATTCAAAAGGAAGACTAATATTGTAAAAAGGTTTGATATTTTGCTAGAATTCAAAGGTATTTATTACCTAACACAAAGTAATTCTACCGGGTAATATTCAAGGAGTAAATATGTAGGTGTGTTTGTATATGGCTAGTACCATTTCTGTTTGCAAATAATTTATTAAACAGTAAGACAAAGTGGGCATGAAACATTATCTCAGTCACAGAACAAAAGCCTCTAGACACAGAAGAAAATAGTAGACAACAAATTCATGAATAGAGATTAATGACTGATATTGTGTCCCTAATTAGAACAATGTGGTGAAAATTAATTTTATGAGTCAAGAGAGATTAAATTATGTTTTTCCTCTTAGATCCCATATGAGTTTATACTAGAATAGACACATGAAGGCCATTTGCCCTTTCCTTCCTTAGATTATGTCTGCTGTTAAAACAAAGGGGACAAAAGTGCTCATTATTAACTTTCCTGTTGAATGTATCAGAAATTTCAGATAAAAATGTTTGCTATATATCAATAGCTATTTAAAATAAATTAATGATGGCTACACTTTGGGTGTACATACTTTAGCTTATCTTTTAAAGTGCTTTCTAAATCAGCAAAGACAAAAATAGCTATTTCTATGGTGAAGAGGATATATCTTCTGTAAAAAGTGCTTCTAATTTCCAGGTGTAATTAATCTCTACAGGCTTTTCTTTAAACCACAGCTTGAGTTGCATGAGTTCTTCCTCTCTCTCTTTTTTTTTAAATGAAACTAATGGCTAAATATAGCAAGAATTCTAAAGTGGAAAAAAGAGGGTTTTCATCAACATCAGTTACCTCACCCAGAAAAAATTTTAAAAATTTTAAATTAATGAACCTATTTCATTAATCATTAATTTATTAGTAGTGTCAAATTTTATAACTGTCATGCTGTAAGTATTTAATATACCATAGTATACAGAACAAGATCACTCTGATCTCTATTGGGTTTTATTATTAGGGAATGGGACATTTCTTCTATTGTTAAGGTAGGCCAGATACCTCCAGAAATATACTTGTTAATTTCATCTGTCGAGCCATAAGTATTGCTAGCAAACACACCAGAGAACATTGCTATCAATATGGGAAATACTTTTACTGCAGGAAGACATCACATCTGCTTATTCTTAACTTTTATGTGAACAAAAAAAAATTCCACATACATCAAATATGACCAAAAAAACTATCTAGAAGTTCTAAGACCAAAACAGCTTTGAGAGATTTAAGGTGCCTAGTAGATATACACTTATCCCAGTGACTTCACAAAGATACCAAACCCCAGATTTCAATTTTGAGGACTTTGATCCTAGACCAGATAGTGAACTTCTTCCTCAGGTTCATCTGTACACCTACTCCAGAATGAAAGTGGGCCCTTCTTCCTTGCCTGCTAGTCTAGATACTAGCCTTTCCACACCTCTGACACTTTCTCTGGCTTTCTGGCTCTCATTTTTTCTGCCTTGACCACATTTATTCATAATATGTAACAAATGAATTTATTCCCATAATCAGAGCTATCACAGAGGAGCAGACAATGATGTTTAGAAATCACAGAACAATGGAATCTTCTCATGATCTAGGAATACCTCCATTGGCTTCCCTTATCACAGCCAGACCTTGTCCATCTGGCCTGAACCACACCTCTCTGATGGATCCCTACGCAGCAGCTCTCGTGTCACATTTTGGTTGCAAAAGACAGTACCAGAAATGTCAGTTCTTTCACTGTCTCTGTATATTGGCAGAAGTCCACAGAAGCCTAATAAAACTGAATGAAACTTGGAAGGAAACCTGTGCTGGAATCCTTCTAAGTCAGGAAGCTGACTTTCTTCCAAGCCAGCCTACATGGTTTCATGCCTACAGTTAATGTTTACCTTCATCAGAATAAGATATCTATATAGTTAAAAATTCAAACAGTGCCAAAAGGCTCTTATACTGAAAACAGTAGTCTCTTGCATAATTCTCCCTTCTTGTTTGCAGGGCTCATGCACAAATACAGACAGTGTTCATTTCGAAACACTTTTCTTCTGGTATCCCCATCCATACCGCTACCTCATATCTATGCACTATATCCCCTAACCACTCTATTGTAGAGGTTCACTAATCTTAACATTCCCAGAACTCCTTCCTTTCAGTACTACAGTACAATTACTTTAATATTGATATTCAGTGTCATGTCTTTGTCTTCTTTTTTCTTCCTGTTTTTTTTCTTCTTTTTGTACAGTTCTAGAGATCAAACCTAGAGCCTCATGGGCGTTAGGCAAGTAGTCTACCACTGAGCTACACCCTCAGCCCTAATGTTGTCTTATTCTGTCACAAGAACGATACTTACATTTTTCTTGCCGTTTATTATTTTCCTGAATTTAAGTGTTACCACACTTTAAAATTTTATTAGTTTTCATTGAGATGTTGTCTAAGTCTTTCTGTACCCTTCTATACTTTTAAACAGTTTTGTAAAACCTCATGTAAGATCACAGATAATCTACTAAATAATCTATTAACGAATGTACTCAATCTTTATTTTTTGTGCCAGTGGGAAATCCCTCCTGGCCTTCATATCTACTGTTCTACCTGGCCGCCATACACCTGCTCCTCTTGGAATTTCCTTCTCACACCCTCTCCACTTTCTCTACTAAATCTTTATTCTCAATTTTCTTCCTTCTTCATTCAGGTGGATATATCTCCCACTAGATTCCTAGAAAGGTCTGCTTTTTCCTTTTTTTTTGGTCCTGGGGATCAAACTCTGTTCTTTCTGCTTGTGAGGCAGGTGGCGTAATCACTGAGCTAAATCCCTGGCCCAAAAACATCTATTTTTGTCTGGAAATGTGCTTTTTTAAAAAAAATCATGCCATAGTTGATGAATTACCTAGATACAAAATTTTATGTTGAGATTTAATTTCAGTCATAATTTTGAAATCATTAGCGCATTTTGTTGGCATTAAGACCTCTAATGTAAGACTTATTTTGAAGCCTTTTTATGTAAACTAGCTTCTCAGAATTTGCTACAAATTTCTGAAATTAGATACATTTGTGCTGCTTCAAGTACACATAGGTGTGAATCACTTGAAATTTGTTAAGGTCTTTGACTGTAATGACATGTTCTTTATTGGGTCCCCCCCATTTTGTTATGTTTTGTTTTTGTTCTTGTTCTTGTTGGAAACAGTGTTTCCCTATGTAGTTTTGAGCTCACTGTGTAGCCCATGCTGGCCTGGAGCTAAAAGTGATTCTTCTGCTTCCACCTCAGCTTCCCAAGTGCTGGACTTACGGGAGTAAACCGCCATACCCAGCACGGAGGCAATTTCTTCCCCTATTATTTTGAACAGGTTCTCCCCAAATTTCGCACTATTTCTGGAATTCCTATTATGAGAATAGTAAAGTTTTTAAATTAATTCTTCAATTTCTCTTGTCCAATTTTCAAATTCTTTGGTAATTTATTTTACTTAATGAATATTTTACTATTTACTTTTTTAAATGTAGCATTAGACTTCCCAACAATGAATGTAACTGTACTGTATCCCTAAAATGTACCAATAAACTCAATTAAAGCTGAAAAAAATTAAAATGTCAAGCTCTCCTCTGAATATATCTGATAAGAACACACTGTTCTCTTTCATATATATAAATTATTTTTTTCTTTTAAAATAGCTTCTTTGCAATTTATCACTTACAATGATTTTCCTAATTTCACTTTTCTTTTCTTTTCTTATTCCTACTTTTTGAGAACTTTTTGGACATTATACTTCAATGTTGAATTTTAGTTTTGGATTTCATACACACACAAACACACATACATATATAGAGCTAGCTAGATAGATGTACACATACGTATACTGTAATTTCTAGGATCTCTTTCTCTTTTTCAATTATATACCCTATCAAGTGTGTTTTTGTTTCATTTTCTTTTTTCTAAGAGCTTACACAACTGCTGTTTAAAAATGAGATGATTACCACTACTAGGCATGCTAATTAGGCTCACTAATCCCTGTTTCACCATCTACATATCTCACTTTTATACACATTATGGCAAAATTAATGTTTTGCATTTATGTTCAATTTATCTATGATTTTTTAAAAGCATATTTATTGAGGTTACATTTACAAATTTTAAATTAGAAATGAATATTGAATTATAAAATAATTACACATGTGAATGGTAGAAATTTGCATTGGTAAATATTTGTGATGTTTGAATGTATATTAATACTGCTTGACCAACTCCGGCTCATCTTATTCGTTAAAGCTAGCACATACCGCTCCTGACTAGATAGTTTTCCTGATAAACGCATTTCTATATTGTCTCCTTTTATGAAGTCAATAATCACTTTAAAGTATATTCTATGATTTATTGATTTGATGACACATTCCATAGATATTTAGGCATATATCCCCCAAATTAGAGTCCTAATTAGAGTCCCCAAATAGTCCTAATAAATCTGAGCCGTTCAAGCTAGAGAGAAAAGTAAATAGTTCAGGCCAGCAGTCTTAATACTAATTTTCTAGTTGCACAACTCTTGAGAGCTCTCAGAATTAGATGTGTCGCTCCACATGTGCAGGGCAATGAACCATGCAAGGCACTTCAGTTTTACAGATGACAGATGGTGATCCAAAGCAGCAATGGGGTACACCCAGCATTATGTGACATGGGTGCAGAAAAATGCAAATCCTTCATTTTAACAACACTGTGGCACTGAGAATTTTTCTGAGCTTCCCTGAATCTCAATTAGTTCTCTTAATGTTAAGGTAATAACACAGAATACAGAAATTGCTTTACAGATTAATGACATGACGCATAAACTACTTGACACAGTGGCTTATATATGACTCATGGTATCAACAGGCAAACAATGCCATTATTATCCTGGCTCTCTTATCAGAACTATGTTCTTTTTATTCTGTGGCTGGTGAACTGGCTCATGAATCAAGTCCAGCCAACCACCTGGCTCTTAGCTGAGCTAAGAATAATATTGACATTTATAATAGGTTAAAAAACAAAAATGTAATGTAATCCATGTGTCATGAAAGTTGCAAAAGTGAAATGTCCATTAGTCAGTGCTGTATGAACCCTCCGACGGTGTCCCTTTAAATACTCTCCATGGCTGCTTCTTCACAGCAGGTGAGTTTCAGCAGGTACAACAGAACTATGCAGCCAACAAAGCCCAAAAGTTTATGGTCCAGCTCTTTAGAGAAAACATTTCCCTGTCCTGAAGTTTGCCAATGAGCTGTTCACAACTTGCAGTTTTGTTTTAAACTTTCTTCCATATTTGTACACAACACATTTTGCTTATTTATAAGAAAGTAAGTAGAAAGGATGACAAAGAAACGACTAAATGATTTTTCTGTTATTAGGAAATTTTATGAAAACCTATGTATCTTTGCCTTTTCTATTTATCTATTTTATCTCAATTCTTTGCTCCTTTTGCTTTTAAGGGTAGAAGATACAAAGAATTTGTGGGAGAAAAATTAGGCCAAATAAATTTCAAAAGCTGTTAATCAAATGACAGCACAGGAACTTGCTGCTCTTTCTTCTTTTAGCATATCTGGAATGCAAGCAAAATAACTCCAGTAAGAAAGATGAAGCAGCATCATGCAGCTAAATGTAGTGCCAACATCCGTCTCTGAACCCCTTTGTCCTCAGTCTTCTCTCATTGCCACTAGACAAAGAAATAAGGAATAAATCAAATAACAACAGTTAAGAGACTGTCACAGATTTTCTCACTTCATCCAAATGTGAAACTCAGCTACAGTTATCTTTCCACTTTACAGCTACACAGTCAAAACTCTTGAGAGTTGACTTTTGTTTAGCTATTTAGCTATTCAGAAACTATGTCAACCCTTCAAAATAAAAAGGAGAAATGAGAGAGTTTTCCTAATAACCCAAGATCTCTTTTTCCCTGTTAAATTGGAAACCATGTTTATGATTATGTTTCAGATAAAAAGTAATTCCTTTACTGGAAATGCTTTAAGGTACATTCAGCCTATAAAAGTTGTGGATAAACAATAGCTCAAAGTAAAAAAAAAGAAAACCAAAAGTAATGGAACTGGTAATGTGGGGTTTTAAATCTCCTGAGACTTTTCTCAGAAAGTGGAGACTGTGGAGATCACTAAATTGGAATGGTATACACTCACAGACAGAGTCACATGCACACACAACAAACAAGTCTCTCAACACACACATGCAAACATACCCATATATACAGTCTCCTACTAGGAAGGTGGCTGTATTTAAAAGCTGACTGGGTTGTGGCTGAAATTAATTAATTTGGAGGCAGTGTGAACTCTTGGGGGCAATTTCTTATTAAATAGAATTGAGACAATGAACTAGACTGTTTATGCTAAATGTTCTCACTAGGTACTGTGTCTCCCACCACTCAGAATGCCCTTCACCAACAAAAACATCTGATCAAAATCCCTCTCTCAAGACTAACAAATTCAAAATATCTGCAGCTAGATTCTCAAAATAGACTTCAATATCAGGTCAAAATGGTTTGAGAGAGTAATTCAGTGTAATCAGAAGAGAAATACAGTATTCTAAGACATGAAAGAAGTGAGACAACCAATAGCGATAATAAGAAATGATGCCATTAAAAAGGTTTTGTTATGTGTTACGACAACTGTGAAGAAATAAAACCTCTCAGAACAAGTCAGACAGTAGTTGTCCCACAGATTTTATGGTTCTCCAACTAATTCTGCAGGGTGACTCAGAAACATCTTCTCCTTTGGTGTGAACAGATTTTCAGAATGCAAGAGAGAAATATAGGGATTCTTTTCGTTCAGGCTCTATCCTGGGGAAGAATGACCATTCAAATACTGGTCCAGTATTACAGGTACCATTGTCAACCTTCAAACCTTCTATGTTCAGTCAGAATTTCTACTCCTGCCTCTGACCTGAATGCTGATGCCTGGTTGGGTGGGTGCTTGCTGCACTTGTTAATGTCTCTGGAATCATCCCAATCCCACCCTCAGTTACTAGAGAAGTGGCTGTAATACCTTTTGCTTCCATGACACGTATTCTATCCTTTCTGCCTTTGGTTCAACTCTGCACCCAACTTCACCCCGTCCTAGTTCAACGCTGTCTTATTATATCTGGCCAAGAACATCACAATCAGTTTCTAACTTGTTCCTGCCCTCTGCAAACAATTCCCACAGTTACTGTGTTTTGGAATAGTAGAGTCGTCACAGGTTCTCAAAAACCTTCAATTAACTTTCATTGCCTATATTCATTATTATTAAAAGTAATACCATCCAAAGCTGTCCATTTTTGGAGTTATGAATAGCTTATTATACTAGTCCTAATCTCTGTCATAATGCTGTAAGCCATGCTTCTTCTCCCCGTTCTGCTGACAAGAGAAATTAACTTTGAGAAAGCACAGTAACCTTCCCCATTGCCCTTTGCCCTTGACATAGTATCTCTGATATATTCAAAGTTCTTTATATATTTATTAAATAACTATGTGTTTCCTCTTTATTTCCTCTCTATATCTTTTCATAACATTAAAGTAAATGTTATTATAATGTATCCTTGTTAAATCTTCTCCAGATAAAATGGTCCTTGATTAACTATTAGAACTTTCCCTGAGCCAGGTTTATAACGTAAGAGTTTCACCTTCCCTAGGGTGAAAACCCACTTAATTCAACACATAGATGGCACTTCAATAACCTATATTTTAATTAAAGGCTCCTGCTCTAATATATAACAACCAGTGAAGGGAATGTAATTCATTTTACCTTTCAATTTTATTCCACTCTTGGTACCTGACTGAAATGGAAATCCTCAGACAAAACATTTAAAACTTTAATAGGTCAAGAATATCAAGGACTCTCTCCAGCTCTTCACTCAATTTGAAAAAGGAAAAGATCATTTTGTACAACATTAAGTAGAAAATTATTACCTCTGGCAAAAAATCCTAAATAATTTCTAAATATGTCTTGTCATTTGTTATAGATAAGGAGAACTGACCTCAAATAATCTTTAGAAATAGTCATCAAAATATATTCCATTAATACTAATTTACAAAAGTTGCTACTGAAATGATAGGTGTATGATAACTACTTAAAATATGATTTTCTGAACTTGTTTTTCATTCTTTGTGAAATCATCCCAGATTAACCTTGTAATAGTTAAAATGAAAAATTACAATTTAAGTAATACATTTTTCTTTAATGTACCATATAAAGGCATATAAATTTTATGAAGGTTTACTTCTCAAAGCACTTTATATTCTTAGACTTTTTAAATCATTTGGAATGTTTGTATTAGCAAAGAAATATAACTTCAAGATATGTAAGATGGCTGAACAGGCTGTGAAAACTGAAAATGGGATACATAACTTATAAAATATTTCAAAAGTCACCAACTAAAGTAAAACCAGAAATGAGGTTCAACTCAGCATCAAAGAAAAAAGAAAGAATATAAACCCGATAAAAAGAAAAATAATCACAAAAAAGTTTTTACATACCTACTAGGTGTGACTAGTTAACATGCTCTAATCAAGAAGATAAAGCCCAACACAGGAAACATTTGCTATAACTTTCAGGAGAGTCATGCAAACCACTAGGACAAAAATAATGCTTAAATAAGCATAAGGCACTCTACAAATGTGCAGTGGAGACATGATAGCAAAATGTAACTCCCTGTTCAACTACACAGTCTTAAAATAGTCATGGACATTATTCTAATAATGAGGTGTTTTGATTTCTAAGTTACATTACAAAATTGCACTGAGAAATTTTATAATTAAATTAAATTTGAGTCAATTAAAACACAAATGGCAATGTGACTTCTGGTAAAGTCTTACTGTTGTAGCTTGGATCTGCAATGTATCCTTAGAGCCACACGTACTCAGAGGTGGGCCTTGTGGAAGGTGTTAGAATTATCAGGGACTCTCTGTTTGGAGGCGGGGCCTGATTAGAGGTCAATGAAGGTGTGACCTGGAAAGGTACATCTTTCTCCCTGTCTCGTCTATTCTCTCTCTGCCTCCTGGCCACCAAGATGAGAGCACTTTCCTCTTCCAGGCTCTGAAGTCTGCTATGTATAGACTGAAATTTATAAAAGTGTGAGTCAAAATAAATCTCCCCTCCTTTATGTTGTAAGTACTGCATATTGTGTCTCAGCAATAACAAAGTTACAAAGAGATTTTGCTACCAGAGAAATGTGATTCTTGTGTGACATGTGGAGCAGAAGCTTTAGAAATGGTTTAGAAAGGTTTCAAAATGCTGACTAGAGAAGCTCTAGCATGGTGCAAACCAAGATTCTGGTCAAACCTCAGAAGACCAGCATGCTGAGAGAAGAGCAGATGGCTGGGACAAGGGGAAAAAATGAGAAGCAAGACCTGTCATGTAAAGGTACAAGATCCTAGTAATGAATGTAACTATACTGTATACCTAGAATGTAGCAATAAACTCAATAAAAAGAAAAAAAAAAGCAGATGGAAAAGACCAGGTTCAGGCAGTTTCAGTAGGGAGCAAGCTGGATTTGAGAATAGGTATATTAAACTCTGACAGAAAATTTGCCTACATTGTGCTCAAATCCTGAGATATGGAGAGATACTGAGATTAATGCAGGCAGACTAATTGATCTGGGAAGGAAATTTCAAAGCAGCCGATGTTGACTCTGTGTCAAGGGTATTCCTGGCAGCTTTTCACTCTATCTACTGTGAAAAGTAGGATCAAAACCAAGGCTAAGTAATTCGAAATTTTTTCCTTGTGTACACAAAGGAAGCACTTACCTATAAAATTTAGGGCTATAGAATTTTGGGCCAGGCAAGCTTGTTGGCTGAAAAGATTAGAATTAAAAAGAAGCCAAGTACTTTGCATGAAAATAGGAAAAAATGCCTTGAGAGAATCTCAGATATATGCAAGACCCAATCCATCCAGCTCACGGGTGCAAAGCTGTAACCTATTTGTTGTTTATGTCGTTGGTGGTGTTGCTTTGAGACAGTACCTCACTATGCAGCCCAGGCTGCCCTGGAACTCAGAGCTATCTCCTGCCTGTCTCCTGAGTACTGGTTTACAAGTGTGTGCCAGCATGCTTGGCAAAAGCTGTAAATTGAAGTACTGATACCTAGGTAATTGGTCACCCTGGATTTAGTTCACAGTACTCAGCCATCAGTCACTTGTGGACCATTCTAGCTATGATCAAAGGGGGCCTAAGCTACTGCTCTTTGCAGTTTTATGGGCATGCTGAACTCAGCAGTCGTAGCTCAGAAGAAGGCCTGGGAGGCCAGATAGTGTGCCCTAGAGAGGGCAGTGCATGAAGTGGTGAGAGTGAGGCCCACAGTTCAGTGGAGAAACCAGGAATTTGGAAAAACCATCAATATGGAATGTCTGCTGAAGAAAGATGCAGTAAGTAAACAGAGTCACCCTAAAGGTGAAGTCATGTAGCATGAAAGGGTTGGGGCTGGCCTAGCTTTTTAGAGTTCATATCTTGTTAACACCACTTGTCCTGGGTGCTTGACATGGAACTACAATATTTAATGTTTGTCTCGTTGTGTTTGGTTTTGTTTGTTCACATTTCTATCCCACTTTTTTCCTTTTTAGTATGAGAATGCTTGCCCTGTGCCATGGTGTGTTGGTAGTGGTTAACTTTCTTTTTTGAATTTTTAAAGGGGCTTTCGGCTAAGAATATGCCTTGTGTTTCAGAGCAAAATGGGAACTTGAACTTCTCATCATCTGACAGAAGGGGTGAAAGCGGGTATGAAACCCAACCCACTTTCTTTTTACCAAGCCAGGGTCCGTAGGCAGCAGCCCTGACATGAGGTTTCCAGATTAAGAAAAGCCATTGTTTTTCTAAATTGTCATGGGGGGGCAGTCTTGCCTGATTCATGAAAAGTTCCCAAATATGCTAATGCCAGCTTTGATTCTTATTTTATAGTAATCAAGTTAGGAATTCTTTTAGCATCATATATTCAGAATATATTTGAATCGAGTTGCCTTTGATATAAAATGCCAGGATTTTGTGGCTGAGGGACCAGACCAGGAAAACAGCACTGTGTTACAATGTGTCTATTAATGTGTGAGAAACTAGTAATAATGATGATTAAAATACACAATTCCAAAATTATAAAGATTGGTCATGAAAGAATCAGAAGAGTGGCACTCAAAGTCCATGTAAAACTAGCCATTAGGCCTGACATGAAGTCAGGACCTGCCTACCCATCACCCAACATTTTCTTATTAATTTCCTGCTGGCACCACTTTTCCTTTCTCAGCCTTCACCATGTGCATCTGTTTCATTTTTATGAAGAAAAGTACTTGTACATACTGTGTCCCCCAAAGGTACTTTGGAGACATAATGTTTCTGGATACACATTTCCCTCTAGAGCTGATGGCAGAGAAAGTGCAACTTTTAAGTGAAATGGAAATAATTTTCTACAGTGACACTTCAAGCATTGTGGCACTAAAGTGAGAATCTTTGCAAGTGAAAGGTTTTTCTCTCTCAAGTCATTCCTTTCACTTCAAATAATGCCAAGTGGGAAAACTGCTAGTTTAGTCATGCTAATTTTTAAAAATCTTTACATATAATTATATGCATTTGTGAGGTACAGGGTGATAAAGTGAAATGTCTATACAATGTATAATGTTCAAATCAAAGTAATTAGCATTTAAATCTGCTAAACACTTATCATTTCTTTGTATTGATACCATTTAAACTCTTTTTCTAGCTTTTGATAATATATAATGAAGTGTAAATTATACGCCTTCCTGGGCCAGGACATTGAGGGTATCATCTTCTTATGTAATGTATTTCACACCCATTACCTATCTCCACCTTTACTCTAGCTTCTACTATATCTAACATTTTGTGATCACTATTCTACTCTGTTCAGTGAGAGCACTTTTTTGGCTTTCATGTATTAGTGAGAAAATTAAGTTTTTCCCTGCCTTGCTTATTTAACTTAACATAATGTTCTTGAGTTCCACTAATGTAGCTACAAATCACAAAAAGAATTTCATTCTTTTTATGTATAAATACTAATCCATTCTTTGAGCTTGTTTATTTGCATGTGTGTGTATATGTGCATTTTCCTTATCTGCTCATCATTCAGTGGACACCTGATTAATTCCACCTCATGGCTACTGTGAGTAGGGATGTAGTAAATACAGGATCGCACATATGTCTTTGGCATACTGATTCCATTTCCTTTGGATTTGTAACCAGTAGTGAGATAGATGGATCATGTGATAGTATGCGCCTGTTCATGGAAAATTTGTAAAATAAAAGATAAAAGCATTGGCACCTCGTTGCACCTTTTGGCAAACTGTTATCTCCATCAAAGATGCTCTCTCCCTCTTACTTCCCATCAGACAAACCCCTGTTTAGTCACCAGTGCTCTCCTTATATTTTGCCTCTTCTGTGCAACATATACCAGTCACCCAAGCCCATCTCCAGACATAACAGTTTCCTAATGCATCTACATTCACATAGCACTTCATCAATAATTTAGTACACGACTTATAGATTCATACTAATTTATCTCTTAGTCATCCCAGCTGGAGAGCTGTTTCCAAACAGTGATACTGTCTTTTTAATCTTTGTTACACATTATGTGTTAGACAATAGAGAAATATTTCTTGCAATGAAGCATATGTGATGCACTATAAAATGTTATCCATTGACATTTACATTTTGGTGATGTTGTTTGTCTTCCCAAATTGGCATTTCATATGCATCCTAAATACAAGACAAAATGCATAAAGTATAGAAATTCAAAAGTTTGACTCAGGTATGAAATAAAAATGTGTGTCTTTCAACAGATCTTCCTTTCTCACTGTACAGTTTCCTTACCAGTAAATTGGCAATTGTTCTGTAACAGGGTTTCTAAACCTCAACACTACTGATGTTGTGGACACACAATTCTGTTTGCAGTGAAGAATGCCGGGGCTGGTTCAGAGGACTGAAGGATGTTTAGTAGTATCCGGGGCCTCCAGACGCCAGCAGCACCCATCCAGAAATGAACTATGAAATCAACTACGTCTCTAGACACTGAGAGTGTTTCCAGTGGTGAGTGTTTAAGGTTGTATCAGGAGGACAACTACTGATTTATATCAGTTTTGCATACTTTTAGGTATCAGAATCCCTTGACTAGATAAACATCACCTACTGTATAAATGTAGCCAAAGTGCAGGGAACTTCTAGAAGGAGGTAGAGAGATCACCACTGAAAACTTTTTTATTTTTATTTATTTTTTTGGTACTAGGTATCAAACTCACTTGGGTCCTTGCACTTGCGAGGTAGGCAGCAGAACCACTGAGCTAAATCCTCAGCTCGGAAACCTTTTGTATTATACGATTCTCTGATTTTTAAAGAATCACAAGTGAAAATACCCAAGGATAAACCCAGATGTTCTTTGTGTAGATTCTCTGAGGATTTTACCATGAAACAATGAGATTTGGAAAGATCACTTTAAAAAAACAAAACAAAACAGGGTCTCACTATGTAGTTGAGACTGACCTGGAACTCACTATGTAGCCCAGGCATGTCTCGAATTTACAGCAATCCTCTTACCTCAGCCTCCCGAGTGCTGGGATTATAGGCGTGTGCCACCACACCCCGCCTGAAAGATCACATTTAAAAAATCGACCAAAGTTAGTCATCACTCACAAAATGATAGACTGTCAGGTTCAGATATTTTTCTTTTAGTCACAAAAGTGAATTCATTGCCACAATCTCAATAAAGTACGAATCATAACTAAGTACCTTTGACATCAAAAATTGTTACTGATCAATACACATAAGATTCATTAGGCAATAATTCTCTTAAAAGATGGACCTAAGTGGGAATTTCACATCTTCAAAATTTATACTGAATTTAAGAATTGTTTTGATGCCCACAACAAATACTGGCATAATGCCTACTATGGTCTAGTTCCTTAATACTTGGTATTCATTACATCCCTTAGGATCCCTTAGGAGGCAATGTGAGGGTGATACAAATAAGGTAAATACTTACATTTTTAAAATTTATAATAATAAAACACACATTACCAGTAACCTCTCTCAAAATACTTCCTTTTGATGTAAAGATACTCATCCCATCATTCTCTCCACTTTCAGAAGCAGCTCTGAGTCTTTCTTGAGCGTCTTTACTTTTGCTGTTGTGGCCGCCTCCATATCCTTAATCAATTCAAGACATTGACCTTTCACGACCAATTTGACCGTGGGGAAGTGCCAGAGCCAGGGAAAAAGGTGGACGAGGACAAAGTATAATGTTTTACAAGACTGTCTTTCCATTCGATGACACTCAGCCGCAGCACTCATTCTATTTTTTTGTCACAATTTATGAAGACATTAATGAAAGAGGATTTCAGACCTGTTGTAAAAGTTCCAGGAGCAATGGAATAAGTGTGTTCAAAGAAAGAGGGAGTATTTTGAGAGGGGTTCATAGCAACCTATCTTTTGCTATAATGAATTTTTCTTTTTGGTACTGGGGATCAAACTCAGGGCCTCGCGTTTGCAAGGCAGGAGTCACTGAGCTAGATTCCCTGCCTGTAATTCCCTGAATGTAACATTTATCATATATTTTAATCATATCTCACAAAATGTATGTGTATATGTGTGTATACCTATATGTTCCTATGTGTATATTTACATAAATATATTTAAAATATTATTTAATCTATGAACTATATATCAACTTTAATAACTTTAATTACAAAATTACATAATATTAATAACTTTAATTACAAAAATTTAATACTATTAATTCAAAAACAAAATTTTGTGTAGAAATGTAGAGTGGAATTATTAATAGGCTTGTACATATATTCATTCATTCAACAGAATATCAGTTATCGATCTAAAATGTTGTTTTAATCATTGATTTGTTCTCTGTGTCACCAGAATATGAGAGATTTTAATGCAAAGAACTTAAAAATTTCTGTTAATGTGTAAAAGTTGGCCATAAATTCAAAACTTAACCTGCAATAATATTAATATTCTGTTCAAAATTACCCATGCATAATGATTCTGAAGAACAAGAATTAAAATTAACATAACACAGCAGGATTGGCAGATGTACCTAATCAGTCAGTAGATTATAATAAAAAACAGCAAAGAGAGTTCAATTTAAAATTCTAGAAGTCAAAAAGCAAAGAAAATCTCAGGACTGACACCCACATTAAGTTTCTGTTCTATTGAGATATAGAGCAAACGAGAATTTATGCAAAGGACTGCATTATCCCAAGGTAAATGTGATAAGACAATATTTAGAAATGTTAACATATAAAAGGAATTTGAATGACCCATCTCTTTAACTGATTATAACTACCTTTCTCTGAGTTTGAAACCAGTGATCAATTACACTCTTCTATGCTAGTGATATCAAGTAATATGTTTGGAACCACTTTCCTGCCTGTGTTTTCAGACAGATGTTTATTCCTTGGGTAAGCAATGTTTCAAAATAGACATGCAGATTAGGATCCACCTACCTGTCAAGTGCAGAAGAAAATAGACTCTGATGAATTGCAGATAGATCTGTTGTACCTCACAGAGATATGACAACCTCTCCAGATGTCTCCTGTTTCAGAATCAAGGTGTCTAAACATACTTGTCTTCAGTCTGTTTCCCTGCTTTTGTTTTGACAATACTTTCCATATGCACTGACTTCTCTAAAAGTAACTATAAGGATTCTTGACCAGCAATAATCACTGACTTCTCTGAGTGTGAGTGTGTGTGGACATGTATTAGGTGTATGTGCTTACAGAATTGGGGAGAACATATTTACACCTTTAGATTTTACCAGTGAACATCACAGTGTAGACTCAGAAGCACAAGTAGGTGAAAGTGTAAAATAGACAACACAAAAAGTAGTGATTCCTAACTCAATTTCAAATAAGAATCCACTCACTTTCAACAAGCTCTACCTTATGAAAGAGGTGACCAATGAATTTTTTTTTGTTTGTTTGTTTTTTGAAACAGGGTCTCACTATGAAGTGGAAACTGACCTGGAACTCACTCTGTAGCCCAGACTTGTCTCGAACTCACAGCGATCCTCCTGCCTCAGCCTCCCGAGTGCTGGGATTACAGGCGTGCGTCACCACGCCCAGCTACCAATGAATGTTATAACTACTTACTTAGAAAACTCCAGAAGCAATCTGAGGTAAAACAAAATGATTTGAGATGAAATTGGTTCCATAGAGAGTTAAGAAAAGAAAACAAGAAAGAGAGTAAGATAACAAAAAGCTGAACAGGGAACTTTCTAGACCTTGAACTCTTTCATCATTACCATTCTGCCTTTCAGAATAAAAACATATGTTGCTTAATGTAAATTGCAGTGTTCTTTATGATCTGACTCAATGCCAATCTCTCACTCTTTATAGAAAGAGTCAGCAAATTTTTTCTCTAAGAGGCTGGATGGTAAACATATTAGGTGGTATATAGCATATGATCCCTGTTGCAGGTATTCAGCTTTGCTACTGTAGAATGAGTGAAACCATAAACAATATGAAAAACATGGGTATGGCTGCACCCTAATAAAACTTTATGAACATTGAGATCTGAATTTGAATTTTATATATTTTTATATCACAGAATATAATTAATCTTATTTTCAGTATTTCACATAGGCTGCTAGAGTTTAAAAGTCCTCTCTGATGCTATAGTTGAAATTTAATAGCCATTGTAGTATTGAGAAGAGGGACCTTTAAGAGGTGCTTACCTCAAGATTGTGTTAGCTTCCTCGTGAATGAATCACTGTTGTCACTAGCTTTGCTATAAAGTGAACTCTTTGCATCCAATATGCACAACTGTTCTTGCACCATATATTATCACAGAGCATACGAGCCCTTACCAGATGTTGGCTTCATGCTCTTGGACTTCCCAAAACCAAGAACCATGAGCCAAATAAACTTCTACTATGCATAAGTTATTAGTCAGTGGCATGGGTATCTTTCCAAAAGAATTAAAAGAATCATATCATAGTGATATATGCGCGCCTATGTTTATAGGGGCACAGTTTGTAATAGCTAAAACTTGGAAACAGCCCATTTGCCTGGAATACTACTCAGCCATAAAGAATGAGAAATTAGATTCATTCATAGGAAAATGGGTACATATTGAGGATATTCTCCTAAGTGAAATAAGTAAGTCACACATATGTAAATACTAAATTGTTTCTCTGGTGTGAAAAACTATAATAGTGCATAAGATCCTAATGAGATAATTGACAGTGTGAAATAGGAAGAAAAGGGCTAAAGGTGTGTAGGGAAAGTGGGAAGGGTAGGTGAAAGGTAATAAAGGAAAAGAAAAAAATAGGAGAAAATGAAAAAATGGAAATAAAGTATTTGTAAACGGGGAGGAGAGGAGGGGGTGAAGGGAGGGCAGGGACAAGGGGAAAAAATGAGAACCAAGACCTGTCATGTAAAGGCACAAGATCCCAATAATGAATGTAAACTGTACTGTATTCCTAAAATATACCAATAAACTCAATTAAAAAAAGAAAATAAACAGAATTAAATGCCTGCTATTGACTTTTGATTAACTTTAGCAAGTGTATTCTGACAATGTGACACATGAATAGAGCCCTTTGCCACTATACTGCAGAGATAAATATCGTAAGGGAAATCATCTTAGACAGTCCATCATAGGCTTTTGTCTCCAATATGAGAATTATGTTTATCTGGGAGGAAATACAGTATAAACTATGTTTATCTCAAGAACACATATGCACCATACATGCACCATACATCCACACACACACACACACACACACACACACACACACATGCAGCTTTGCTATCTGATTTGCTGCTTCTTGTTTCTTACTTCAGTCCCAAAACACTACGTGTTACTTGAAATAGCAAAGAATTTCACTAATATTTTGGGAAATAATTACCCACAAATATTACTGTTCAACAGACATCATTTTGTATTCAACAATTGCATTGCATGCGTGATCATTATAAAATTTGCTCTTACCAAATGAAAACTAGACATCTTACAATTAACAATGTACTGCCATCTTAAATTCTCAACACAAACAAAATTCAAAGGGCCACATATAGTACAATGAAAGCATAGCAGTGACTCAAATTCTGTTTCTTCTTCTTTACAGTACCTGTACTGTCATTGTTCACTTCCATTATATCATTTCAATGTGGAAATATATACTCTTACAAGTTGATGATACACAAAATACATCTTAACAGAATCCTTACATATGTGTTACTATAAAACTATAGGAACCATAGCACCTCTTTACAACTTCGGTTGGGGGGACAGAAATATTATCATTAGGACTGTTTAGAATTGATTACACATGATAATAATGAATGAAAAGCACACCAGCTTTGAATGGCTTATTTAAGTTCTCCAATGTGTACCCTCATTATTGCTGGTACTTAGGTTACACTATTTCAATCACACCTTTGATGTGCCACTGATTATTTTAAAAGTATATTTGGCTTATTTTGACTAAAATAGTTTGTGAAACTGATATTTCCATAAAAGTGGAAACAGTTCATTTTTTGAAAAAGCGGTGCATTATGAAAGGGCCTAGCTGAGGACCCAAAAAGAAAAAGGGCTCACTATGAAAGAAGTTTCAAACTCTTTCAAGGAGGAGGGGATATGCTTGAGAATACAGCCATGCATGGTACTCTTGGCTTCATGACACAAAAGAGGTATCCCCAAATACCAGGCAAAGAGATCAGCAGCATGATTAAATCAAGCCCCTGAAGATCACCCAAGTAGTCTTTACAATACATGGAAAGGCAACTCTAAGATGAATTTCAAGTTACATGTGCTTGATATCCAGGAAGCTCAGGGAATTGAACATGACTGGGTGTGTTGACAGACTGTCAGAATTTCAGGCAGAATATCAAGAAGAGCATGTGGGAGTGTAATATACAAAAAATGGAGAGGCATCTCTGATTCTGTTTTTAATGTATGGAAGTTTAAAGTAGTAATGATTGTCTTCAAACTGTCTTTACAACAATTGTCAACAAGTGACATTATATAACTGTTGGAAAGAATTTTCACACTCTGACTAAAGGAACAGTTCAGAGTTTCTGGATTTTAAAGATTACAATTCATATGAAATTTTCCAAATTCTATTTAAACTGTTAAGATATGTTAACATATTGCTATTTCCCTCTGCTCTAAAACTGATTAAGAATTCTAAAGAGCTACATGACCTTGGGTAAGACATTTCTCTTTGGATCCAAATAGCCTCATCTGTAAAATGAGGGTTCAGACAACAAATCTCTGACCCCTCCCACTCTATAATTTTTAGATTTATCGTCTATACTAAATGGTTTATAAGAGATCACAATTAAAATGTCTGAGCTGCTGTCTTACTGAAGAGAAATCTGAGCTCTGTTGAAACCTGTTTAATTTTTTAAATTCAAAGACCATATTGATTTAACAAAATTAATCACTAAAAGAAAACTCTTACCAAAGGTGATTTTAATGATTTAAATTTAAACCAAGGATTATTTTAAATCTTATAGGTCAGTAGCTGAATACACTCAAGTGTGTTCCAGATGACAACTCTGCCCTAAACCCTAGTACTTGTAAATGAATGTAAATGAAACTATGACCTTCAAAACATAATAGAATTGAGATTACTAGTTGTTAAAATTCTGAAGTACTTAGTACTTTTTTCAATTTTAATATAAAAGGACACTGTAAAAAATATTTCCTTTTGGAAATCAGATGTATTTTTGATTTGCCAAAATTATTAAAATAGTTACATACTTATATACATATATACATATATGTATATATATGTATATATGGCTTGGTTTCAGGTAGACTTGGAGATTCTGCTAAATGTTGCTACTTCAGGCTGATAGAAAGTGGATAAACTTAACAATAAATCCTTTGTATTTTATTCCTTGAGATTCTCATGAACCACTACAGAATTCACAGTCGTGTAAACAAGAATATGTTTCTTTCTTGCCTCCTTCCATTGTTAACTTGTAGGCTCTTAAAGGTAGAATGATTTTTAAGAAACCAGTTAAGAAAAAGTATTGCCCACTTTCTAATAAAATTCTTTTTAGTTCTTTATGTGGATACATGATAGAATTCAGAACAATAACTGATTTAAATTGACATAAGAGAAAAATGAGGCGTCTCCAAAAGTCATAATTAATGACTAATATTCCAGTAGTCTATTATTATGTCAACAAAATCACCAGATATAACTGAAGGCTTATCATTTGTTATTTCCCTGGCATCCTCCAATCACATACAAAATTATCTTTTGTTATAAAAGAATGAAAATGAAGATTAAATACTAGGTATTATAGAATATACAGTTAAGCTCAAATAGTTCACCAAAATAAGTACATAACATTTATTCTGACTCATTTAAAAGTAAGTTCTAAAATATATCACATCCTGTTTAATATTTTGAGAGAAGAATAAAGCTAGATGGATTGAAATTATAATGCTACCCAATCAACCAATGACAGAAAAATAAAATGCTTGAATATTGCTTTCATCATATATGTTTTCTGTTTGAATAGATGTTATTTTTTTTCTTTTTGAACTTTACGTAGTTTAAGTAAATGCTGAGAATAGTTTTCCTACTTATAGCTACATAATGTCTTCCTCAAAATTGATTTTTTTTTCCATTAAGTCTATTGGTACACTTAAAACAATACAGTTACATTTATCATTGGGGTCTTGCACCTTTACATGATATGTCTTGGTTGTTGTTTTTTCCCCATACCCTTTCCCTCCCTTCATTTTCTTCACCCTTCCCTTTTTACAAAGACTTTGTTTCAATTTTTTCCCTTTTCCACTTTTTCTTTTCCTTTCTTTCCTTTCCCCTACTCTTTCCACTTCCCCTTTAGCCATATGCTTCCTATTTCTCAGTCACAATTATACCATTTGAACATTATTTATACTTTTAGTTTTTCACACCAGAGAAACTATTCAGTATTTATTCAAGTGTGTCCCATTTATTTCACTTAAAAGAATACCCTCAATGTGCATCCATTTAGCTATAAATGTTTCTAGTTTCTCTTTCTTTATGGTTGAGTAGTACTCCATTTTATAGAAAAACCACATCTTCTTTATCCAGTCTCCAGCTGATAGGTAAATGGGCTGTTTCCAAGTTTTAGCTATTACAATCTGTGCCTCTAGAAACATGGGTGCACATATATCACTGTGGTATGATTATTTTAATTCTTTGGAAAGATACCCAGCAGAGGGATAGCTGGGTCAAATGGAACCTTTCATCCTACTTTTTGAGGTATCTCCATATTGATTTCCACAGTGGTTTCACCAGTGTGCTCTCCCAGCAACAAAGGCGAAGGAATGCTTTCTCCCCACAACCCTGCCAGCATGTGTTACTGGTTGATTTCTTGATAGCAGCCATTCTTTCTGGGATGAGGTGGAATCTCAGTGTTGTTTTCATCTGCATCTCTTGAATGACCAGTGATGTAGAACATTTTTTCATATATTTATTTGCTGATTTTACTTGTTTGTCTGAAAAATATCTGTTCATTTAAGATGCCAAGTTTTGAATTGGGTCTTTATATTTGGATGATCTGATTTTTTGAGTTCTTTATATATTCTAGATAGTAGTCCTTTGTCTGAGGAGTAGATGGTAAAAATTTTTTCCCACATTGTTGGTTGTCTCTTATCTTTGTTGGTGATTTCTCTGGCACGGCAAAAAACTTTTTAATACAGTGTGATCCTTTAGTAAATGGTGTTGGAAGAACTGGTTTTCTACTTGCCAAAGATTAAAACTAGATCCCTATCTTTTCACCATGCACTAAACTAAAATCCTAGTGGATTAAAGATCTAAATATCAAAACAGAAACACTACATTTACTGGAAAGTAAATTAGGTATAACTCTCAAAGACATTGACATAGGAGAAGACTTTATGAACAAATGCTCAGCAGCACAAGAACGTGCACAAAGAATCAAAATTGAATTTTTGTGTGTTACATTTCTAAATTAAGGTAGGTGACTCGACAGCACTATATCGAGTGTTGCTGTGAGGTTGTCTGTAAGAGGGGAGAAGAGATTCCAGCCCCTGTTTTTGAATAATATTCATTAAAATAGATTTATTTATGTATGAATGTGTAAACTCTATATAATTAATATATCAGAAAAAACCCACTGGCCCCAATTTTTCCAAAATTGTTTATGTAGATACCATCTGAATCTATGTATAACCATATCCTTCAAGTAGGCCTAAGAGATGGTCTAAAAACCTATTATCATTTATCCATATGGTTATTCCCTATCTTTTCCTCAATCCTCAACCCAAGTCTGTTTTTGCAACTTCATCCACAGCTGATAACCTCCTTGAACCTTCGTTAATATTTGTGGACCAAAAAAAAGATGCTACGAAAAGAAAACTCTCCCACACCACTTGTCACGGCTGCCCACCACTTGCTCAGGAACTCTGACTTTCCTTCCATGGAATTGCCTCTCCTTATAAGTGGGCTCAAGTTCCTACCTAAGGCTAAGAAATAATTCTGTTTTCCTGGGTGATTTCAACTCATTTTGAGGATTCAAGTAAATTGTTGAAGTGATTGTTCCACTCTTTCTAACAACAATTTTCTTTTTTTCAAATCATTCTCATGAGTACAAACACATAACACATTTCTCAAATATGCTACTTAATTTGAAATTCTTAAACAATAATTGAAGAGAAGAATAATAAAAATAGAGTTTTTGCAAATGTGAAGGAGACCAGAAACAGAAGGAGAAGGGAGGCAGAGGAGGAACAGGGGATAAGAAAAACTACAATAATATATATTATATACATATACCAACTCGCGTAAAATATACTATATACATAATATACATAAATGTACATAAAGGTAACCATTATGAGCTACAAATATATACTAATAAAAATTAACATAAAACAACAGATATGTGATAAATAAGTCCCATAAAATGTGCACAATCTAGATAGTAGAAATACTGATATACCTCTCAAATTCTTTCAACTGCTTTATATTTTTAAAATTTTCTGAAAAATACTATAAAAATTTTAATGTAATTTCTTCTAACAACAAAATATATTATTTATCTTTAGCACCACTCATTTCTTTGTTTCTCATTTTTCCCACATATTAAGTATTGCTTGCACATTTGAACTCCACTTTTTCATTACCAAAAGTTTATATGATGGCATGGATTGTATTTGTCCCACTTTTCATCTCCAACCTTTCTTTATAATTAAGGCATGTCTCATAAATAGCACAAATTCTTTTCCCTCATAAAGAGCATATAGTCTATTTTTCAATATAAACTGAAAATCTATCTTTTAATTGAAATCTTTAGCCTGTTTACATTAAGTTATAATTATCATGCCACTACTATTACAAATTATTACTAATTCTATGGCATAGACTGCAAATGACAGTCTCTACGGTTCTCACTTATAGAGTAATGAAAGAATATATACCTAACAGGAGATGACTGAGTGAAAAGCAAGTGAATCTAAAAGAAGGCAAGAGGAAAACAAAAAGGAACAAAAGTATCAAATAGCTATGTTCACTACATTCTGGACAACGGAAGACATTTAGAATAGTTTCCTTCTATTTACTGTTGTTTCAACCGTGTGTGTGTGTGTGTGTGTGTGTGTGTGTGTAACTATCATGACCTAATGTCTTTCTGTATATATTCTATTTTTAAATAATTATCAGAGTTTCTCACATCCATCATTCATGTCTAGGCACACATCTACCCTTTGCTATACATTATTTCCCTGATCTCTCCACCTCAAGCTGAGATTATTTTCCTGCTGCATGAAAACCATTCTTCACTATTTCTTTCAGTAGCTCTGCTGATGGCAAATTCTAAGGTTCTACTTATACAGAAATGCCTTTATTTCAAATTAATTTCTCAATAATTTTTTTGTACTACTCAGCCAGTCTTGAATCTATGGCTCAATATCTTTCAGTAGCTTTAGAAAAGTCTCAGAAATTGTAATACTAACTTTGAGGTTTTCATTTCTTTCTTCTTCAGGGTCTTCATTTGAAATTGTACCTTATCTCTTATGATTTTTTTCTGTCTTTTAATCATTTTTTCTCTATATTTTACCCTGGACAGTAATACAGAACCAATTTGTAATTTACTACTGATTTATTCAGCTTTGTCTAATCTGTAGTTAACACAATTTATTTAAATCATTTTAAATTATTGTAACTTTTAATTCTATATTTTTTTCTTTTTTCTGTGCTAGTGATCAAACATAGGATCTAGTACATATTAGGTACACATTTTACTACTCAACTATACACCCAGTCACTATTTTATTCTTTATTATAGATTTCTTTTTCTTTTTTTTTTTTTTTTTTGGTACTGGGATCGAAGTCGGGTCCTTGGGCTTACGAGGCAGGCAGTGGAACCACTGGGATAAATCCCCAGCCCTTTATTATAGATTTCTACCTCTGTTATAATTCTCCATCTTGTCATCTGCTTTCTATAGTATTACATTAAAGTTAAAGACATAATTACGTTTATCGACTCAGTACAGTACCTTTTTGGCAACATTCTTCTGCATGCTTTGTTATATTTGACTAAATGTCTGTGACTATTAATTCAATTGTCAACTTCTTTTGCTTGAGAAATGTCTTGGCGATTAGGAAAGTACACTTCTGCATATTTCTAGGTGGGTCGTGGAGGTGTGACCTTGGGGGACTGTCTATGTTTCCTAGTTCTTTCCTCTCTGGGGCTCTGTGCTTCAGGTGGCTGTGAATACCTTTTCTTGACATACCATTCTGTCATGATGTTTCTGCATGATGTTAGTCAACCATGAACTTAAATGTCTGAAACTGTGCAACAAATGACTCTTTCCTCCTTTAAGTTATGGCTATCAGTTATTTTTTTTCTCAGCATTAGAAAACTGACTAATTCAATGTCATGCACTGTGTTTTGACATCAGGGTAAAAGGATGCTTTGGATAATGATATTTTCTTCCAACAAAAAAATGATTTTTGCTATGAAAAGATTATTATGGTGGGAATAAGTCATCTTAATTTTAAATAAACTGAGCTGATTTGAAACTGGGCTGTAGTCTTTGTGATGTCTGATTACACATGCTTCAGCAACTCCAGAACTCAAAATTAAAACCCGAGTTTTGAAAGGTACTATTTTCTGAAGTTGTTTTTAACAATCTATGACTATTTCCTTTGATCATGAGCATGCCTCTGTGACAACTTTATGAACACAGCATGATAAATCCCAGCATGTGATTTTTGAGAATAGATCATTAAAACAGTATGTATGGCTTTTTTGTTTTCTCACAAGATTCTCAATCTTGAAACTCACCCAGCATGTTGTAAGGAAACCCAAAGAAGAAAACCGGGAGATACAAAATGAACAGGCCATCTTTTGTTTGCAAGAAAGATTCCAATTTATTCCTACAGATATTTATTTGACTAAAGCTACTCCAGATGATTCCAGACCAAAGATATCATGTTACCCCACAAATTGCATTTTCAGGCAAAGCTCAGACATCATATAACACAGGCAATTCACCCATACCCTCTGCTGTGCTGTGAGCTCATTAAGTTCCTGAGCAATAGAATGTCTGCATACACTAAAGTAGTTGTTTTATAACCCTACATTTGGGGTGTTTATATGTAGCAATATTAACTGCAACATTTGCCTTCTACACCTTTTGTTCGTGAGGTTCAATTTCTATAACCCTAGAGCAGTGAAACTGCCAGAGGTGCTTCTTGGTTTCTCATATGTGTCAGTGAGGATTTTATAATTGGAAAATACTCATGCATTTGCATTTTTCTTTTTTCTAGAATCTTGACCACTTTAAGTTCTTGCTCTTAGTACTTTTCTAACATTTTTATTGTTTTGATGCTTAGTTATTCTTGGTTGAGATAGTTTATCAGAAACAACTTAATTTCCTTTCTGAAATACAATGTTCTGCATATTCACTGAATTTTAATTTAAATTTCTATAACTATATAATACTTACATTTGCATCATATAAATAGATTACATATTTACATGTACATTTACATACTTATACTTTAATTTCCAGGAGTTCTATTTGATTTAATTTTATGTTTTATTTTTAATATTGACTTATTGCTAATATTTAAAGCTTCTCTTAACTTTCAAAATTATAAAGAAAAATTTTTATTTTTACATCTGATAATTCCCACATCCATAGTTTTAACAGATGTGAGTCTCCTATGTATTTATTTTGCTTTTCTAGCATTCACTTACAATATCTATTGACATTTTTGTGTTAAGCACGTACTTCCTGGAATATATTTATGAAATTACTTAAGGCCTTATATGAAGTTTCCTATTTCCAGAAAACTTGTTTCTGCCAAGTTCTTATTTCACTACCATGGTGGGATCACTTTAAATTAAAATTTCCATTTGGAGTTTGTTCATACAATTAGCATGAATTCTGGCTGCAAAGCAATGGGGGGCCAATTCACATGGTCCAAAGAATCTAGTTTTATTCTTCCACTTAGGTCTAAATTGACAAAGACAAGATTCTTTCACTGTTATTGGGATTATTTCCAGTTTACTGTTGTCCCTCAGTGCTCCGTCTCTAAGAGGAGTCTTCTACTCACCTGAGCTGTTCTTCTTTCAACGAAAGCTAAATCAGAGTTTGCCAGAAATTTTAAGAGGAGAATGCGGTTTATTATTCAAGCTCATTATTGTCGCTTGAATTTCAGAATTTCAGGTTGTCTTACAATTTTCTTGATCACAATATGCTCAAAAATGATTTTATATTTCATCTAGCTTTTTTAGTTATTTTCACCAAAATAATTACCTATTCCCACCTATATCCTTTCTCTCAACTGTTGGGATGGCAACTGCAAATCCAAATTTAAATGATTTTCATGTAATAGACTCAGTGACAAAATGCATTGCAAGGAAAACAAAACAAGGTAGATTCAAGCCCTGAGAAATTTAATTCCATATTTACTAGTGAGTGAAAATAAAAATAAAAACTAGTAAGAAAAAATATATTGGGATACAAAAGTCGTTTCCAAGTTCCTCGTGTGGTTTCTTGCTGCTGCTCAGTTTATTTTTCTTAACCCCAATTCTCTTTCGAGTATTTATAAGCTGTAGAGGACATTGTGCCCATAAAAAATTGGAAATGAGACATAGTTTTATGAGTATGGGTTTTTGAAAGTTTTACCAAATTTAAAACAAGAAAAACACTAGTGGGAGCTGAAACAAGCAAAGGTATCACACTCGCTCGGCAAGGGTTCCTTAATCTCTTATTCACATAGCATTTTAGATTCCATGCTCACCAAGGAACCTTCTTATTCCCCCAAAGACAATCTGTAGGTAAGAAATATGATGATCTTGCTATTTCTAGGCTGGTTTACAGTAGTTGCTCTCTGTAAATTCATAAACAATGTCTGGCTCTGATTTGACTTCCCTTACAGCTTGACCAAAAAGTGACATGAGCTGATTATGTTGACAGAAATTTACCTGGGTATAACAATTCTGTTCTTCACATTAAAGTAACAGAGTAGCACTTGAGCCATTTCCCTAGTTTTATAAATGAGGTTTCTCTTGATATCGATGATATCAGAAGTTTTAAATTATTATTATTTTTATTATTATTATTGATTACTATTATTGATGTGGATAAAGAGAGAAGAGATCAGTATTTTTCAAATTTGAACAACCACATAATGATGAACACACTAGTAAGTACCAAGGTATCTCTGCAAATTCTTAAGAACATAGGGCATCTTCCATATCTGATTCCTGGATATTATCATCATACACCACTCTCTGATTCACAGTTTCCGTGTTTTAAGGGAGATTATACTTCTGTTTTACTTCTTACTTCTAACTCCCATTCTCCTCATCTTTCTGTTCATAATGTTGGGAAACTCTTTTTGGTTATTGTAGAATGAATTTTTTGTTTGTTTCTCAACTTGTTACCTAGTTAGTCTCTAACCTAGTTAATGAGTTTTAAGTAGAGTGGAAACTCAATCATCATTACCTAAATAAAAATAACTAAAGAGTCTATGTGAAAGCCACAGTAAAGTGTATTGTAAAATGTTATGTTAGTTTTATTCTAAAGAATTGGATACAAAGTTTTAATATTTCATATCTTTCTCCTTTGGCTCCAGGAATTAGGTAGCAGCTGTAACTAGGGCTGGATTTTAAAATAATGAATAGTATTTACACATATGTGTCTTATTTATTTCATTAAGAGTAACACCTCAATGGGTATCCATGAAGCTATACTGAATAGTTTTTCTAGTGTGACAAACTGAAAATGTAAAAAAGAACTAAAAGGTATAATAGATAATTTTTTTCTTTTCTTTTTTTTTGGGGGGGAGGTACCCGGGATTGAACTGGGGTTCTTGTGCTTACAAGGCAGGCCACCATAGATAATGTGAAATAGGAAGCAAAGGTGCAAAGGGGGAGGGAAGAGGATGTGAGAGGGTTAGGAGAAAAGAAAGATGGGAATGGAATTAACATGAGAAAAAGCAAAGATGGTAACAAAGTTGTTGCATACAGGGAGGGATGGAGGGGTTGAAGGGATGGCAGGGGAATAGGAAAAAAAAAAAGTAAGAATCAAGATGGATTATGTAAAGGTGCAATTTTCTAATGATGAATGAATGTCATTACACTGTATACCTTAAATGTACCAATAAAATTAATTTAAAAAATAAAATAATGAACACTATACATCCCTCTACTTGCCCAAGCACCTGAAAGATTCTTCTTGCCTTTAGAACTAAAGCCCATCTCTTACCATTGATTAAGGCACAATCTCCCCACTTTAATGCAGAGGTATGGTTTTTGTCATGATTTACCCTGCAAAGTGCCTACCTGGAAAATTGAAATTCTTAAATAGTTCATGCCAATCTCATCTCTCAGACTTTAAATTTTATGTTTATTTTATCCTCCAAAAGTTCTCTGAAGGTTGGATTCACTCTTCACATCCCCAACTAGACAGGAAGGTGTCACCCTTTTGCCTTACAAGCTTGAGTTAAGTGCCCTCACATGGGATCCTTCAAGGTCAATCCTCAGCACGTGCCCTCACTCTGCATTTTCAACAGTGCTTATAAATTTGCTTGTTGGTTCTCATATTCTTTTTGGATTGAAAGTTGTTCTGAACAGGTTTGCTACTTCAACCTGTCACCTGACAAAATCTTTGTTAGTCTTAGTTGTTTGGACAAAAAATGCTGACTGCCCTCTTTTATCTATTCTTCCTTTTTTTTTTTTTTTTTTTTTTTTTTTTTTTTTTTTTTTTTTTTTTGCATAGTACCCATGGTTTAGCTGGTTATATACACAGCTATCCACACAATACATTCCTCAGTTTTTCTGGAGAATAACTATGACCATGGAATATTGGGGTATGAGCAGACGCCTCTTGTAAAACTTTCAGGACATCATCTTGAATATACCTTCTCTCAGTACATCTTCTTGTTTAAAAAAGGATGAGGAGTCGTGCTACCCTTGGAAGCCACACATTGAGATTACTATGACTACCCCACCAGTTCTAACTTTGGAAGTCACCTATTGATGTTACTATGACTACTTCACTACTGCTACGCTTGGAGCCCCATGTTGAGGTTACTATAAATACCCCACTAGGTCTCTACTCTTTATTATGCTCTCGGGTGAAAGAAATAAATTTCTTTAAAAAAAATAAATTTCTATCTCCCACTTCAGTCAGTAAACAAAATCAGATCTCTGTGCAACATCACCCTCGCCTAGCCGAGGCAGAGGTCAATTTAGGTGACTTTTCTTCAAGACTATCACTGAACTATAACTTTCATAGGACCAGACCCTCCCTTCATATTTATTTAATGATACACAAATAAAAAGAGGAATACATGAAATAAAGAATCTGTAATTATATACCCATCTACAATATGACTGTGATTGCAAAAATTTCAAATAAAATAATGGCATAATAAGTTTAGTATCATTGAAGGGTAAGTTAGAAGAAGCTATTATTGAATTAGAAAGTACACAAATATGTAATATCAAAACATCTATTAATATTGTTCCATTTGTCTAAGTACACAAAACATGTAATCATTCTATGGATAAAAACTTGGAGTAAAAAGAAGAAAGCAATATACTCTTATGAAATAATAAACTATCTTCCATCATCATTAATTTCACATGTCCCAGCTTGAGAGTAACACAGACCCCAGAAAAAAAGAAAGTAGAGGTCAGCTCAGTAGGAAGAGGGAAAGCAAAACATTTAAAGTAAACTTTGACAAATCCTCAATTTTATCCACTTACATCAAGTAGAGGAAACGTATATCAATCAACCATGGGTAAAATTCCCTTCAGAGCTTGCCCAAAACAAATATTTCACTTACCATTATTATTATACATATATATCACATATGGAACCAATAATAAATTAATTCCTAAGATGTGTCAAAGTATTTCTAAGCATTTTAAATATATCACTCTCAAATTTCTTTAAAAACAATCTGGTAGGCTCTTATTTTCAGTTACATGAAGAATCTACAAGTTTTTCAAACTACAAGTCATGAGTCATTAATGGGTTGAAAAATCAAGTCTATGTACATATATATCACATATGGAACCAATAATAAATTAATTCCTAAGATGTGTCAAAGTATTTCTAAGCATTTTAAATATATCACTCTCAAATTTCTTTAAAAACAATCTGGTAGGCTCTTATTTTCAGTTACATGAAGAATCTACAAGTTTTTCAAACTACAAGTCATGAGTCATTAATGGGTTGAAAAATCAAGTCTATGATTTGAGATCATACATTATTTTAAACACAATATGTCACAAATTATACTACAGCAGAAAAGGTAGAAGATAACAGAAAATTACTGCAAAGCAGTGCATGGAATTTGCATAAATGATGTTTCAAAGACTTTTATATTAGTTATCTATCTATCTATATATATATAGACAGATTAGATAGATAGATAGATAGATAGATAGATAGATAGATAGATAGATGCAGATTGGTCAAAAACTAGTGGGAATATATCACTGCAAGACATTCCTAATCCAAGATGCACCACAGGCCCAGGCAAAGTACTCTTACTTGTTCTTTCTCCTGGCTCCATCCCAGACAGACAGACTAACCCTGTGCTCATGTGTGTTTCCGGTGTACTTCCCCTAGCACCTATAGGACCTGCAGCCATTGGTTACTCTGTCCAGGTTGTGTCCATTTAAACTTCAGAGGTCAACAAATAGGTTGGGATTGATGGAGATGACTGAAGACACTGAAACTGTAAAGTAAGGGATTCTATTGAGTTGGAAACACCTAGCAATTTGGGAGGAAGCCTCCTTGTGGCTAATATGTGCCAAAGACATTCTAAGCATTATAATGATAAACATTCATCTTGCACCCTGAATGATGGATGGAGTACCGTCACAGTCAACACAAACACCACTTCTAAGGAAAAGAGGCTAGGATGTATTTTGGTGTTTATGCTTACACAGTATGCAAAATTATTTTGTCTGGTCTCTCAAAGGCTAATTGCTTTAGAGAAACTGAATAGGGTAAAGTGTATTGTTATATTTTCTATATTTTGAAACAATAAAATCATAATTAAAAGCAATAATATTCTAGAGAAAGCAGAACCAATGTTGCTTTCTAGAAGAACCTAAGGAGATAAATGAATCTTAATCTTTTGAACTAGAGTTACTCTAAGCAGGATCTATAGACCACCAGTACTGTCAGCTGTGGGAGAGTGACTGGGCCAGCAGAGACTCCCAAACAGGAAACTTAGTTTGAAGTCTTCAGTTTCTTCACCAAAATGCAGTTAATAACACAATCGCTAAAGTGTAAAGTTATTCCAAACTCATCAACTTGTATATATAGACCTCAATCTAACACTTACATGTTAATAAATACCATTTTTACAGTTGCACTATATAATTTCTGTAACTTCTGAAAAATATGATAGTTATAAAAGTAATGTATTTGAGAGCCAGGCGTGGTGGCGCATGTCTCTAATCCCAGCACTCAGGAGGCGGAGGTATGAGGATCACTGTGAGTTCAAGACCAGCCTGGGCTATATAGTGAGTTCCAAGTCAGTCTCAACTACTTAGTGAGACCTTGTCTCAAAAAAAAAAAAAAGTAATGTATTTGTATTTTGTTAGAACGAAAACAAATAGTACTTATTAGTAAATAGTTTGTTTTGTCATTAATGTAACATTCAAAACTGTATCAGCAGGCAATTAATGACAAGTTACAGAGACACAAATGAAAAATAAAAAACACAGAATACATATACATATCTATTTTCCAGTACCAAAAACAAAAAATATGGAAGCACAAACTTCGTGAGTTCTTTTTAAAATTGTTTCAATCACTTCTGATATAACTTTATGAGTGTTGAAGTCTGAATCTATATATGAATTTTCCCTCTTATACTTCATGACTCATTTATAATTCCAGATCGTTGGAACATCTTTAAATGTTTTATTTATGTGGTGAGATTTGTGAGCATTTTTGAATTTGTGAGAGCTATAGCACCTTTTATTCAAGCTAAAATTTCTGTCTTCAATTTTGCCACAAGAGTGTAACCAGATAAATTCAATCCAAACTAATTTAGGCTCAGATGTTTCATGCAGATTCTTAGCTATAAACATTTAGCCAAACAAGATTTTTTAAAAAAATGTTCCCTAAGACCAACAAAAAGTCGATGTTAATCCAAAGAAACCCAGCTCTCAAATATTTTTACTCATTTCAATTTATTAATCTGAACCTTTTAAGGTAAAGTGGTAATAAAACGTCTCTAGGAGAAAGAATTGACTATAATATGTCATTTCTTGAAAAGATCTCTTGGTGTACTGCAAAACCATGTTCTTAATTCACTGAGGGGGATTTTAAGAATTTCCTCAGTACCGCCACAGTCAATACCTAAAGAACCCAAGTAAGCACGCACACAATTAACTAGTGAACTGGCTATGCAGTCACTCTGGATAAGTTTCTCTCTAAACTAGTAAGGTTCTTTTCTCAAGTAGTTAATTTCTCTATTCTACATTTGATGTTACCTGTACATAATGGGCCTCTTCATTTTCATGTGAACCATATATTTTTGTTTCTGCTTAAATATATATATGAGTATATATATAACTATATATATGATAATGAAGGTATATATATATATATATATATACACATTTAATGACTATGTATGTAAAACTTGACTTATATGACAACTATATATAGTGTGTATATATGTATACATATACATATATATACACACACACACACATATATATATATATATTTAAACAGAAAATTGAAGGTACACAACTATGTAATTATGTCATTAGAGAAGCCTTCATCTGAAATAAGAAGATCTTTGAGGTAAAGAATTTTTTTTTTTTTTGTTCCACGGGTATCAAACACAGGACCTTGCACTTGCAAGGCAGGCAGTGGAACCATTGAGCCAAATCCCTGGCCCAAGTTAAATTTTGATACATGTGTGAGGCCAACTTCTCTTGAATGATCCAATTCCCATTTCCTTTTGTTAACCCTACTAACCTTTGTAGACTCAAAGGCCTCCATTCTTTGTGTTTATCTCATTAAAGCCTTATAAAATTCAGCGGCATATGTACTATCACTGCCATCTCTCCCATATGACAGGAAAGGAGAGAAACATTAGGTCATAGGTAAATAAATCCAAGTCTTAGAACAGCAGAGCCAGGATTTGAAGACAGATCACTGCAATGACAAAAGCAGTATCCTTGAAAGCTGTGCTGATATGGTCTAGCCTGAGGTTCCTCTAATAAAAGAAAGGAAGGCAAATAAAAGTAGGGAAAACTTCAGAAAGAAATACCTCTAAAGACTGAGTTTTGAGTCAAGAGAAAGAAGAGAATAATAGCATCTAAAAAAAATGACAGAAAAATTTAAGGTGACCACCGATGATCATAAAATGAAACTTATTTAAAAACAACAACAACAACAACAACAAAACCTTTCTCATTCCTTTAGGCTCCAGCTGCTGTGCTGATGTCCCAGAGATCCAGAGGCCCCAGGTCTTCCCAGAGTTTCACAGTGTTCTGGCTAAGACAGCAGCAATAATGCTTCCCTTTTATGTTGAGTTTTTATATAATTGAAAGCACTTTTAGAGAAAAAACTTTTATCAACCATGCCCCATGGTAAAAGTTTCCTTGGAACTCTTTGGAAACAATAACACATATTTGGTGAAATTCTTACATGTGGCGTCTGCTGAACATCATGGTGTGCTTGGTGCTATAAAAGTCCCTAATGCTGCAAAGGGAAGATCCTGCCTCCCATGAGCTTAGCAGCCAGTATGCATCATTTCGAAGGTCTTTATTTTATACACAAGCATTCTCTTACAAAATTATTTTCTACTTTTGTGGATTCTTTTTCATTTAGGAAGTATTATGTGAAACAGGTACACCAATGGGACTGTTCCCTCCTTTCTGGGAGGCCACAGGTGGAGCAGGAACATCTGCAGTATGAAGTGTCCCTGTTGATTTGCCTCAAACTAAAAATAGCATCCAATAACCTACCTCTTCAGTATAACGGAATTAGTTGGATCTATAATGTAAATATTCATGAAGGACAGTGATCCTGAGGGAGGGCAAGTGTCTAAATCCCAGAGATTTTCTGTTTTTTTCATTTGATTGCTAGTTTTAAATTCTACTAAAACCATCAACATTTATGGTAATTGAAGCTGCCAGGTGACAGCAGGAGTCTATTTAAAAAATAAGAATAAAGTCATAGATTTCAAAAGATGAATATGTTTTAGTACTGCATTATTTTCAATTCTCACCATTTACCCCCTATTCCAATTTGTTACAAAACATTTCTGGTTCCAGAAAAGGTATTTGGATGAAACTCCAGGTTTGATAGTTGTTGTAGAAAGAACCTAATGTGGTGCAAAGCTGAGAAGTGGCCCTAGGGGTGGAAGGCTTACTGACTGTCTCTTCATGATGGGAGAGGGCAGAGAAGGAATGGGAAAGCATCTCTTCACTGTCTCACTCACAGGGAGCTCAGCCAGGAGAACAGATCTGCATACTCATTGCCCTCCCACTTCCTCTATCTTTCTTCTTTCATACACCTCAGAAAGCTAAATAGAAGTTTGGGGAGGACTACAAGGAAGGAAGGAGGAGAGGCTGTAGGACACAGAAAGTTATAATGTGAGGAAATCAGAAGACAGTGATACAGCAAATAGTTACCATAATACATTGTGGCAGAAACCAAATCCACAAGGGAGGCAGGCCAGGGACCATAGAAGTGGGAAGGGGTCTCCAGCACGGCGGCTTTACAGTTGCACACCAAGGGGCAGAAAGACCAAAGCAGGCTACTCTTCAGGATTGTTATGGTGACCTAGTGGTGCCTGGTATGTGTGAAGGGAAGGGAAAGGTTAGAGGACACAGCAGGGGAGGGAACTAGAAGGATAGATGCTCACCTACCAAAGGAGCTTTTTTTTTTTTTTTTTAAATGCACACCATTAGTTCTATCTTTTAGCCAGTTATATTCAGGGGAATATGGGTCCATCAACAAACAATTTCATTATATTTTTTAAATATATTACCTTTCAGGTGTAAAACAAATCGCTTAAAAAATTTAAGCTATATTTTGAATACACCAAAGGAAACTACTGTTAAAATAAATTACAATTAATGCTCTCGGAGGAAAAAAAACACACTGTTTTATAATGCCAGTAATCAGTCCCTAAATAATCTGTTTTATATGTATGCATTTCTGTGTCTTAATTATCTGCAAAGTAGGCCACACAAGTATAAGATGCTATCTAACTATATCTATCTATAAATAAAACTGAGCAAAAAAAAAAAAAAAATCCCAGAGCAGTGGAAGGCAGTGTTGGCAGCATTACATGAGAGAGAGTATTGGGGATATTCTGTAGATTTTAAAGAGCTGTAAGTTACGATTTATATGTAGCCTTTCAGCAAGAAGCTTTTGCATTTGCAGTAGAGAAGAGGGGCAATGCGTATTTTAAGAACCTCAAAGGCCTAAGAAAAATATGGTATTCTATGAGTAATTTAGAGAATGCTATTCAGTAAGACAGAAGAGCGTGGAATTCACAATTATGTCTTGAAAGATCCAAGTAACGAAAAATTAGAAGTTATTGATATCGGATAGACAAAGAGAAATCTGCAGCTTGAGTAAGGCGGTCATGGGATACATGAGAATTGTGCAAGTCACAGAGGGATGCATCCTGACTTTAAGGTCATAAAAGAAAATGAGAAGGACAGAGACGTGCCTATTAAAGTTTAGGAGTTGATTACCCAGGAACAGCCACTTCATAACCAGGCATATGGAGGAAGAGCTTTGGGCACAACATTCTAGAAATAGTCTCCTTCTGTTTATAATTTGCTTTCTGTAAACAGCTGCATTCCTAGAACCTCAAAATCCACCACCAATTTCACCACAATAGCAACAAATGAAAACAAATGTCATTTACTCTGCACTTACTACAAGCCAAGTACTAAGCCAAGTTTTTGTTGTGTTTTGTTAATTTTCACCTATTACTCAACAAGCTTAAATGCCTTTCTGGAGGACAGGATGCCTAGGTTATTCATATCCAAAGAATGTGGTCACTTACTGACACTTTGTCACTTCTTATATTATCCAGTAACTTCTAGACTCTCTTCTTCCCTGTCAAATATAGTAAGTACACCATTTGCATTTACTTTTTACAAATTATTTTTATTCTTATCCATTCCATTTATTTTGTTCCTTAGCATGCTATAACAGTGGCTGGAAGATCACATGGCAAAGGTATTTGAAAAGAAGGCTTATATGGGGTGAAAGTTGGGCAAACTGATTTCCAAAACCTTCATATTTTAAGGTTAAAGATTTTATCATGAGAATTGGTATGAATCCTACAGTTCTAGTACTTTTCAGACCAAGAAAAAAAAAGGTTCAGAGTAATTCAATGATTTGCCTAAAGGTCACAAGGCAACTTAGCGATATAATTGAGGTCATATTTAAAATATTAACCGGCAGGAGTACATGTGTGTGTTAGGTGAGGATTTATTACCACTCTTCCTTTTTCCACATTAGATCACCTCTGGCATTTTGGACTTATTGATTATAATTAGGAACGCTGTAGCAGAGGGAGGAGACAGCCCCAAGGAAAGGGTCAGCATACAGACAGTAAACATGGCAGGTTTCCTGAGGGAGAAGCACTAAGCAATCCATCCAAGAGTTAGTGTCTCTGCAAGATACTGGAGACTACAGGAAGGCAGGCAGTTGGAAAGACTCAGACCCCTAAGAAAAGGTCTTGGATCCTTTCTGTCCCCCAGGTAATCCTTGAGTAGAGTAGGCATGTCATTTATTGTTGAAAGTTACATTATGAATAACTACACTTGGAAAACAAGTGTAAATTTAGGTGCTGCTTTCCAAATGTGTTGAAGGGTTATTCTACATTTGACATGAAAGAGTGGAACCTCCCAAAAGAGTAGGGGCAACACAGGAATCTACAATCTCATTTCTGAGCAAAGTTTCAGGGACCAAGCAAGAGCTCAAAGACAAAGATAAGTTTAAACTCCTGATGGATTTTGGCAGTAAAAAATATTGCATTATTTATTTCTTACAAACTACAGAATAATGATATAATTCCTCAGCTCTTATATAGTTTTGCAGAGTCGATGTCCACATGTTATTTCTTACGAGAAAGGAAAATGTCTTATTTGACCATTATTTAGATATGTTCTCCACTATTTGGACCAGAATTTTATGTCCATTCATATTTTAAGAAGAAACATGCATTATACTCAGCTGTAAAGTTAGGTGATATTTGCTGCTTACAGCTTTAATCAATACCAATTATACACATCTGCTGCTCTCCCATTAAAGTATTAGACAAGTATTTCTCCTGAAAATGTAAGGCAATCAGTTCAGTTTGGATACTAATTTTTATGTCATTTATTGTTTTTTCACATTTTATATAAAACAGTAAATGCCTACTTTTATAATTAATTCACAGACATACAGGTAAAAACAATTTACTCATAACATCCCAGTTATTTTTAAATATATAAGTATTGTCCTATCAAAAATATTTAAAATAGAAAGTCAATGTTAACGTACTGTTAACAACTAGAATTATTCAAAATAACATTCAAAAAATGAGCTGATAAATATATCTTGTGCTCTAGATTGAACTTAAAATTAAACTGACAATATCCTATAGATTCTTTGGAAAACAACTCTCAGAACCAGATGCTTTTATAGATGGAGAATTGTTTTTGAATTTCAGTTTTGGTTGTCAATGACAAAAAGTGTCAAGTAAAAACAGTTTAGTGTGCTTATGCATTTTGATGGAATTAGCAACCTCAAATCATCTCTTATTAGACATTTTCTTTTTATATCTTTTATATGTAAGTAAGAGGTTGTTTTTACTATAGTATTCTTGTTTTTATGATGATTTTCTCAGGAGATCATGCCATGTAGAAATATCTTATCCATTTTTTTCTGGCCCATGAGTTCCTTGAAATGGTCAATTTATGAACTAGACAACAGAAGAAGAGGCAGTCAATATGATGCACATTGATCTGAATTTGCAGAGATGCCACTAAGTGGCAAAGACAGAAGATGAGAGCACTCTGGAATGCAGCCCATGTTTCTCCTGACAGTTAAATTTTTACATTGTCTTAAACCAAATTCTACCCTTACAACAAAACTAAGTATCTGCTCACTCAAGAAACTTTCCACAAAATAGCCCACTGATATTCAAACAACCGTGTGGAAATACAGGTGTCAAATTTATTTGAGTCTACCATGTGTTAGAGTACAATTCAGGAACAATATATATCAGATCACTTCGCATCTTTAAGAAACACAAATTGCCAGTTATCACCCAGATTTACCAAATCTAAAAACTCAGTAAATGGTGCCCTAAGAACTACACTAAAGTGAGCTTCCAGAGTGATCCTCATACTGAGAACCACTGCACACAGTCTCCAAAATGATCTGTGTATGTTTAAAGCCTAATTATCAGTGATGACATTTGGCATTTGGGTCGCAAAAGAGGAGAATATCTTCAGAAGATGAAAACATAAACATAACTGAACATGACTGATTTGAAAATGAAATAAAGGCATAAATAAATAGAGTTTAAATAAAACATAAAGACATGTTAAAGAAAGTAGATCTATTAAAACGAAAGTGAAGGTTGTCACAAAGAAAGCATCACAGAAGAATTAGATACTCAAAATAAATGCTGGGAATGCACATACAGAAATAAAAAATATTAAGATAAAAGATAAGTATGTTGTATTATAAAAAATAAATGGTCACTAATTTATTTACAAATTCACAAGAACTGTACTAATCTACCTAAAAATATTGAAAGAGTTAACTGAAGAAAATATTTTCTTATTCTGTTTTCACATGGGAAAGCAAAATAGTTATTTCTAGCAAGGTTATTTTTTAAAGAAACAAAATAATTATACTTTACTTTTTCCAATACTCTTTATATTTTTAATATAGTACATTTATTTTGATTCCCCTAAAAAGCTATAATTTATTTTTTGTGTTTTCAACAATAAAAGCACATGAAAATCCAGGTTTATATTTTTAAAAGATAAATAAAAGGTGATCCTTTATATTCTAAAATACATATTTAAAATAAACCCCCAAAAGGAAACCAGCAACTTTTAAGGCATCCACAGAAGCAATAATGTGTCATTCAGCATTCTCATTGATAGAATAAAATAAGAGATGCTAACAATTTAGGGTGGTGGAGATTATTTTGATTTGTGGTTTTTAGAGAGTATAGTCCATGCACAGGCTCCAAGGCAGAAATGGAAAGGTGTAAAGTTATGACAGAAGAAAACTGCTCCATCCACAGAAGTCAGGAAGCAAAGAGAATAGAAGAAGCTGGAGGCCAGAGTACACCCGCCCAGGTCACAACTGCTGCAACACACCTCTTCCACTAATCAGCATGTTCAATTATGAACTCATAAATGGATAAGTTAATTGCTGAGTTTAGCACCCCCAAGATCCACTAACATTCTAACAGTCTGACCTCTGAACACATAAGTGGAGGACACTGTAATCTAAACTATAAAACAACAATAAGTATACTTTTGTAGATAAAGTCAACCAAACAAAGCACAAAGCAAAATGTTCTTAAAACTAGTATAACTATTTGTACTGTAATAAAGGAAAAAAGATAAATAACTAAGCAAGAAAACCCTAAACAAAATTTTCAATGACTAATCCAATAAAATGTCAAATATAAAATCATATGAAAGAATGTTTAATGGATGGGAAAACATTCATGTATAAAGCAAACTATTCTTTTCACCTTAATCATTTTGAAAATTTTACATAGCAAAATATAAAGATAAATCAACATTTCAAGGAATCATCTTCAATTTTATTATCCTTTTTTGGCTTTTCAACTTTTCAAAACCATATACTTACTGATCTAAAAAATACCAAAAAAAGCACAGCATGATAATGTTTGCTTATATTTTGCAAAACTTTTTACATATTCTTTAATTTTTCTATGATATATTTATAAAATGGCAATTTCTTTACAACTTATTAAAATGAAAATAAACTTTTCATGTTCTATACTATTCTTTTCAACTTGACTAAGATTGTTTTAATATTGATATTTATTGTTAATTACAATAAATGAGTGATCTGAAAAATTCTATTTTAGGCTCTTCTTTTGTTTCTTACATAAATACACTTTCTATGAATTTCCTACGGTACCAAAGCTAGGGGATGTATTAAGTGATAGCTCATTAACTGGACCTCTCAGTAATCCAACTAGAGTCCAGGAATTTTATAAACTTTTAATAAATATAATCTTGGCCAAAATGTTTTTAATGCTGATAAACTTGTAAAATATATTTTTAAAAGAATATTTTGCTGAACAAAATAGTTATTTGTTCAGGTCATAAAAATTAGTATATGAGAACAACTGAATTTGATTATTTGAGCAATAAATTAATTTGCCAGCCTGTTTATCTTCCACTTTTGATGGAGAAACTGTTAGTTTGCCTATAAAAAAAAAAAAAACCAAGAATTTTAGCTTCCGCTAGTAGACTCCCCTGACCCATATGATATGCACACAATGCGAGATTCAGTCTCTCCATAGCTAGAAGGACAGTAATCTGGGAATGAGATCTTTAAATCTTGATGAATGATCATGTAGCATTCAGATCTCAGTGACCTCTAGTTTATACTAGTAATCACAGGGCATTTGTTCTAATAGTACCAAAAATGCATTAGTCATTTATTACGTGCTAAGCATTAAGAAGTTTCAGCCATTATGCTATTAGTTTCTCACTTCTGGCACTTATAGTTGAAATTCCACTCCTTTTAAAACTTAATCTCTGTTTCCTCTATTTTTCAGAATTTTGTTCTCTTGTTTTATTTTCCCTGAAAAAAATAATCCAGATGAAAATTATATGCTTTATTGATCAGAGATTCTAGTTGCCATTTTAGGCTTTTTTTCAAGGCAATAAATAGGTGAAAATATCATATAGACAAGCGCCACAGGCAGAGTATATGGGGGACAAAGTACTAAGAACCTTAAATATCTGGATAGACTAAAGGCACAGAATGGTTTATGCTGTACCTTATCCGAACTTTGCTCATTTGAAGAAGGTAAAATGCTCATCCGATGAGCTAGATTTGGCCTATGAGCCAGACTCCACTCCATTCTGCTCTGGATCCTTATTGCATGTCAATAGCCATAAAGCACAAAGAAGTCCTTGGCCAGGAAGCACATCCTCTTCTTATAGGCAGACCACACAGGACTGCTTCTCTTCAGGGGCTGTGTCATCCATTTGCTCATTGTACTCCACTGTACTGCTGTGCATTCACTATTCTAGTCTAAACCAGCGGTGAAGAGTGAAATTCTTGTTTCTCATGAGTGTGGGCAAAGGAGCACATTTTACTTCAATATGCTCCCATTTTCAGCTTTTTTATGTATTGATATGACTCTTAAAATGTTGGCCAAAATATGTGTGAAAACTTGTTTACAGTCTTGATTTTGAGGGTAGAAAAGGAAGCATGAATTGCAAAGTAAGGCAAAAAATAAAAATCAAACATCTTGAAACCAAAATTAACCTCCAAAGTGTAAGCAAACTGAACATGCCAGAGACAGAACTAAATACTAGATCCAAAGCCAAAAGAATTGGGCCACAAAATCCAGCTTCACTAATCCAAAATTTCAAATGATCTGAATCCACTGTATTGATGTGCATTGGCTTTTGCCAAAATAATTCAAAACTAGTCTTTGTAAAATTAAGATTATGGAGATGAAGAAGGTCTAGTAAAGAACTCACAAGTAGGAGATATAAGGTACCAAAACTGTTCAGATACAATTATTGAAATGAAGCTACATTTCTTCATCCATTATTAAGTCTATTAACAGTTTGGATTAAATTTTTAAATCCAACTTTATTTCTTTCCACATGCTATTTTAGACTAACAGGTATCAGTAAGACAAAACTTAAGAGACTTGCATTTATTAACTTCAACTTCTAGGTATTTGATGGAACCTGTGTTACCAATAGGTACTTCCTGCTGGAGATGCCCTGATGCCAGGAGGGGGAGCTGACAGGGAATCCACACTATGGCATTACAACAAGGAAAGCTTTAGCCACAATGTGACCTTCCCTTCCCAAGAGCTTGCTGTACAATGCCATTTTGAGATGTATTTCACCCTTGGCCTCAGGAAACAGCCAGTCCCTGCATGCCCACCTCCAGCCCTGATTATAAGGTAGACAGAGCATCCTGAGCAGTTCATCCCACTAAGGCCCTGCAAAGGCACCTTTGATCACTGATAGGTGCCCCACCAAAAGCCACTGGTGCAACTCAGCCCCTACATAGCATTCAGACCCAAGGAGTGCTCCACTTACACTGTCCAGGCCCTACAGAGTGTCCTTTCTCAACAAGGCACTTAAAAAGTATAAAGTTCCCTATCTACCCTACCATGCCAGTCAGATCAGGCTCATCCTAATAAAACCTGGAGAAAATAACATGTAGACTGTACTTGTACCTAAGTGCACCTTGCCAAAACTGCCCTCATTCTAAAGAATTTGCATCCCAGCTAGCAAAGCACACCCACATGCCCCTGCTACTTGGGATTCGGAGACATCCATAGGTGGTGCTTACATTGGTTATAGAGTTGAAGAAGCAACACAGACACTATATCAGTGGTGGTGAACCTATGGTATATGTGCCACAACAAGCACAAAGAGCCCCTCTTTTGGCAAGTGAGACAAGTTGCCCCCCAAAAGTTTGACAAATTATCAGCACACATGCAACAGCAACGATCACATTCATTGTGAAAAATTGTACAAATACACTTTTTCCTTTCAATTAAAAGCGGTTTGTATCACTGAAAGCTCTGTTAATGTGTTTTTCTTTTAAGACAAAATATGTTACTTTATGAGTCATGTTTTCTAAACTAAAGCTTTAATATTGTAGTGTCAGCACTTTATGATATACAAGTGGGTTTGGAGTTGTAGTTTGAGCACTTACTCTCTGAAAGGTTTGCCATCACAATACCAAAGCCAATATAGCCTACCCAACCAACACTCTGCAACTCAACTCCAGAGAAAAGTTTACTATGAAAGGAAGGCCATAAAATTGGTACAGGCAACTCATCTGTGCGATGCACAATATCAATATATGGACACAAGAAACACGAACAAACAAGGTGATATAACATTTTGAAAGACACAAATTCTAGCAACATATCTCAAAGAAAAGGAAGTTGATGAACTGCCTGAAAAATAACAAAACAGTGATTTAAAGGAAATTCAATAAACTAAATCAGAATAAAGAAAAGATAATTCAACACAATTTTTAAAAATTCATGATATGAATGAGAAATTCAGCAAAACAATACAGATGTTTTAAAAGAACACAAATCTTGAAGGTAGAAAACATTTTAAAAATGCAACAAAAATATAGTCTACAGTCTGTGAAAACTAGATCAAGAAGAATTTCTGAGCTTAAAGACAAGTCTTTTGAAATAATATAGACCAATAAAGAAGGAGAAAGAGGCAGAAAAAGACAAAACCTATAAGGTGTATGGGACACTATTAAATATGAAAAAATATCTGAAGTTTGATTGCTTTAGGAGAAGAAAAGAGAAAACTTACTTAACAAAATGTTAGTTAAAACTATTGAAATCTTGGGAAAGATACACATTTCCAGATGCAGGAATCGCAAAGATCAAAAGGCCCTCTATGGGGCATATTATAGCTAAACTATTAAATCTCATAGAAAAAAAGAATTATAAAAGCAGCATGAGAAAAGCACCACATCACATATAAGGGAATCTCTATGAGACTAAGAGATTTGAAGTAGAAATTTTATAAAGCAGAAGAGAATAGAATGATATATTAAAATTCCTGGAGACAAACTGCTAACCAAAAATATCAAAGTTTTACTAAGAGAGAGGCAAATTATGATAAGCACCTACCTAAAAAAGTGAAAGATTTCAAATTTTAAAAATGTAATTATGTAACACAAGATACCAGATAACCAAGAATAAATAAAGCAAAATTACTGGAAATCACTAAAAACCAGATATAAGTAAACAAAACAATACAAAATATCAATAAAAAAGTTTTAAACAGAAAAATATTAATCCTTTAATAAGATTAACAAACAAAACATGAAAGATTATGTAAATAAACAAACACTGATATAAAAAGAAGACATTACAACTAATACTAAAAATATACAAAGGATCTTTTAGGATTATTAGAAGCACCATTTGAGCACAATTTGAAAACCTAAAAGACTGGATACATATAACCTGAAAAAACTGAACTGTGAAGATACAGAATACTTCAACAAAATAATAGGGAGTAATAAGAATGAATCTGTAAATAAATCTCTCAACAAAGAAGCACATAAGACCAGATGCCTTTACAGCTGAATTTCACCAAACTTTAAAAAAAAAAACAATTCTCAAAAGATTTCCCTAATTTAAAAGAGCAGGGGTAGCAATCTTATTCTCAGATAAAGTAAATTTCAAACCAAAACTCATTAAGAGAGACAAAGAAGGACACTACATCCTTGTAAAGGGAACAATTCAAGAGGAAGAGCTGACAATCATAAACATATATGCACCAAATACAAATGCCCCCAACTATATAAAACAAATATTAAATAACATGAAAAACCAAATAAGCACTAATACAATTGTAGTGGGGGATTTAAATACCCCACTATCACAAATTGACAGATCTACTAGGCAAAAAATCAACAATGAAATAATAGAACTGAACCAAGCTTTGGAACACATGGACTTAATAGATGTTTATAGAGTATTCCACCCCCAAAAACCAGAATATACATTCTTTTCGGCTGCACATGGATCATTCTCCAAAATAGACCACATACTGGCTCACAGAACAGGTCTAAATAAATGCAAAAAAATTGAAGTCATCCCCTGTATATTATCAGATCATAGTGCAATCAAACTAGACATCAATAGCACAAGAAACTATAGAAACTTCACAAGCACATGGAAACTGAACAACACTCTCCTAAACAATCAATGGATTACAGAGGAAATTAAAGAAGAAATTAGACAGTTTTTACAAATAAATGAGAATGCCAATACAACATACAGGAATCTTTGGGACACAATGAAAGCAGTTCTACGTGGAAAATTCATAACATTGAATGCCCACACTAGGAAAACAGAGCGGGCTCAAATAAACAACTTAACGATGAAACTTAGACTCCTAGAAAAACAAGAGCAAGAAAAACCCAAAGCTCGAACAAGAGAGGAAATTATAAAGATCTTCTAAACTCATTACACAAAGCCATTATTATTCTCTCAATAAGTCAAGCAGGAACACACATACACACACACAGACACACACACAGACATATACACACAAACATACACAAATTAGAGACCAATATCTTTGATGACCAAAAATGCAAACATTCTCTTTTTTTTTAAATGGGGTCAGTCTGTTTTTAATTTTAAATAGCATTTTTTAAATTTCTAATTTTAAAAGTAAGGCTTGTGAGAAATTTATTTTTCCTTTTTTTTCATTCAGTTTATTGGTGCTTTTTAGGTATACAGTACAATCACATTCATCATTGGGACCTTGTTGGGCTGGAGATTTGGCTCAGTGGTTCTGCTGCCTGCCTCACAAGCACAAGGGCCCAAATTTGATCCCCGTTACAAAAAATAAATAAATAAATAAATAAAATAAAATACATCATTGGGATCTTGTACCTTTACATGAAAGATCTTGGTCCTCATTTTTCTTAATGAATCCAATTCCAATGAAACACCAAATAGATCAGACATCATGATCAAGTGGGATTTATGCCCGGAAAACAAGTATAGTTCAGCATCTCCAAATTCATTAATGTAAGACATCGTGTGAACCAAATGACAGACAAAAAAAAAAAAATTCAACTCCATAGATGAAGAAAAGCATTCAGTAACATATAACATCCTTTCATGATAAAAATCCTTAATATATAGGTATAAAAGTACATACATGTACCTTGATATAATAAAAATTATATATGACAAATGTTTAATGTAGATTAAACATCACACTGAAGAGTTAAAAGCTGACAGCATTTTCTCTAAGATCTAATGACCACTTTCATCACTTTTTAAATATAACATTGGATGTTCTATCAAGAGAAATTAGATAAGGGAAAGAAATAAAATACACTCAAATTAGAAAAGAGAAAGTCTAATTATTTTTGTTTGTAGATGACTTGATTTTGTATGCAGAAAGAAACCTAATAACTCCCAAAAAAGATTGTTAAAATGAATAAAGACAGTCAAGTTGAAACTGAAACATATACAAATCAGTAGAATTTTTATACACCAAGATTAATCCTACTAAGAAATAAATACCATTCATTATGGCTTTAGGTAAATAACATAGCAAGGGATAAATTTAATCAAGAATTAAATGAGTACTAAAATGAAAATTGCGCCCAATATGTGTTGTGATCCAGTCCTTGTGATTACGCTTTCCAGAACCCTCCACTCCACTGGGGACTTTGGTTAAACTGATCACACATTGCTGTTTACAAACCTAGACTAGCACAACAACATTTGTGACTGTATTTATATGCTGGTTAGGGTGTAGTTTCAGTTAGTTCGTATAGTAATGGTATATCATTTATTTTCAATAGTAAGAGTAGTTTTTTTAAATTTTTTACTAGAAGATGAAATGGTGGGAAGGCTATATAAATAGTGGCTCACTAGAGCCTAACAGGTACATTTCCTACATGAAAATATAGTTAAATGGAACATTATCTTGAGAGAAGTATTTTTCAAGGAGCTGACTCTCATTCTCAAGAACCTGGACGCAAAAGCATATGGAGATTTAAATGGAAATTTTAAACTATTATGTATTCATTGATGTAAATGCATAAATAAAGTAGTAAGCATTATAAAAACTAACACAAAGTTTAGAAACCCGTCAGAAAAATAAAGCACTAATTGCAAATGTATTACTTTACTAAGCTGTCAAAAGTCTGTCTAGCTAACAATGAAGGAAAAGAAATCCCATTATATCCTAAAATGACAGAAAAAAGAGAAAGATGTTAAAGCTTTTACAAGCATGAAATTCAGTTTGTATAAGATTGTGGAATAATTTATGGTCAATTAAAATACTACAAATTTTGCATTAAAGTTTAATCATCCTTTTCTATACTTTTCATGGATGTGCTTAATTTGCTGTGAAACCTGAATACATTATAAAATTCTTCTGGAAATAATATCCAGTAACTACTCAGTATGCTAGGATTGATTATGCTGCTACATGAATATCTAGTAATAAAATAAGTTCCATTAGCATACAAAGTTGTGATTCATTTTCATGTTGTAGAATAATATGACATGAATGGTGAACGGTGATTCTTTTTTGAGAATTTACCTTTTATATGTCTCCCCATCAGAAAGTTTTTGGACTTAATGTATTCCTCCCAGACTGCATTAGGTAGAGAACAATAGATTCTTTTTTTTTCAGTGTCAAGAATTGTCAAATGTCTTCCTTATTATTTGATTAACAAAGAAACAACTTACAGATATTTTAGTGCACAAATAATTAAAATACATTGCTAATGTCTAAACTCTTAGCATTTAACTAAAGGCAGAATTATTCTACAATTTTGGTATTAATATGAAAAATTATATAAATTTGACATAGTAATATCTTCAATCTTAGTTTATTCTTCCCTTATTTATTTTTCTTCTTTACTTGAAAGACACTTTTTTCTGAGGCTGATAATAATAAACTTGAAGTAACAGAACATGGATAGATAATATAACATTTTTTGATTTCATATGTCTTATACTTTCAATCAAGAAAAATCTAGAGTCTCCACATCAAATAATAATATTTTGCTTTTATTACTTGCATCATTTTGTATAAATCTGAATGATTCTTAAGAATATTTAAATATTTTAGTGTTATTATTGAACGTTATTTATGACTATCTTTAAAATAATGAGATTTCAAAATGGTTGACTCTGTTCTATTTTGAATAGGAATAACTTGAGCCACTGGAAATATTATCCTACTAAATATAAACAAAGTTGAAACTTTGTGTGTATTTTTCAGAATGGCATTACAACTTTCGTTTCTGATTACATCCTTTGAAAAACAAATAACTTTGGCTTTAAAGAAAAAATTACATTATTAATTTGATGACTAAAGCCAAAAAATTCAAAAGAATTTTGATTTTATAAATTCAGTTCAAAAGTATAAATTTTCCAAGAAGAAAAAAGGTGATCAGGCTAATTTTACAAGAACAATGTTATAATCATACAATTATCAAAATTTGCCTGAACCTACTGAATACCTAAATGAATTATTCTTCTATTAGCCATGATTCAGACATTGATTTAGGGAAAGAAGTTTAGGAAGAGAGTTCCAGAACCTGGGGCGGGAACTATAAGAGCTTCAGTTCTAAGTAGTACTGAACAGCAGGTAGAACTGGAACACAGAAACAAAAGGTGAAACAGGACCTAACCTTATCAGGCCTAGAGCACCATTGGTGCTAATGATGATGATCTATGGAAAGCGAGGCTGGGACCAATGGTGTGTTTACTGACACAGATAACTTCTAATCCTTGGGAATTTGGACGGGGGTGTAACCTAGAGGTGGGCATCAAATAAACTCAATTGCTGGCGAAAGATATATATATACATATA
>NW_022900914.1:54524211-54540473 GCF_012274545.1 Fukomys damarensis | reverse complement strand
GGAAAACCTAGTGTGTCTTGGTAAAAGCAAAAAGCTCAGATTCTTATACCCTTGCCAGCACACATCAACTCCCTCCCCTAGCTCTTTCATAAAGCAATAGAAGATGAAACACACACACACGCACACACACACACACACATACATACACTGAGAAATATGTGGGTTGAATACCGAATCTGTGTGAAACAGCATGACAACTCTATTCTGTAAAATAAATTAAAAATAAATCTTTGGCAGAATTAAAGTGATCATGATCCAAGAATAGAAATAAGACGCATGCTGGGGATTTAGCTCAGTGGTTCTGTCGCCTGTATAAATAATTGACATTCATGAATCCCCCTTATATACTGAGAGATTGTTTGCCAGGAGGTTCTAAGTGTATTTCATGAATATATATTTGTATCTATTGCTTTATTAAAGTTTCAGCAGGCAGTAAATATACTTTTCACTATCATAAAGTATTATCTTTGAGACACAAAATGTTACCATCACGACCTGTTCTGCTCCCCTGGAAGTTGCTAATAGAGATTTTGTTAATTACAGAACTGCATAAAAATAATTTCAGGAAACTTCATCAAAGTATTTTAGATTTGTTTTTACAATTAGTCTTCTTTATGATAAATTCACTTGACTTTTGTGAATAATCTTATACTTAATCCCAGAGTGGAGATTTATTAGAGTCCCAGTTCCCTGATAATCAGCCACATCCCTCTGCCCAGGCTGCCCACAAGGAGAGCTCTCAGGACAGTCGTAAAGATGGATGCTCTCATTTTCATAAAGATCTTTGCTCTCCCAGGAACTAAACAACATATGTCAGTAGACCAACTCCTGGATCCAACATTCAGAAGTTAAACAGAAGCCACTTAACTAAAAAATAGTCAAATTTTTGATGGAATAAAAGAAAAAGAAAATTGCCCTTCTTATTTCTTTTTTTTTTGGATGGGGAGGTATCCAGGGATTGAACTTGGGTCCTTGCACTTGTGAGGCAGGCAGCAGCACCACTGAGCTAAATCCCGGGCCTGTTTTTTTATTTTTTATTTTTTGGTACCTGGAATTGAACTAGATTCTTATTTATTTAAGAATAAATAATTCATAAATTGTGACCTTAAGCTTTGGCACTGCTCAACTGCAGAAATGACCCATTCATAAGTCACTTTCATTTGAGTATTCTGTTCTTTCCAAGATCTTTACTAATATGACAATGGAAATTTTGGTTTATTTTTCTTTTCTTTCTGGACTCTAAATGCTGGTGGTCTTGGCACATGATGAAAACACTACACAAAGTTCACTTACAGTTTAAAAGAGGAAAAAACACTGATTAATATTTCCAAAGATGACTAGTAGCAACAAGAGAGATAAGGAGGAGAAAGAAAGAAATTTCCTTTGGCACTCTGGCATGATGAAAGGTCTTCTCAGTGAAAGTCTTTTAATATCAAAAATAGTATAATCTCCTTCCCTAGTTTTCTCTACACCTTAAAAATAAAACAAAATACCTATCATTACAAAAGTTTCATTTTGGTAAGAAAAACATCACTCAAGGGCATGCAAAAGAAAATCCCATTCTAATAACCAGCTAACATATTTGTTAAAATACAGGCTTTTTTAAGCAAAGACTTGGTCCACCCCACTTCAAGACTGATTTTAATTTAGACTGTCATCTTCAAAAAAGAAAACCCATAAATGAATCTCATTTACAATTGTGCCCTCTTAATGTTTCTTTCCCAGATATCACAATTCTTCATATATTTTCACAAATTTTATTCACTTTTTATTCATGCTTTTGTTACAATTAAATTTTTGTGCTGTTTCTTGAATATGTGCTGAGGTCACCTCACAAGGTTTAAATTTAAGCCATTCCACTACTTTGCTCTTGTTTATCTTTATTTTGTTCTTCTCACAAGCTAATATTTGAAATTACTATGCAATTTCCTTTTTTTGTTTGTTGATTTTTCATTTGGTTTGCTCATCACCAAAAATGGTGATCTTAAGGATCATTTTCCACAAGTCTGAAATTAAGCTTGGTTTTAGTCAGTGAAATGCCCAATCTGCATGCCACTTTTTATGGTTGCTTTTCTAGTTGGCCATATGTTGCCATGAAGTAAAAAGAGCCTCCTGTTTTGGATTAGTGAAATCTACACAACTCTTAGTTGACTGTTGCTCCACAGAAATCATGTTGTTTAAAGTTTTTATTATACTATTCCTGAATCACAGAATTGAAGAATTAGTTGCGTCCCGTGGAACACAGGCTAGAAAGACACAACCCGTCTTGCTTTGTCTGTTTTAGGGGAGTATTTGGAGTACCCAGGAGAAAGGAGGGTGTGTCAAATATTTGTCGCTTCTCTTGGTAATAGAAAGTAATATTCCTTTTAACTAAATTTCTTCCTCTCAAATTTAAAGACAGAATAATAATGGAAGTGAAAAAGTTAAGGAGTCGATTTCAAAACCCAGAGATTACTTATGGAGATGAGTATGCTAGTCATTCTAGAAAATTCCTCTGATAGTAAGAGCTCAGTCACTTAATTTGTTCACATTTATAGTGGCTTAGATCTGAAGCATTTTAAAGGAACTGTTTTTACCTCAGAGGAATTACGGATTAAATACACATTCTGACATAGAAAACTACTGAACACCTCCCTGGAACTCTGTGTTCGCTGCCTTCAGATGTCTCCAACTCATGCAGCACACTTTGTTCTCTGCCCATCATCATGTAGATACATCTGCTCCTTAAGACCACAGTTTTCATGGACAGACTGAATCCTAGCATCTCTTCATGGCTTCTTTCTGACTGTAATAAGAGTAGAGCCTTGCACTTTGCAGAAGGTGGAGCAGCAGTAATCTTCAAGACTTGTGCTAAGTATCCACTCCTACAGGAGTCCTAAGAGATGGAGTTTTAAGAGATATATAGAAAAGGAAAGCTGGTTTTAAGGAGAACAGCAAACTTGGTTGGACATGAAGAGAAAGGAGGAACAGAGGCATCACACAGATTGTCAACACAGGTATATTTTTAAAAATGGCATTAGCATTACAATTTATCACTAAGTTCTTCAAGGCTAAAATATTTAAAATTTAATCCTAAAATAAGATTTCTAAAATTTTCAAATGAAAGGATAAGACCCAAAACAAATTTTCATCTAAATCCAAGCTCAAAACAAATTTTCACTTCTCTCCTTTGTGATCCCATGGCAGTTACTTTCTACTAGCTTTAAGCTACTAACCACTTAATCACCTTCTAGTCCTAGGAATGGCTGTAGAAAATAATTAATTGCACCATCCATTTTTTTTGTTCATGTTTAGGAAATCTAAGGTGGTGAAAGTGCAAAAAGAGTTTTAATCCTTAGAGTAAATGCTGTATTCTTTGGTTATGAATTATATACAATTAATAAACAGATAAAAACAATTATCAGAAAAAAAGAAATTCAGATCTTATATTGCATATTAAAAATATAATTTCCATTCTTGGATCATCTCAAAAGTACTTCAGCTAGTTTCAGGAGACAGGAGGACTTGCAGAATGAAACTAGAATAATATATTTTTTGTAGGTTGTAAATACGTTTGTGGTATGGAGCAAATCATTCTCCACACATACTCTGAGACAGAAATCTAAGCTTGGTGGCAACACTCATTTTAAAACTGCTTAGTCACACCTAGGTCACTGATGATTTTCATCTAGGGAGCAGGACCTGAACTGAGGAAGTATGACAGGAGCAAAGGTAGTAAGATATGGCTGGCTACTGGAATGTACCTCATGCTGGAGGGGCCAAAGTAGGGAAGTTTCATTCCACTGTCCCATAGGTTATAGATATGCACCAAAGGTTAATTTCAAGAACATGTGAAAGAAAGCTTGCTATTTGTCCCACCGTTTCCATTATGTATTTCCTTCTTTTAAGTAATAGAAGTGCTGATTATGCCTTTCTTAAAGAGTAGTTATAGACTATGTACTCACCAATGAAATGTGAATATAAATGTGATATCCAGGTATATATTACCTTTTAAAGAAAGGAGTATGCTCTATATTTCATTTTTCTTTCTTTGAGCATGTGAGTCATGAATATGCCAATGACAAGAGACTGAAAAACCACAAAAATAGGAACAAATCACAGGGGATGGACAGATGGCAAGATGTCTGAGTGACATGGTGAATCTTCAAATCCCTGGGCTACCTGTGGGGTAAAGCAACCTGCTGAGAAGTCTATTTTGGACTTTTACATAATTGAGGAATAAATTTCTATCTTATAGAAAAGGCAGATATTTTGGTCAATGGTATAGTACTGAATAATTTAGGGTAGCTAAAACATGAGGCTCTAGCAAGTATATTCAAACTTTCCGTGGCTTAGCGAAGCATAATCTGTACATGAAACCTAAAATTGATGTGCCTTCCTATTTTATATCTCGACCCTCTGTTGGTACTCTAAGCTCAGCATTCAGTGTGCCAGGCTCCCTCCATTACCCGTCTCCACAAATTTAAATCCGTGGTTTCACGGTAATGCATTTCTTCATCCATTCTAAGCAGTGGAAAGGGAAAGGCCACAGGATGCTTCCCCAGGCCAGGCCAGGTAGTGCTACAAATCTCTGTTGCTCTGTGTCAACCCCAAGCTACAAGCAAAGTTGGGGAGAGGAGTGAGGATTTGAGCACCAAGGAAAAACAGATGTGCAACCGGTTCCCTCGGCTCTGTCACAATGTTTAAAACATGTGAAATGATTGTAGATGCTTTTCACAAAGGAAACTTTTCCTTATTCAATTATTATCTATGTTTTATTCTGGACATTACCTCCACTTTAGATTTGAAAAAATGTTCCACATCACTGGTCATTCGAGAGATGCAGATGAAAACAACACTGAGATTCCACCTCACCCCACAAAGAATGGCTGCTATCAAGAAATCACACAATAACAAATGTTGGCGGGGTTGTGGGGAGAAAGGAACTCTTCTCCATTTTTGGTGGGAGTGCAGACTGGTGCAACCACTATGGAAATCAATATGGAGATACCTCAAAGAGCTTGGACTGGAGGTTCCATTTGACCCAGCCATCCCTCTGCTGGGTATCTTTCCAAGAGAACTAAAAGAATCATATCACAGAGAAGTATGTGCACCCATGTTTATAGCGGCACAGTTTGTAATAGCTAAATCTTGGAAACAGCCCATTTGCCCATCCATTGGAAACTGGATAAAGAAGATGTGGTTTTTCTATAAAATGGAATATTATTCAGCCATAAAGAACGAGAAAATAGATTCATTCATAGGAAAATGGATACATATTGAAGATATACTCCTAAGTGAAATAAATAAGTCACACATGTGTAAATACCGAATAGTTTCCCTGGTGTGAATAATCTACAATAATGCATAAGATCCTAATAAGATTACTGTCATTTAGAAATGGGAAGAAAGCAGCTACAGGTCTAGGGAAGCTCGGCTGGGTAGGGGAAGAGTAAAAAGGGAAAAGAAAAAAATATGAGAGAATGAAAAGATGAAAATAAAGTGTTTGTAGATGGGGAGGGGAGGAGGGGGTGAAGGGAGGGCAGAGGTAAGGGGAAAAAATGAGAATCAAGACTTGTCATGTAGAGGTACAAGATCCCAATAATGAACGTAACTGTACTGTATCCCTAAAATGTACCAATAAACTCAATTAAAGCTGGAAAAAAAAGAAATATCTTAGCATATACAGTAACTACCCACCTTACCACCTACCTCAAGCTCTGTGTAAAAATGTGAAGCAACATCAGAAAATCTATGTCAGCAATTATTAAACACCACCCATATTTTTGTATTTAAACTTCCCTCACTTTCTCAGTAGTGATGGTAATACCAGAAAGCACATATAAACTGCAATATCAGAGTATCATAATTTTGGGTGTCCAACAGAATAGTGAAGAGATGATAGTGAACAGAATAAAATCAGTAATACAAAAGAGAACATGGAAGAGTATCATGTCACAAAAATCAGTCACAGATTCTACGAACAAGCTCTCTGTGATACAGAATAATTTAAAAAAGGAAAAAGTACATTTGGCATCCTTTTAATCTCAGGCTACTGGTGTGATCGGAAATGAGCCACAATGAATTTTACATAGATATTTTCTGCAATCAAAATTTTAATAGTTTATAACGTCTACCTATTTTAAACACTTTCTTAAATCGCAGTTCCTGCCCTCTCTGAGAAATATTTTCATATGAAGGATAAGGTTTGGAGACGATTTTAAAATGTACACATCACTAAAATATTCGAAAGTTTTTAATAGTTGGGGGGAAGTCATTTTATCATGCTTGAATAAGTCAGCTAACAGGATTTTTCTCTCATCTCTTTATAAAATTCCCACAGGGGATAAAAACAAGCTCAGGAAATTTCAGTCAACAGTGTAAATTGGAAGTTCATGTTAAATAAGCCATAGAAAACTGCACTTTAGAATGAAATTACTATCTCAGCCATTACCATGGGGCTCCATAGTACACTTACAGTAATAGGTATATTTTGCAATAACATCATATGAAAGTAAGTTATACTTTTTTCTTCTGTAAATTTAACTAATGTGCTTCAGGAGATCTTTTAAAAATCAAACACAGTTCCTAATATTTCATTTTTCTAACTTCAGCAAATAATATGGCAGCAATTATCAATACTCCAGGGATCATAAAGCACAGAATTACTGTAAAAAGACAGACCAGTAAAACTGACATTTTCCTAAGCCCATTATTTTTAAAATATATACATTTAAAAGATAGCATAATCTAATAAAGATCTATAATTGAGTTGTTCCAGAAAAAAATCTTAGCACTGCTCAACTTGGGGTCTTGTCTTAATGCAGAAAGAAAACAGGAGCAACAGCTACAGAGCTTCCCAGTTCTTAGACGAGGGCACTTACTTTCTCAGCAAAAAGATCATTTAAGTGCTTCAACATATATTAAGAGAAGGACAGAGAGAATATGAACTATGTTTTTTTGGTCAAGAAACACAACATATATAAGCAACTTGCATCCTAAAACACATATACATGTAACACCAGGAATTGAAATATTGTGGATGATACCTGACAGTGTAAATATAGGACACTCTGGGAGCATAGGAGAGACCAAGCTCCTTTGTGAGAGCATCACAAAGCTGAAGAAAACAGTATCCAAGAACTCAAGGGTATATAGGTTGTAGCCAATATAAGGGAAGTGGTGGTAGCAGAGAGAATTTCGAGGCACATGTGAAATAAGACACCACAGAGTTCTAAAAATTGACAGAAGTGCTCTTGAGACTAGGAGTAAAAATCAAGGCAGGAGTAAGGAGGTGGGGAGAAGGAGAGAGGCAGGGAGGGAGAGAGAGGGAGGGCGGGAGAGAGGAAGAAGGAGGAAGAAGAGAAGGAGGGGAAGCAAGGAAGGGAGGGAGGGAGGGAGGAAGGAAGGAAGGAAGGAAGGAAGGAAGGAAGGAAAAATTTGAAAAGGCCTTATACATGAATTTAAAAATAATTTAAAGTGAAATAGTCAAATATTTTTCTAAAAACAATACTGATGGTTATCTCTGCCTCCTCTTTTCAACATTGCTAACATAATTCCATAAGATATAAAATTCAGCACTATATAGAATTTACAAATTATCAATGAAATCAGTGCAATTTCAGAGCCTACACAATGATAAAAAAATGTAATATAACTTGTCTCAAATGTTGCCCAGCGTATAATAATACTGCAAAATGACTGGTTGTTTGTCTGAAATTCAAATACACTTGGGTGTTTTGTTTTGCTTTTACTCATTGAATTGAGTCAGGATATAGACAAAAGATTAATTATTTTGATGGTCAAGTAGGTGGCATAGAAATGATAATGGCTGCACATGATACCTGTATTTCACTGCCATTTTGGATAAAAGGAAGTTTGTAATGTCTTCAGAAATATTATTGAAGATTATTTTGCACAGCATACTATTTAAGTTCCATAAACACCTTTAAATAGTAACCACTGAGACAAAAACTTTGATTAAACCAAATTAAGAAAAATTGTTTTTACAGAGAAAAATAGGCATACTGGCAGTGTGAAAAAATTCATTAATTTTTCTATATGAATACATAAACATAAACTACATTATATCAAATACATATTTTTATATCATGCCTTTTCATATGAAGAGAAAATTTATGGATTTCAGCATATTAAAACCCAAGATTTTTGCTCAATCATTGTATGTTAAAAATGGATACACACTCCTAAAAAGCTAATGAATATTTTTATTCCTTAATACAATTATTAAAATTGTCAACATCCTCATAAAACATATTAAAACATGGAATTACTTTTTACTACTAACTAATTTTAGAAGAATGGGGTAGGAAAAATGAAAATATACATGGTGCAATTTGTAAGGAGAGGCTACTAAAGATAAATATGTGAATTAAACTGCCACAATTCTTCTGGGGAATTCTATCAGGTGTAGAAACCACTGAAAATATATATAAATCCATAAGACAATGACAAATGGGAATAAGGGCTCTGGAAGAGAGGCATAGGTTAAGCATGAAGAAGTTAGGGAAGGAACTAACAAACACGTATCTAACAAACAAGCACTCAAAAAGTGTAGTAAGCAAGGGTCTCTGTGATATTAGGAACATGATACATGGGAGATGAAAGATGGAAGGAGGAAGAATTTTCAATGTGTAAGAAATTGAAATAAGGACTGTGGCTTTGGCATGGTAATTGAAAGGCCAACAGCACTGGCTATGATAGGACACAAAAACATAAGAATTTTACTTTAAACTTAAAATGTAATGAAAAGCAATTCTTTCAATGATCATTCTGGTGTTGTACGGATAATGCATAGACTAGACAGGGAAGGCCTTTGGAGGTAGAATTTTTGAGAGGTGACTATATTGATCACAGTGAAAGAAGACGGGAGATTTGGAATCAGAACTCCGACAGCAGAGTAAAAGGTGAACAGATCTAAAAAAAGAAAAGGGCTAAAGGTGTAGGGAAAGTGGGAAGGGTAGGGGAAAGGAAATAAGGGAAAATAAAAAAATATGAGAAAATGAAAAATGGAAATAAAGAGTTTGTAAATGGGGAGGGGAGGAGGGGGTGAAGGGAGGGCAGGGACAGGGGGAAAAATAAGAACCAAGAATTGTCATGTGAAGGTACAGGATCCCAATAATGAATGTAACTGTACTGTCTAGACTGTACCAATGAACTCAATAAAAAGAAGAAAAAAAAAAAGAGTGGAGGAGAACCCTTCCGAATGAGAATAGGGCTCACCTCAATGAAAAGGTGTGGACTGAAGGCATTGATTTGGGGATTGTTAGTATACTTAAGGTATTTAAACCCATGGGGATGGGTAGAAAACACAGAAGAAAAAGAAAGAGGAGTTACAAGTCTAGACCTTGGGCAACAAGGATATGGAAAAACCTCACTGAGAAGCAAGGTAAAGCAAAGACTGAGAAGGTACAGCCACTAGGGTGGGAAACAACCCCAATTACAATGGCACCACCAAAGCCTAGATCTGTTATAAAGAAGAGAATTTTCTTTTCAGAATGAAAGAATAATAGCTAGATTCTCCATAATTTTTACTGGCCTTCCCTCCTTCCTTATGTGAAAACAAAGTTTACCTTTTGTACTTTAAATGGGATGACAAGAAATGGAAAAGCAAGTATACTGACATGTTCTAGTTCTTTATCTCAGGTATCTGACAAGCTTTAATTAGTTTGTCAGGTGAGAGCTTCCTGGGTGAATGTTATTCTGTCACTTTCTAGGCATCCTTGTGTAATGGATTTTTTGGTCTCTAGTTCAGATAAGGTTTCTGTACTCTAACATAGGAGAAATGTTGTTAGCTAACAATTCGTGCCTTAAATATTTAGAATTAGCATAGATAAGGTTTCATTAATTATCTTGTTTTAAGCATTCAAAAATATCATTACTCTTCTCTAGCATTACTTTCATTTATAAATTTAAGGTTACATTCCATATTTTCCATTGAAAATACTTGCTAAGTATTCAATGAAATAAAAAAAATACAAGGGAAATAGTTATATGGCTTTATTTTATTGCTAAATACAATTTTTAAAGTCATTAAATTGAGGTATTCATATGAGTGAAACATTTAATGAGGGAAACGTGCTTTTAATTTAACTTGTTTATTTCAGTGTTCAGTACTTGGTTAGGCTATGTATACCTGTCAGCAAAGAGAAGGTTTGGTAACACAGTAAGAAATAAATAACACAGTAAGAAAAAACACTACATTTTTTTGAAACAAGATCTCTCTAAGGAGTTCAGGTTGGCTTTGAACTCACTATGTACCCCAGGATGCCTACAAACTCATGGCGAACCTCCTGCCTCATTTTTCCAAGTGCTAGGATTACAGGCGTGTGCCACCATGTCTGGCAAAGACACGATGTATTACTATATATATTCTGTTCTTTTCTGAGTATTACCTTTCCTCTTTATGTAGTTAGCTCTACTTTTCTCACATCTTCAATTTATTACCTGAGTCTGCCCATCTCACTTTCTGTATTCTCTGTGCTTGATGTAGTAGCATTGTCAGGATTTTAATTTTCCATATTTCCATAGGAACTTCAGAGAGACTCTTGTTTTCTTATATGACAGCAATCTTTCTTTTCTCATATGTAAAGATCTTACCAAACTGAAGCAAAGAGCAAATAAAAACTGCTAGAAATACCTGTAAAGGCATGAGGCTTTGAGTTACTACTCAAGAAACAATACCACCTTTTCTGCTGTTCTTCTTAGAGGCTAGGGTTATCTATGGTCAGTTAGTCACATTTCATGAAGAGGAGCGCCTAAGATCACAGTGGTAAGGGCTTTAAAGCACAGACAAGATTCTAACAAAAGTAACTTAGCAAACTTACTTCAGCACCTTGGACCACCCCTGTGGGAGATCCCCATATGATTACTCTTAAGAGAACTCAATAGAACTAAGTTATGAATTGTGCATTAGAAAGGTATCAAAGACTGAAAACCTGTTTCAAAATTAAAAGAAGAAAATAAAGAGTACTTAAAACACTGCTCAAAACTTTTATCTTCTGCTAAATAGAATTTATTTTACCACGATTCATGAGATAATCACTATTTGAACTAGAAATTATTGAAAAGAAAACATTGTGTGATGGAAAAGAAATCAGATGTATCACTTAATATAACTATCTTGTATTCTCAAACCACCATGTTTTACTACTTACTTTTGTGTTCCTAAGGCTAATGAGATGAGAGCAAAGGTAGATGTTGTTGTCTGTTAACCATGAGTGCACTTGAGCCAAATACAATGAAATGATTTCAGGTGCACTCATAGCTGTGACTGGTGTTTGTTTTGCTGGTGGGCAGTAAAGTAACTCATCCCATGGCTCAGGGTGGTATGTGTTTTCCAAGCACAGAAAATCCTGATCCAGAGCAGTCACCACCACACTTACATCCCATGCAATGATTTCATCTCAGCAGAACAATTTCATTCATCAAATTAATCTTGGAGCTTTTTTTGTAGTTATTCTGTAAAGGTTTGATTAAACATATCTGTGTTACATAATTCCACATTTATGCTAGCCCAATCTCACTTCAAGACTGAGTTTTTCTCTTCTTCCTTCCCTCCCTCCCTTCCTTTCTTCCTTTCTTCTTTCCAACTCTCTTTCTTTTTTCTACTTGAAAAGCCTCTGTATTTTAATCTGTTTGCAAAACATGGCCAACACAGCTGGCCATATAACAGAAAGAGCATCACTCCCATCTGGTGGCAGACATTAAAATATTGAGCGTAATCCCCAAACAGTAATTAATCTAACTCCAAATCATATACTACTCAATTAAATCTTTATTTCAGAAATGGTAAGCACAATAAACTGCACAACAATCTACTATATGATCTCAATTAAAAGAAAAATTTCTAATATAATTTAGATATAGGTATCTACTGTGGAAACAAAGCCAACTTAAGAAATGCTTATATTACTCAACAAAACAGTGCATATAAAACAATAAAAGCGATTTATAATATATCAATTAAATATTAGTATAGGAGATACAGGTAAATGTTTAAATAAGCTATTTATGTATATTCAAATTGTTATGTATAAGTAAATATATATATAGTACATACCTTTTTAAGAAAGCACATGGTTTTAAATAAACTGTATGTGGTACATTCACCCTCAAAAAAATTATCTTGAAGAGAGATAAAAATAAAATACTTTTCCAGGAAAGAAAAATACCCAAAATTGAAAATGGAACCTGATATGCAAATAATTAGGTAAATAAATATAAAATGAGAAAAAATGCTTGTAAATTGGTTAATTTTATGATACATGAGTTGATCGAAGAAACAAACAGGCTTACAGGAGTTCTCATCTTGGTTTTTAGCACATCCTTTAACTTTCATACCTTCTCAATCCAATGACAAAAATGCATACACTACTGATTGTAACACTGTAGTGTTACTATAGAAACCATCCAAATGTAGTAATCATTGAATCTCATGAATAAATCATGAATTAATGTGCTCCTAGGTGATAATATTCTCTGGATAGATGGAAAGAATACAAAGAGACCTCATATTTAGATTATTTTAGTAGATATGTACAGAAAGCACTACATTTGTAAATCATTAAAGTTTGGTATAGCAAACGCATGGTCATGGGCCATTGTCAAAAGTTTCTTCAATTCTGCATGTTGTTTTATTTCTGGAATCAGTTTTGACTCTAAATTCCCTTAATTTAAATCTAAACTTCTTGTTCCCCTGACTTTTAAATTACCTGGGGAATTAACTGTTGTTTTGGGTCACAAAAAGATGACTCTTTCTATAACAAATTAGGTATAGAAAAAAGATTAAAGTCAAGTACTTTTTTAAACTAGCAAACTGAAAATTGAAAGGATACACATTTCTAATCATTTAGCTTTTAAAATAATTATGAACTTTTTTAGTAAAAAATTAAAATGTTCAACTGTAGAATTCACCTGAGCTTAACTTCACAGGGCTCCACCAGATTTTCTCAAAATATCAGAAATGATTAAGGATAGTTCCTTGTATTAGGAGGTTTCTCTTCTATGAAGCTAATTTACAACAGCTCATTAACCATCAGTGGTATGATTTTATCAGATGGTTAGTGTTAATTTTCAAATTGTAGATTCATCTTGATCTAAGAAAATAAAGAACAAAATTTTAGCAAGTTCAATTCTGTCCTACTTCAATAACCTGTACTCCATTAGTTTATTAATTATGAAGGTGAATTCACAATAAATTTAGAGGTTCCTGATTTAATTATCTTTGGTTAAATATTCTTCTCATATATTTACATGCTTCTCATATATTTATAAATATGCTATTTGTTTTTTAGTACTGGAGAGTGAATCCAAGGCCTAGGGCCTGCCAGATAAGCTCCATCCCTAGCTCTATATCTGAATAACATTATTTTTCTAAAAATATATCTAAATGAATCCCTCTTTTTGGTATGGTACCCATATTCTAAAAAGTACAAAGATATTACCATCAAGTAGTGAAAAATGAGGTATTGAGAGTAAACCTATACTACTCTAAACATAATGTTAGGTATTTCTAAAGTCATTTTAAAAATAAATGTCATTTATCATTTGAATATTGTTATGTTATAAATTATCTATAATTTACACTTCAAGAGAAATTGGCTTATTCCAAGTATCCACATAAATATAGTCAATTAAGCCTCCCAGACTCTAAAGCCTGTGCATACGTAATTTATACTCTAATAGGATAATTAAATTTAAAAACTGGAAATAAAACCAAATAATAAAATCCATGGCATTTCACACAAAAATAATTAAACTTACTATTTTCTATTATGAAGAGAATGTGTTGCTCTTTTGATTTCTATTTGTTTAGAATTGATGACAATTATGTATTTTATATATTAATATTGGCATACAACTCATCTATCTCCTAGTATTTTCAATGTTATTAAATTCCAACACAAAGGTTAGATTTGTCCTATTCCCAACTTTATATGATAAATTCCTTTATTTAGGTAATTATTATTATAGTTATTAGAAATGAATGTGTAATTTTATCAAATATCTCTTTAAATATTTAATGACATAATCTGTTGATATGCTGAAATATTTTTAAGTGTCATTTGATAATAGATCACCTGTATATTCTTTAAAAAATATTATTTTGCTATATATGCTAATTTTGGATGCATTGCTAGAAGCTAGTTATCATTGCTTTCTGTGAGGATTTTTAAATTTAAACTTGGAAATGAGAATCATCGTCTTTCTCTTTAAAAATGATTTTTAAAGTGTCTCCAATTTTTAACATTAAATTTATGATTAACAAAAAGTGACAGTATTTCTTTATATTTTCTATGATAAAATATTTTAAATAGTTATACAATTATCAATTTTTTCAATGTCTGGTACTACTGAGCATGGCATCCCAGTGTTGTCACGCTTTTTTGGTAACAGATGTTTGAAGAGCTTCCCACTTCCTCTTAGATACCTTTGGATAATTTAAATATTTCTAGAACTCCTTCCCTTTGCTTTAGGTGTCTCTCTTCCATCAATGTGGAGTTATCCAAAAGATGAGAAAAAGCAGTAGAATATTACATGCTAGGCCACACAATTTGAATTATGGGAAATAGACAGTGAAAGAAGATCTAAAATTATAAATGAGAAGAAATAAGCCTAGGAAAAATAGGGGTTTTATTAAGCAGCCATTTTTAAGAAGAATCTAATTCTGAATTCATTTAACCCTTTTTACATGTGTAATCTATACTATAGATTCCAGTTTTCATTGAATATTAAATTCTGGTTTCTAGCTCCTTTTCCTATCCTTTTTGCAGTTTCTTAAAAAAAAAGTATTTAGTTTGATTTCATCCTCTTTTAATGAGAAAGGTATTTAGTGCTCCTTTTAAAGAGTTCTAAAATTTTTAATATCTTCTTTTGGAGTTTTTTCATAAAGTTGCCTAACACAGTGTTTTAGTTTTTCAATAAAGTTTACTATCACAGAATGTGATCCATTAATAACACTTTTTTTTTTTTAGTTTATAAGAAGCCTAAGCATCCTTTTCAAGGACTAAACTTCCTAAGATAAATTCTACTCATCTTCAGCTTCATAATTTCAATACTATAAAATGTTTTTAAAAGGAATTTTGCTGTCTCAACATTGTAAGAAAAATGTGTACCTCTCATACAAATCCGTATTAAAGTGAAGTAAGGTTTTGTTGAACACTTCAAATATTTATCAATATTAAATCTGAAATGCCTTTTTCCCCTATCATCATGGATGAATATACTTAAAACTTTTTTTCTGTTCTTTTCATTTTATTCCTTATCTTTTCCATCCCTACTAAAAACAGTGGGACAGCTAAAGGCATACTTGTGTCACTGAATATTACTGCAGATTTTATTCAATTCGTAAAGTTGTTTTTGTCATTTGATTTTCTCTCAGTTCCACATTTTTCTTTAAAGGTTAATTATGGAGTTTATATCTAATATTTCCTTATCCTTTCTTATCCACATGTCCTCCAAAATCAATAGTGACATCCATCCTATTACTAAGTTTCATTCTACAGGAAAAAGTGGTGGAATCTTCATAACACAGCCATAATATTACCGGAAAATAATATCACAACAAGGTCCATCTTAAAAAATAACATCTGTAAAATTTATTTTTAAGCCATGGTAGGAACATTAGCAGGAGAGCTGAAGTACTTAGATATTAGGAGATCTTCTTAAATATTAGGCAGCATTTATTCAATCTCCTGAGTTTTAAGCATTCTACCATAATAATTAAAATGATAGTTTACTACCTTTGCTTTGAAAAAATATTTTAATGTACTATTTTTATCTGACACAACTTTAGAAAACTAGACTAAAAATTAATGGCAATTATAATTTTTAGTTGTAATCTTGTATATGCTATTCTTTAGGAAAGCTGAAATTAAAAGAAAATTATAAATATGTGAAGTTTTTTAGGAACATATCAGCAGAATAAGTGTCATACTATACAATACTTACCCAGTATTGATTTATGATAAGTATGAGCCTTAACATATAATATATATGATGCATATGTTGTTTCCAAAAAAACAGGAAACAAATGGAAACTAGCTTTATTTAACATTGCCTTTATTCCACCAAGTACTATGTGTTTATATTGTAGCACATTTAATCAGTATGACAAGCATTAAATATTTTTTATGTACTCTGAAATGAAAATTTAGAGGTTGGGAAAAAATCACTAGGCATTATAAATTTACTGTCAATAAATACTTAAAGTATCCAGGAAAGATCACTCAGCTTTTTTTTCCCTATATGTATTAAAATAT
>NW_022900914.1:54513915-54524112 GCF_012274545.1 Fukomys damarensis | reverse complement strand
TATATATATATATATGTTAAAGTGTCTCTTCACACTGTTGGTGGTTTCTCTTGCTGTGCAGAAGCTTTTTAATGAGAAGAGCTCTCACTGATGTTTGTGCTAGTTTATGTACAACTGAGATTTTGTTCATAAAATTTTTTCCTATGCCAGTGTCTTCAAGAGTTCTACCTAACATCTCTTCCAGCGGTTTAGTGTTTCTGTTTCAATATTTAGATCTTTAATCTACTTCAATTTCAGTTTAGTGCACGGTGAGAGATACAGGTCTAGTTTTACTCTCTGGCAGGTTGAAACCCAGTTTTTCCAGCACCATTTATTAAAGAAGCTATCTTTCTTCCAGTGAGGGGTGTTTGGCTCCTTTGTGGAAGATGAGGTGTCTGAGTGGGTCTGGAGTTGTTTCTGCATCTTCTAAGCTGTTTCACTGGTCCGTGGATCTGTTTCTTTGCTAATATCATACTGGTCTTCTCACAGCAGCGTTTTTGGGTGTTTTTTGTTTTTGCTTTTGTTTTGTTTTGTTTTGTTGGGCACTGGGGTTCAAACTCAGGTCTTTGTGCTTGCAAGGCAGGCGGCAGAGCCACTGAGCTAAATCCCCAGCCCACAATAGCTTTGTAATATAGTTTCAGGTTGGGATTTGTGATACCCACTGCCTTGTCTTTGTTGCCTAGAATTGCTTTTGCTATTCTAAGTATCTCCTGATTCCAAATGAATTTTTGGATTGTTTTCTCTAGTTCTGTAAAATATGCTGCTGGAATTTCAATCGAGATTGCACTGAATCTATATAGCAGTTTGGGAAATATGGCCATTTTCACAATGTTGGTTTTTCCTACTTAAGAACAAGGGATGTCTTTCCATTTTCTGTTATCCTCTTGGATTTTCTTTTTCAGAATGCTGTAGTTTTCAAAGTGAAGGTCTTTTACTTCCTCTTTTAGATTGATTCCTCGATGCTTCATTTTGGGGGATGTTATTGTTAAACAAATCATTTCCCTATGTTCTTTCTCAATGAGTCTATTACTTATATATAGGAAAGCTAACAATTTTTCAATGTTGATCTCGTAATCAGCCACTTCACTGAATTTGGTTATTGAATTTAGACATCTTTTTGGTGGAGTTTTTGTGGCCTTTTACACAGAGTATCATATCATCTGCAAATAATGACAGTTTAATTTCTTCTTTTCCTATCTTTATTCCTTTAATTGTTTCATCCTGTCTAATTGCTATGGATAATAGATCACACAGGGTTTTTTTTTTTTTTTTTTTTTTTTGGTACCAGGGATTGAACTCGGGTCTTTGTGCTTGCAAGGCAGGCCACCAAACCACTGAGCTAAATCCCCAGCCCTATCACACAGTTTTCAACTGGTCTTGTAGAAGTATATTTCAGGCCAGATTGCTATAACTCCAAAATATCTTTTAAACCAATCCTTTTTTCAAATTAACTGTGAGAAAACAGCTTGTTATTATTGTTACAATGTCTTACATAACTAAAAGAAATAATAAAATTAATAATTAAAAGTTTTAAAATGATAAAAATGAATTCAAACTGTATTTTAAATTTTCATGGAAAAAAATAGCCTGTCTTATTGCTATTAAGATTTCTAAATACTTATCTTCAATTTTTTGCTTACTACCAACCACTAACAAAAATTCACGGGTCAGGCCAAGTCCACAGTCCACAACATGAGTGAGTAGCCAACATACTAGCAAATCTAAGAGCTTATCACTACCAGGTGTTTCTTACAGAAATGTTTATAAAGTCACAACCAAATAAAACTATCCATGAATGAAATGAAATGTTTCTGTTTTAATATATATAAATGTACCCATTCAAATCTCTGAAAATTTTGAATGTATTACTTTAAATGGCAAAGGGAGCTTTGCAGCTGTGATTAGGTTAAAGATGTCCACCTGGGAAACTTATCCTGGAATATCTGGGTGAACCCAGTGTAATTACAATGCCCCCATTATACAGAGATAGAATTAAATCAGAAATGGAGGTGTGAGAGCAAAAGCTGACATTAGAGAGATTTACATGCATGAGATATATGAAGAGGCAGTCAATTGCATGACTATATAACTTTTACCAGTCTCTTGTAAGGACAAAAAGCTCAGATATTCAATCTTATGTATTTCCTGTGAGGACATTAGGCATGCGATTTGTGGATTTCCTCAGTCATTTCAACAGTGGCCAAAAATGGAGATAAGATTCTTTCCAAGAAGAATCTGTGGAGGAGACTGTTTTCTAATGGAATGAATCCCAGATATATATGGTAAAAAAACATTGTCAGCTTGATTTAAATGGGTAGAGAAGGGACGATAGTCCAAAAGGTGTTTGAATGACAAAACCTCCACCTGCAGGAATTAAACTGAGAAAAATACTCAGTTGATGGCATATGCAGCTCTTCAGGAAAAGAAAAGATTCAGAGGGTGGAGGACCAGTTCTGGAGGGCTGAAACTCAAATCACAAAGTGCCACTGACAAGCCTGTATACCCAACAATTTAACTGGTAGATTTATAAATGTATTGAAAGTGGTGATTCTTTTTCTTTGCATTTCCTACTTTTTCTAATTGGAACGTCTATAATTGTTACCTTTTGTCTGTCCCATCATTTTATTTTGGGGGCATATATATTGCTTTGTACTTTCACAGACATACAGCTAAAGAGGAACTTTGCTTGTGCATAGATTACACGTACTTACCTACATTTAATTTAAATGGATTAAATGATAGCATTTGACACATTTAAGCTGATGAAATTATGTGATTTTTTTTTTACTTGAGTTGATCCTATAATACACTGAGACTGTTTGGAAACTGGAGATGTAGTGAATATGTTTTGCACATGGGAAAAATATCAACCTTTGGGTGCCAGAAGGTAGACAGGGAATAGTCTGAATAATGCTCCTTTCCTCCCAAGTGTCAATGTTCTGATCTCCAGAAACTCTAAATATGTTACCTTAAATGAAAAAGGAACTTGCCACGTGTGATTAGGTTAAGGTCTTTGAGATGGGAATATTTTTCTGGCACATCTGGGCGGGTCCAACCTAATAACAGAGTCCTTATAAAAAGGTTGCTGGAGCTCAGTATCAGGGAAGAGATGTGACTAGAGAAGCAGAGGTTAATGAAACAAAGAAATTTGATGTGTTATGTGGCTGGCTTTTAGTATGAAAGAAAAGGTCAAAGAAGACCAAATGGCTTCTACTGTATAAGCTGGAAATGGGTTTCTGCTGGAACCTCCAGATAGCATGTAGTCCTGCCAATACTTCAACTTTAGAATTTTTGACCTTCAACCAAAATACACAAAATTGTGCTGCTTTAAGACATCAATTTAGGCCAGGGATTTAGCTCAGTCATGCCACCGCCTGCCTTGGAAGCACAAAGACCTGAGTTTGATCCCTCATACCAAAAAATAAAATAAAATAATAATAATTTAATGGTAATCTGGTATAGCAGCTACAGCAAAAACAGCCTCTTACTTTGGTACAATAATTCTCTACAAATATACCATAAAAGCTTGAAGTTTGATATTACAGGAATTTCAGAGTTCACATACCAAAGAATATATTTCACAAGGCACTAAGCATTAACTTTCAAAACTTGAAATCCTGATGATATATTTTTTGTTGTTGATAGTCATCTTGTGGAAATATGACAACTGCAACAACACAAAAGTGGAACATCTCATCATTTCAAAAGGATGAATTGTGCCTTGTAAACTGAAAAAAAAGTTATTCAATAAATTACATCACTCAAATAGTCAATGGAGTTTTTCATAACCGTGCAACAGCATCTAAAATTTGAGTTCAGAATAGTTTATTTAGACTTTGAATTCATTACTGCAAATGATGGTCCCCTTCAGCAAGGTACCCCTCTTCAATTATCTCATCAACTTAATTTCAGAAATCATATGAATAGCTTTTAAAACCCACTTCATTTCTTACAGAGCAATGAGATAATCCATGACTCAGAAAATAACACATTCGGTAATCACACTATGGTGTGATTTATTCTTTTTTAAAGTTTTCTAAATATTTTGGAGTTTCATGAGAGAAAAATATGCATATTTAAAAGCATCCCTTACCTGTGTAACAAGTGGCTCCAACAGTCTTTCCACCGTTAGTGTCCTGATTTCCAAACTTTTGGGGTCCCATTTTAAAATGATAGGTGAAGTTGCCGAAGTCATGCTCCCTATGGGAATACACATTATCAGTAAGAAATAATGATCATAGAAACAAAGTATTACTTTGAAGGATCAAGATGAATAAATTACTGAGACATAGAGTACATCTGAAGATTATACATTTGGTCCAACTGTGTCACCTTAGAAATATAAGCATCCTGGGCACATCTGTACACCTTAGGCCAAATATTGCACCTGATTAGCATTAAAATATTTATTCATCTAACATTTAGTACATATACCTATTTGCTATTTGCTGGGAAAGACTTTGGTCTTGACCTTAAAAGACAGAGACAGCTGAATCAAGGAGCAAGTATGCCTGTGTGGCGCATATTGTGATCCAAAAATACAGAGAGAACTGTAATAAAGAACTGATAAAGGGACATTAAAGTGAGTCTTCAGAGACCAACAAAGACCATGAAGAAAGGCAAGTCCATCACGGTCACCAGATGCAGGACCCTGAATCATTTACAGAGAACGCTACTATGTTTCCCTCATAAATGAACAGTATGAGACTATCAATGTCCTTGGAAAAAGTCTTTCATTCTCTTAAATAGGAAAATTACCTTGCAAACTTGTTGCCAATGGCTCTGAAAATTAGCATGCAGCTAGATACATACTCTTTGATTACTCAGAGCATTTACATCCTTTTCTCCCAAGATTAGTGTCTGATAAGTTTATTTATCTCATTCAAAAATAATCCTCCTTTACCTAAAAACAATTGGCAGGCAAGTAGCAGCCTCCTACATATCAAGCACAAAATATGGTGTTGGCCTCAAGAAAATAAATTATACATTCTATCAAGAGTGTGTTTCTCATCAAGAAGTTGCTGAATCTATTTTGACACAACTACAAGCAACCTTAGACTGTAGAAAGTGCTTCTGAAACATATGCCTTAATACCACCATAAATCAAATTGTTCATGGCTCTCCTTTTCTTTTGAATCAATGTCCTCACTCCATTCCATCTTTATAAATCAATATAGATGATTATTTCTACTAGAATAAACATCACAAAGAAGGTCCATCACAACTGGCAGGAGCAAAGTGCTTCTTTACTAGCCTTCTTGCAGCTCATCTTTCTGCAAAAAGACCCAAGCAATTTGCTTCAGAAAGAAAAGAAGGTGAAGACACAGCATGCTGGTATTTTAACTCTTTCAAAATGCCATCTCTTAGGTAAACTAAGCACAGGAGTCCAACTATAAAGAAAAATTTATATTTGGGTTTCTTTACAATAATAGTTGGCACTGACATGTTGCCGGTCCCCCCAAAACTTAAAAATACATAACATATTTCTATTCACATTAACAATTGCCACAGCACAGCTCCTAAAGGCACAGAATTCTGCAGCTGGGCAGCACATCTTCTCACACAATGAAGAAAAAAGATGCCAGATTCTTCCAGGATAGCTTGGATATCTGCATCCTGCTGGTGTCAGTCCTACCTAAGTGATCCTGGTCCAGTATTATGGCAGAGTTACAAGTTTCTGGAAAAATTATCTGGGAAATATTTTCAAACACCAATGGAATAATCAGTGTTATAACAGTGATGAAGAACAGGGAAGTCCTGTGTGATAGCCAGTAAATTAGTAGAGAAGTCACTTTAACATGATAGCCGTGCCCCTGTATTCTCTAATGAATGATGACCCACCCTCACCCCATAGGATGTACTTCTTTTCCTCCTTTTATTTGGCACAAACTCACTCTACAGAGCCTACTTATTTTCCTACACTTAATAAAACTGTGCTACCTCTGAAAAGAAAACATGATAGTAAAAGATCCTGGGTAAGACTTGTAGAGAATTCCCACTATAACATGAATAAGCTAATATATAAGTAGATGAATCAAGGAAGGTACCCAAAACCCTCTATGCATGTTTGAGCACATAACTCTTTAAAAATGAACCCCAAAATGCTGCAGTGATAACCAGAAATGCTAGCATAGTCACAACACAAAAATTGAACTAGAATTCTTCAAACAGAAATAAGAAATACTCCTGAACAGATACTTCTAGCCAGCTATGAGCAAAGAAGTAGTGTTACTCACACCCTTCAGTTCTGAAGGTCACAAAGGTCTTATAAATCTAAAAATGATAGAACTGTCCTTTGATAAATCACTCAATCTATTCCTTTGGGGATAATTCTTAGTTATTTCTTGTGACACACATAATATTCAATAGTAAAAGGCAAGGAAAGTTTACATGGTGTTAATTTGTTAAGGAGGAAAAATCGCATCTTACTGTAAAAATTTTAAATGCAATTTTCACTCAAAATCAGAAAATGCTGTTTCTGATACATTTGAGTCTAAAAGTACGAATTTAATCCTTATCTTTTCACCATTTCATTGACTCCCACATTAGTAAAGACCAAGGTGGAAGTAGAGGTAGGCTAAAGCAATCCTTACCTCTAAACTTAGGACGCTGATATTTAAGATTCCCACTGAGTTGCCTCTGAGGGGTAGCTTAGCTTTAAGTCAGCTATCGAGCATTAGTTAAGGGAAAGATGGTTTTCTGGTTGTAGTGCAAGAGTTGGTACAATCCTTGCAATTACTATTTCTGCAGAAAGAATGTCTGCGCTGCTATTTTGAATTCATTGTATTGCATTCTATCATATGAAATAGTTCTTGTTTAAAAATATTTCTTTATCAAAACACTTGGCCAGCCAAAACTATATTAAAAACAGGAAAAATGTATTCAATTTCAGTTTTCTAATCATAAACCATAGTCTTCTAGATCATCTATCGATCTTCGCCTTCAAATATTTAATGAGAACAGATAAGGGAACAGAAGATAAGAGATGGGCATTTTCTTGCAAAAAAACAAAAACAAAAACAAGACAGCTTAAATTATTAAAAAGAATTGACAATTTGGTTCCAGTATAAGCATATGCAGTATGGTTGACTCTTAGCTGAGAATATCATCCCATTTATACATTAAATATTTTTCAATTATATTAAGGGATAGAAAATTTATAATATTTCAAAAGTAGCCTGGATGAGTTTTCAGTGCACAGTCATTCTCTCTGTATCCTCTTCACCATGAAGAGAGAAATGCTTCCCCTGCTCCATGGCTTTGGCCAAGGGCACACTAGGAAAACAGAAGAGGGATGTTTGGCTGTGCTTACTTACTGGGTTTGCTGCTTCAGCTACAGCCTCCTGCCAGAAAAGTAATATATCTCCACTGGTTGGAAAAAGGAAGAAAAGCACCTGACCAGGTCTGAATCCAACCTGCAGTTGGATCCAAGCCCAGTTAAAAGAACCTGCTCGGCCAATCCCTGACCAAACTATCAACATAGGATGAAGAAAAAAAAAAAAAAACAATTGCTGTTTTCTATTGTATTTGTCGTTTACTGCTACCCAGCAATTGTGATTAACACAATGATATGAAATACTTTTTTTTTCAATGAAAGCCCTAAAATTTTCAACCCTGTGACATTCAGATTACTTGCCTTTTCTGAGTCTCAGATTCCTCAAATGAAACGAGGATAGTAAATATTTTAAAGGGGTTGATATGATTATTAAGTAACTTACTGGATAGAAAGTACACTGATACTTTTGGAAATAACAGTTATTTACATTGACATGAGTTTTCCAAATTTAAGTATATTTTCCTTTATTTCTAGGAGGAATAGGAAAGCACCAACTAGAAATAGAGACTTGGCCTTACCCTCCAGTGTGTGGCAAACTAAATTTACTCAAAAAAGAAGGCAAGAGAATAAATCAAGTGTGTAATCACACCTGTTTTCATCTTTCTAAGAATAGAACGATACACAGTCTCAAATACTATAAATCTGTATAACTAATTCAATCTGTTTTGTCTGCAAAAAAAGAGTCTATATAAAGCAAACAATTTTTTGCATTGGTTTGAATGGAAAAAAAATCTTACTTTATGACATAGGGAGACTCAGAATTTAGAATAAGAACAGAGAAAGAGTGAAAAGGAAGGACTGTGAATAACAAAAGGCAAGTGCTGTCTTTTTCCATCTATCACAGTTTAACAAACTGAAAGGAAAGCTACTGGCAAAGTATTTAAACTCTGAAAGTTGTTTCTTCTTGCAAACTGTTAAATTATATATTCATAAAAGGTGATACCAGAGCCCACCTGTTAATATTTTTCATAGTTTCAGACTCTTTCAGCGGAGGTAAGGAAGAAGCATGGGCCAGCATGCTAGTTGCTGGCTCTTACAATAGAAAAGATAGAACAGAATAAAAAAAAATTAATTAATTAATTAAAGCAAGAGTGAAGAGAGTCCCACTTGTAGCAGTTACAGGTCCAGTGCCTTGTTTCCTTGGAGTGTCCTGATAAGCAGAAAACATCTTGCTGTTGATACTGAAAGGACTGCTTTAAAATGCCAAACACAATCATCAATGTGCCACTCACTACAGATGTCCCCTTTTCAAACCTGCCTGGGAAATGTCCGTGGCCTCACCTTACTTCTATTGTTCATTTGAAAAAAAATTAATTGCCCAGATTTTTTTTAATTGCATGTGGGGGTCACCAAAACTGCTTTCTCTCAAGAAGTCTCCAGCATCCGCCTCATTGGGAATCCTCTTCACCAATCCTTAGCATTCCTTCCAATAAGGTAATTTTATGATAGGCTCGCTTCTGTTGATAGGCAGATCAAGAAAAAGTCAATGACTAAAAATTCCTGTCATCATCGAAATAACTAAAATTTGTCCACACATATGACTTGGAGTCACTTAACTTAAGCTTCTGTTTCATCACTTTTAAAACAAAAGTGTGAATAATTTTATATTACAAATGGTTCTGTTCTAAAAATAATGGAATAATTGCATGTGCAAAAATGATGGATTTTTCTTCTTTGCAATGATCACTGTGGTCATCAATACATATTGTATTAGTGAACACTCTGTTACTGTTATTAAATACCCATCACCTGCAAATTCAGGAGTGGGTTGATTTGGCTCCTACTTTCAGAAGTTTTTAGTCCAGAGTTGACTGGCTCCAGAGCAGGAACACCATGGCAGAAATACACAGTGGAGCAAACCTACTTAGTTCATGCTGGCTAGGAAGCAGAGGAGGGGAGCAGTGCTAGAGAGGAAGGGGCCACAGTCAGACACTGACTCCAAGACCACATCTCTATGACCCACCCAGGCACACCTAGAAGTGCGCCTTACCATCCTCCTTGGAAGACTCCAAACTTGTCACCCTAACCTAACTGGCACACATGTATTTACACAGAGGGGCCACTAGAAATCATACAAGATAAGAGATTTTAAAATACAGATTTGTTGGGCTGGGCATTTAGCTCAGTGGCACAGTACCTGCCTTACAAGCACAAGGTCCTGAGCTCAATCCCAAGTACTAAAATCAAAAGAGAAAATCACCACAGATATATTGTAAAAGGAAGAAAAAAGAAAAAAACTCAATATTTTCAGCTTTTCAAGAATCAAGCCTGCAAAATGTGAATCATATTGCTTCGTTCTTTAGTAATATTCTAGTAAATAGTATTTTAGTATTATTATCTCAAATTTACACAGTTAAAAAAAGATGCTCATGATCATAAAATTTAAACCCAAGTTGGCTTCCCTTCAGTTTGTGTTCCTAAGACTATTGTTTGCTGTTCCTAGAGAAAAATGCTGAGACTCAGACTTATCTTAACTATATCATGATGCTTCTGAATTAAAGAAGGAAGATAAGAAATTAGCAAGAATGAAAAACCTAGGAGCCAATCCCTATTGGAGAAAAAGGAAAAGGTGAGTGTATCATACCTCTATGAATGTAAAATATCTAGTACCTGCTTTATGATACATAGTAGGGACAGTGCTTTATCAGAGCTACATTTAATGATACTACTCTAGAATGTTCTCTTTCCAGATGATGATTAAGAGGCTAATAGAAAAAATGGTGCCAGGTACCACAGCAGCAACAGAACTTTGCTGTTGTCTGGATATTATTCTTTTCTTTGTTTTGTTTTGTTTTTTAATGGAATGTGCTGAATGTCTATAATTTTGTTCAGATGACTGCAGAACCTGGAAAAGCTGTTGCTGCTATCGATGCATAACATAC
>NW_022900914.1:54434643-54513245 GCF_012274545.1 Fukomys damarensis | reverse complement strand
AGAGGAAAAAAATATGAGAAACTGAAAAAATGGAAATAAAGTATTTGTAAATGGGGAGGGGAGGAGGGGGTGAAGGGAGGGCAGGGACAAGGGAAAAAAATGAGAATCAAGACCTATCATGTAAAGGTACAGAATCCCAATGATGAATGTAATTGTATTGTATACCTAGATTGTACCAATAACCTCAATAAAAAGAAAAACAAATTAAAATAAAGGGATGACGACAGATTATATGAGGGAGACATCAAGAGCAGGTGACCTAACCTACACAGAGGACTCCTGGAAAATGTGGTCACACTTCCTGGCCTTGACTTCCCTTTCTTTAAATCATGTGTGGTCTTACGTAGTAACCTCGGGTTTGGCTGTAAGGATGGGCCAGCCAGTGAACAACATGGGGCTCTGCCAAAGGTAAGCAAAAACCCTATGGATGAGTGATGCCAAACAGACAATTTTTGACATCATGACCTTGACCCATTAATTAAGCTCTGAATATGTTATATTGTAATGGTAAAGGGAAACCTTCATATGTAATAAAGGTTACTAATCATCTTAGTAGACCCAACATAATCAACATCAACCTATAAAAAGCAAAATGTTCTTCTGGCCAGGGTAAGAATAGAAATCACAGAGATTAAGTAGAAGAGGATGTCTGAGAGGTGGGAGGGAGAGATTTGAACTGGGAGGAATGTGACCCAGGTGCCAGAGGGGCCCCATAAGAAGCATGAAAAAAATTTGAGTATCTTCTGGGAGCTGAGTGTATCTGGCTGAAAGCCAACAATGAAATATAGACCTCAGTCTTACAGTCACCTGGAACTGAACCTGATCAACACCTGAATGAGATCAGAAGTAGAGCCTTCTAAAAGGAACAGAGTTGGATATCAACATCTTGTTTGCAGTGTGTGAAATCCTAAGACAATTCAGTGCAATTTACTTGGGCTTCTGGCCATTAGATACTGAGATTTTAAAAAATTGTGTTCTTTTAAGATGCTGAGCTACTTGTAAATTGTTTTTTAACTTATTTTTAATATTAATTTTATTGGTACCCTTTCAATGTATATCACGATCACATTCATCAGTGAATTTGTGTCTGTATATAATATGTTTTGATTCTTTTTTCCCCATTTCCCTCCTCTCCCCTCAACCCTTATTCCCCTTCTTTATTTCCATTTTTCCTTCTATTTTCTCTTTTTAAAAATTGTTTACCAGTTTTATACCTAGATGTCCCCCCAAAGCCTCATTTACTCATAGGTAGGACTTTTCAGAGGTGGGTGGATCTACTGTGTGTGATGCTGGGATCAAGGATGTGATGCTGGGATTGATTCATGATGCAATATTAGGATTAAGGGCACCCCACCCTGGGTATGAGTGCTATCTGCTCTAAGGGTGGGTAGCCTGGATACTAGGGACAGAAAGAGGGTGTGGCTTGTTCCTGCTTGCTGCTTTGCTTCTTCACTACATTACTGCCTTCTGACCACCATGAACTGTTTCTCCTTTATGTGACAAAAAAAAAAAAAAAAAAAACTTTCCTCATTTAACCTTGTGTGTTGGGCATTATATTTCAGCAATGAGGAAAGTGACTAAGACGTGTAACAGTAGGAAACTACTACAAGTGGTTCTCAAATTTGTGTGCATATTCTAAAAGGCATCGTCATACACAATCTGCTGAAACTCATCCAGGAGTTCAGCAAGTTTCTGATTCGCTTCCTCTGGGGTGATCAGAGAATGTGCATTTGTAACAAATTTGTAGATAATGGTATTATTTCTGGTCAGGAACCATACTCTGAGCACCATTGTGGCAATACTAAACCACCACCACAATGCCAATGGGGGAGCAGTGATCAGAAAGACATTGTGTATCACAGGGGAGACTAGAAAACCAGTGATCATAATAATTCTGTTATCTACATATGGGCTATAAAATAACTTTTCTAATAAATGTTATCTGAAACAACAGTTATAATTTTCTCTGGCTAATTAAAGAAAGAAGTTCTAATATCCAAGTACTTTTTGGTAAGACACGCTTTTTTAAAAAGTTGAGGCTGTATCAGCAACCAAATGTGTCCCAAGTCCCACTGTGTACACTGGGCACCTGGTCTACATGGAAGGAATAGATGTATGCTGTTTGGCACATTTCCTGGAGACGCCTTATACATGGAAAAGACTTGACCTCCTGCATAAAGTATAAAAAGTCTTGCTTCTTATTTTCATTCATTAACTACTCATTTTAAGCTTCTGTCATTTTACTTTGATTAGAAAGAGGTAGTGTATCACCCATCATTATCCTTTCCATAGTAAGCATCAAAGACCAGATTCAGTGAATTGAGAGGAGATGGAAAGGCAAGTTGCTGCTGCAACTATAGGATCCATCATCACTGTTACTTACATTTAAGAGGTATGCAATTTTCAAGTAATCTTTGCTATTTGCACTGGAAGGGGGTGGGGTACTCTCTACTGTTAGAATGAGGCTTAACATTTCCCCCAAGCTTTATAGCATCTGTAAGACCTTTATTTATGGCAAATCTATACATTTTACCAAACCACTCAAAGAAAATCTGCTAAGCAAAAATATTCTAATATTTGAAAAGCTTAAAATAATACTTTATGTCAAAAGATAAATCCATACTAAGAAATGCTTCCATAATGTTAAAAACACATATTAAATACTCTTCAGAGCCTCTTTCTTTTCTACCAAAATAATCAAAACTTTACTAAAAAGTAGTACGTGAAGAAAGCCCCACAGCCTCTAGTTTTTTGAAGTGACAAACTGAGACTAATGCAACATAGTTACAGTTTCTTGATTAGAAAAAAATACCTCACTTAAATGAGTTTTTATACTTAACAATATTCATAAGGCTTAAAATGATGTACCAATTTAATAGAAATTCAGTACTCTTGGAGATGCAAATAGTAAGTCAGTAATTTGAAACTGAAAATGAAATCTAATATCTGTCAAGTTCACTTCCTTTCTTTTCACTACATTCATAATCTTGTCATTTAAATTCATCTTGTATCATAAACAAACATCTAAATTATGGCTTTTTTCCCATTTGGATGTGAATGTAAATGAAATCCAGCTAAGGAGTAGTTATTCTACACATCATGTTAGGCTTCCAACATCCTAACAGGCACACAGACTTCTAAATAAAACGCATTTAACCAAAGGTTAACATTGCTGTATTTGCTTATTATCTTCCACAATTCAGATGTGCACAGTAGATCATTACAAAAACTATTAATGCTCTAGATAACGTACTTTGAGAAATTATCTCTAGAGTCCAAAAGTATCTTCAAATTATTTGATGGGAACATAGCTTCCTTTGCAATTAACCTGTCATTTGTCCCTCTAACGTTCTGTAAATTAGAATTCCACATGCCATGATTATGTAACTTCAATTTTCTCCCCAAATCGCAACAATTTTATTTTCAAAATACAGCAAAATAGTCATCCAAATACCTTCCTTACCTTTAGTCTCACTGTATAATTCATTCTAAACTATCTTAGGTGTTCCTTTTCCAGGGAATTGAAATGATTACTAACTAGATTCTTTTCTCCCACAAATCCTATGTGCACTCTATGACCAAGCCAACACTTCATTTTCTGATCCTGGGCTACTGGATCATTCTTCTTCAACAAAAATTCTCTGCTTCAGTTAGGTCTGCACTACAGTATAGCACATGATTCTTGCCTCCTGCCAAAGTTGGTACCAACATCTTTCTTCTCATTCTGTAATATCCAATACTAACCCCCTCTTTCTGAGCCTTTTTCATGACCCCTATATCATAACCATATTAATAATCAGCAAAAGAAGTTCTTAACATTTACCTGGCTCTCAACGAAACAGGTATCAGTCTGACATAATCACTTGATCATAAACTGGGGTTGTCAAAAATGAAGTTTTTCACTTCTTTTCTATTACTTATAGCCTATAATTGGGTGATGGCTTCATAATTGTTTAAATGTGCACATGGGAAATACAATCTAAAATATTTACCTACTCATTTCTGGTAACAATTCTCTTTCTCACAGATTAGTATTTATTAAAATATATATTTAAATATATTTTAGAATATATTGTTTGCTCAGTATTTATTAGAAACAGAAAAATGATATATTCATGTTTAGAGAACATTACAGTGTTTATATATTTGTTTATTTTTACTTCAGCATCTTATAAAAATACTTTCAGTACTTTTTCAAATGGGACCACTAGTTCTCATTTATTATGTTTTAAAACGGTTCTGGTTTTGCTCAGGAAAAGTAACTTTGTGGCATCCTTAAGCAAATTATTGAGGTCTATGTTGACATGTGATTCACTTCTGAGTTCCACATGAGAAATTTTGTGAAAGGGATCATCTATAAGTTGGCCACAATGACTTTTGGAAGTCTTTCTTAGTAAATTTGAGGGGGAGGAACAAGATAAGACAACACAGAGAAACTACACAGAGATCTAGAGTCCCTCCATACCATTGGTAAGTGAGCGCACATCTCAGGGAGCAGCTGTGTGGACCAGAGTAGCGTGGCTGCAGGCAGATCTCAACCACCCCACTTGACCAAGAAGTGCAGGCACACATGCCCAGTCACAGGCCCGCCTAGAAAAGAGCTACACAGGTTCACAAGTTTCAGCCAGAGACCCACCATACCATCTGCCACAGCCAAGGGCCCACCTGGAAAAGAACTACACAGACACACAAACAATAGCCAGAGGCTATTGTGTTTAGAGACCCTAGCCAGAAGCCTGCAGAGACAAGAGGAATTGGGGTAAACAGCCCCCAGCCAAAGGCCCTCTCACAGAATAGCTATGTAAGGGCCCCAGCAAGAGGCACAGCTAGATACCATCCCAAGTGTGCACAGGCCCCAGCCAGAAGTCCACCCAGAGAAAAGGTCAGCTCCGGGATATAGAAGGCACCCATCCTAAGCCCAGGAACTGGTTCACTGGTGAGCAGCAGAATAAAGGCTGCTCAGTGGCTTGCTGAGAATGGAAGACCATCGGGTGAGCAAAAAGTTTCCTCAAGAAAGGCACAATAGGGCTGCATCCATTGAAATGAGAAGACACAGAAATAAGTCTCAAAACCAGACTTCCAGATCATGTGAGGCAACCCCAAAGGGCAACAAGATGGAAAATATGACACTATGAAGGAGGACCTGGAAAAAATGAAATCAGAAATAATTTCTCAGCTAACAGCAGAGATTGTGCCCATAGTACAAGATGTGATCCATATATCTAGAGCAGATGCAGATTTTTTAAAAATAGAGGAAATGAGAAACATGATGGAATCCCAACATAGGAAACAAGTGGAATCCATGAAACAGGTGCAAACAGATTTCCAGGAGATTAAAAACACCATTGAAAGTTTACACAGCAGGAAAGAGCCAATTCGATGGCAGCATTTCAGATATAGAAGATAGGATTAAAATTAGTGACCAGGAAAAGAAAAATTTCTTAAAAATAGTAAGGGACCATGAAACATCAATCCAGCAGCTCCTAGATGATTCAAAGAAGAATAACATAAGACTGATCAGAGTCAATGAAGAAACAGGACAGAGTGCAGATGACATAAAAAAAATCTTCACAGAAGTCATGGCAGAAAACTTCCTAAATAGAGGAAAAGAACTTGACATACAGATAAGTGAGGCTTATAGGACTGCAACTAGCTACGATCAAAATAAATCTACACAGAGCCATACAATAGTTAAGATTCCAGAAACCCAAGAGAAGAACAAAGTTCTACAAGCAGAGAAGAGAAACAAATTACATATAAAGGAAAGGCCATTAGAATCACAGAAGACTTCTCAACACAAACCCTCAAGACAAGAAGAGTGTGGAATGATGTATTTGAAGCCCTAAAGGAAAATAACCTCCAATCCATACTGATGCAACCTACAAAACTATCTTTCAAAATTGTTGGAGAAATAAGATACTTTCATGACAAAGAGCACCTTAGGAACTTCGTGAATACCAAACTAGCACTCCAAAAAATTTTAAACAATATCCTAGGAAAAGACAATGAGGATCACAACCCCAGGAAGCCTAGCAGAATGGAATCCAGCAGGCACAAAAAGAGTTTAATTGCAAAGGGGGAGAATCCAACAAGAACAACAACAACAACAACAACAAAAGCCATGACAAGGATAAGTCAATACACATCAGTTACAACCATTAATTTTAATGGTTTCAATTCACCAATCAAAAGAAATAGACTGGCAGAATGGGTCAAGAAGTAAGATCCAACAATATACTTAACAAGAAGCACACTTAATTAAAAATGAAACTAATGGTCTGAAAGTTAAAGGGTGGAAATAATACTCTATGTGACAGAAACCCAAAAAAAGAAGGAGTAGCTATCCTCTTTGCGGATCAAGTGAATTTCAAACCAACACTGATTAAGAGAGACAAAGAAGCACACTACATCCCTGTAAAAGGAACAATCCAAAGAGAAAGACATGACAATCATAAATATATATGCACAAAACACTACAGCACCCAACTATATAAAAAAATACTAGCAGACATGCAAAATAAAAGCACTAATACAGTAGTAGTGGTGGACCTCAGTAACCCACTGTTACAAATGGATAAAGCACACCAAAAAAAAAATAATAATGAAATACTAGAACTCAAACGCTTGAACAAATGAACTTAACAGATTTTTACAGAGTGTTACACCCCACAAAATCAGAATATAAATTACTCTCAGCTGTACATAGATCATTCTCCAAAGTAGACCACATACTCATTCATAGAACATGTTTAAGTAAGTGCAAAAGAATTGAAGTGATTCCCTATGTATTACCAGACCATAGCACAATGATATTGGAGATCAATAGCAAAAGAAATTGCAAGAATTTCATAAACACATGGAAATTGAACAACACATTTGTTTTTGTTTGTGTGTTGGTTGGTAATGGGGATTGAACTCGGGACCTTGAGCTTGAGAAGCAGGTGGGAGAACCACTATGCTAAATCCCTAGCCCTGAACAACACACTTCTGAATAACCAGTGGTTCACATAGGAAATTAAGGAAATCAGACAGTTCCTACAATTAAGTGACAAAGACAATATAACATTATCAGAATCAATTGGACAGAATGAAAGCAGTCTTACAAGGGAAATTCATAGCAGTGAATACTCATGAGGAAAACAGAGCAAGCTCAATTACACAACCTGATGCTGAACCTCAAGCTTCTACAAAAAGAAGAGCAGAACAAACCCAAAGCTTGTACAAGGGAGGAAATTATAATGATCAGAGAAGAAATCAATGTAATGGAGACTAACAGAACAATACAAAAAAAAGAATGAAGCCAAGAGTTGATTCTTTGAAAGTAGAAACAAAATTGACAAACCCTTAGCCAAGCTTATCAAATAAAGGAACAGAAAAGGCCCAAATCCATGGAATTTGGAATAAAAAGGGTGAAATTATGACAAAACCAGCAGAAATCCAGAGGACAATCAATACCTACTTGAGGAACCTATACACCAATAAGATGGCAAATACAGAAGACATGGACAGATTCCTAGATACATATGAATTATCAAAGTTGAATAAAATGATCTAAAAATTCTAAATGATGCAATACCAATCAATGAAATTGAAAACCTAAATAAAAACTTACCAATTAAGAAAAGTCCAGGTCCTAATGGCTTCACTGCTGAATTCTACAAGACATTTAGAGAGGAACTACTACCACTACTGCTTAAATTCTTCAATGAAATTAAAAGGGAAACAGTACTCCCAAATTCATTCCTAGAAGCAAGCATCACTTAAACCCCAAAGCAGAGAAAGACCCAACTGAAAAACAGAGCCATAGTCCAATCTCACTAATGAACATAAATGTGAAAACCTTAGGAAGATATTAACAAATAGAATGCAGAAGATCATACACCCTGACCAAGTGGGATTCATCCCAGGGATACAGGGATGGTTCAACATATGCAGATCCATAAATGTAATACACTACATTAACAGAGTAAAGGACAAAACCATATGATCATCTCAATAGATGCAGAGAAAGCATTTGACAAAATCCAACATGCATTTATGATAAAAAAAAACCTCCAAAAAATGGAACAGATGATTTCTACCTCAACTTGATAAAGGCTATCTATGAAAAACTAACAGCCAATATCATACTAAATGGTCAAAAATTGAAATCCTTCACACTAAAATCAGGAACAAGACAAGGATATCCACTATCACCGCTCCTGATCAATATAGTTTTGGAAACATTAGCCACAGCAATGAGATGAGAGAAAGACATAAAAGGAATAAAGACAGGAAATGAAGAAGTCAAATTATTTGCAGATGATATGTCACTCTAATTAGAAGGCTGCAAGAACTCCACCAAAAATCTTCTAGACTTAATAACCAAATTCAGCAGAGCAGCTAGATACAAGGTCAACACACAAAAATGAATAGCATTCCTATACATAAAAAAACAAACTCACTGAGAAAGAAATAGGGCAAACAATTCCATTCACAATAGCATCCAAAAAATAGATTTACATAAGAATCCACCTAATGAAAGAAATCAAAGACCTCTACTCTGAAAACTATAGCATTCTGAAAAAAGAGACTGAAGAGGATATCTGAAAATGGAAAAACACCCCTTGCTCCTGGGTAAGAAGAACCAACATAGAGAAAATGGCCATACTTCTAAAACTTCTGTATAGATTTAATGCAATCCAAATTGAAAACCAAAAAACATACTTCACAGACCTTGAGAAAACAATCCAAAAATTAATTTGGAACAAGAAGAGACCTAGAATAGCAAAAGCAATACTAGGCAATAAAGACAAGGTAGCGGGTGCCACAATCCCCAACTTGAAACTATACTACAAAGCTACTGTGATAAAAACAGCATGATACTGGCAAAGAAACAGACTTGAGGACCAGGAAAACAGATTAGAAGAAGCAGAAACAACTCTAGACACACTCTGGAAGAGAGATTAGGCAGAACTCTTGAAGACATTGGTGTAGGAAAAGATTTTATGAACAAAACCTCAGTTGTCCATTAACTAGCAAAAACAGACAACAAGCGGGGTGTCTTTTTAATTAAACAGCTTCTGCATAGCAAGAGAAACAACCAACAGTGTGAATGGACAACCCACAATGTGGGAAAAACTTCACCAGCTCTTCCTCAGACAAAGATCTGCTAACTAAAATATATAAAGAACTTTAAAATATCAGACCTCCTAAATTTAAAGACCTAATCCAAAAAGGGACATCTGAAATAGACATTTCTCAGACAAAGTAGAAATAGCAAATAAACATATGGTCTTTTGAGAGATGCAAATGAAAACAACCCTGAGATTCCACCTCACTCCAGAAAGAATGGCTGCTATCATGAAATCATCCAATAAAATGTGCTGGCAGGGCTGTGGGGAAAGAGGAACCCTACTCCACTGATGGTGGGAGTGGAGACTGGTGCAACCACCAGTTGTGGAAATTGGTATGGAAATGCCTCAAAGAACTAGGACTGGAGGTACCATTTGAGCTAACTATCCTCATGCTGGTTATCTTCCCCAAAGAATTAAAAGAATCAGACCACAGTGATATATGTGCACCCATGTTCATAGCAGCGCAATTCATGATAGCTAAAACTTGGAAGCAACCCAATTTCACACCAACAGGAGACTCAAAAAAGAAAATTTGTGGTTGTTTTAAAATATAAAATGGAATACTACTTAGCCATAAAGAATGAGAAACTAGAGACATTTATAGCTAAATGGATGCACATTGAGGTGATACTGTTAAGTGAAATAAATAGGACACAACACGTGTAAAGACCAAATAGTTTCTCTAATATGAGAAACTGAAAGTGTAAATAAGGACTAAAAGGTAAAATAGATAATGTGAAATAGGAAGAAAAGGTGTAAAGGGGAAGAAGAAGTTGGAAGGGTAGGGGAAAGAAAGAAGGTTATGGATTTAATGTGAAAAAAAGAAAAAAATGGAAACAAAGTCTTTGTAGATAGGGAAGGGTGCAGTGGTTGAAGGGAGGGCAGGGGAATGGGGAAAACATAAAAACCAAGATGGATTATATAAAAGTGCACATTTCCAATGATGAATGTCATTATATTGTATACCTTAATTGTACCAGTAAAAATTATTTTTTAAAAAATAAACTACACAGAGCTGTGGGATAATTGTTATAGTTTGAATCTGGACTGTCTTCAAAGGCTCTTTTGTTGAAGATGTTAGCCCCAGAGCAGCAACAGGGGTTTTTGGTAACTTGGTAACTTGAGGGCTCTGATTAATCCACTGATGGGTTCTGATCAATGTATAGAAGGGCTCACAATTTACTGCCTCAAGGGAGGTGACTGAAACTGAGGAAGTGTGCCTAGTTGAAAGGAGTGGATATTTGGGTGCAGGACCTTCATGGTGCATGCTGTCCTTTGCCTTTAACTTCTATCTGTGTCTGTCTGTCTCTGACTCTCTCTGTCGCCCTCCCTCCTTCTTTACCTTTCTCTCTGTCTCTCTCATGAATTTCTACCATGATATTTCTGCCTTGTCACAGGTCTAAAAGCAATACAACCAGTCAAGCACAAACCTTTGAAACCACAAACCAGAAGAAATCTTTCCTCTTACAGTTGATTTTCTTAGATATTTTATCACAGCCACAGAAAGCAGACAAACAAATTAACAAATCCTAAATGTGTCATTAAGGTACCTAAAGTGTTGACTGTTTTTAACCTCACAGCTTGTTAGGGACACTAGACCTTTCTGACATGCATTTTTTTTTTCTAACAGGCATTCCATCAGTCTCGAAATATAAATGAACAAATAATAGATCTAATCCAGTATGACCATTCTTTGTTCCATGCAAATTAAAAAAAAACATAAAAATATTCGGTAAGGTGGGTATCAGACACCTTCAGTGGAATGCAATTACCTCAGGTAACACATCTGCAAATTTATCAGCATCTGCTTCCACCCCTTAATAACCTCCTTGCCAATGGCCATATTGTTAGATGAGCCTTGGTACTTCATTTCTACATCCCACCTTCTGAACTCCTGGGGCCTTACTTCATGGACACATCTTCTTCTCTGCATCCTCAACCCTTTTATATTTCCAGCCAGTTGAAAATCATGTGCAACTAACAAATTAAAACACACATGCAAAAATCCCTCTCCTTCCTACTACCCTCTTGACATTCTATCCTTCCCTTTGCCTTTGCAGCCTAGCTTCTTGAAATGTATGTAATAAATGTAATATATTTATACATAATATGCCTGTTCCATTACTGCACTGTGTATTTCTTTACCACCCAAAACAACCTGGCCTTTGACCTCAACATTCTACCAAAATTAGCCTTGCAAAGTTACAAATGATCCCCTAGCTTCTTAGTGCAATTAATACCATGTGATTCACCAGCTTACATACTAAAATTGGAAAGATGTAGAGCAGATTATCATGGTCTCTGGGCAAAGATGACAAAAAATTTGGGCAGCATCCCTTATTTTTATAGTGTGAACTCATTTTGTTATATATAGATATATATCTTGATATAGAGACTATATTTGCATATAGAAAAATTCTGGAAAGATAAATATTAAAATTTTAACTGTAGTTATGTTGGGTGATGGGATTTGGAATGACAAATTATGCATAATTATACATATTTTTCACTATACATTCATGATATTTATATAATGATCAAACATTCCTTATCTAAAAAAAATTATATTGCCTCAAAATAGGGACCACCTTTTAGTTCTTATTTAACTTCACAGCAGTATTTTTCAATATTGTTCTTTACATAGCTTCTAGGATGTCACTTTCTCTTGGTCTTCTACCCTCTCATCATCTTATTTTTAGTCCTCTTTGTGTCTCCTGTTCTATATCTATGCTTATACACTGTAACCCTATATATCATTGTCTTTTTTTGTCACTCTTTTTCATGTAGCCTCTGAGAGGTCTAATTCATATCAGTGGCTTATTTTATTCTGAAAATTTCTGAATCTATTTCTCTATCTCACAGCTACTGCCTAGTTTCAGCCTCCTTATACCCATTTAATTGGTTTACAAATGCCTTGAATCAACATTGCTTGAAAATGTCCTCATTTTCCCACAAGACAGATCAAAACAACTTATGTCTATGAAGTGAAGTAGCATTTATTTACCAAGCCTTGCTAGAAACAGATGTCATTTTTGATTTATTTCCTATTTCTCACTTCTTATAATAAAAGGTCATCAAATAGAAGAAAGCCACACATTTCACAGCCATCACTTCTTTTTTTCTCTGTCCACACTGCCTTAATGAAGGCTCTCATCATTTCTTGCTTAGGCTACTGAAACAATCTCTCACCTGGCCCTATTGCTTTCAGCCATAGCTACCTCTCATGCTTCTCTATATTGTGGCCATATAGTTTTTTTAAAAACATAAATATATGATCTCATTCTCCCTCTGAACAACCTTGGATGAAATCTCATATTCTTTCATACTCTAAGTATTCACTACCTAAACTGCAGGGTTTCCTGTGGCTCAGTGGAGCCAGATATCACAGCAGAAGGTGGGTGGCAGACAAGGGAGTGAAGCTTCATCTCTGTTTACAGGCTTCCCCATCCGTAGCATTACTGCCTGGGGTCTACTTTCTCAGATCAGCAGAATTTGATTCTCATAAGAACACGAATCCCACTGTGAACTGTACATGTGAGGAATCTAGGTAGTATTCTCTTTATGAAAAATATAAGACTGATGATGATATAAGATGGAGTTGAGGCATTGATATACTGCTGGGGAATATAATTATTATGTATATACTAATGAAAAAAGGAACTAAAAAAATAGAAATCTCACTCCAACTCTATGCATGGGAAAATTGTCTTCCATGAATCAGCTTGGTGCCAAAAATGTTAGGGAACACTGGCCTAAGAATAAATTTGCAGATATTTCAATTGTCCCCTTATAGACTCGCCAATCAGCATTCGTTGTGAATTCTCAATCTGTGAGTTGCTAGCTATTCTCCAAACATCCTATATTCTGTCAACTCTAAACCTTTTTTTTTTGTACCAGTCTTTCTGCAGGGAAACTCTTTGTCCTCCTTACTTTCATTACTCTCAATTATTCACTGAGAGTTAAGCCAGGTATCATTTCTTGATCTATTCTCAGAGTATCTGTGCTTCTCTCTAGTGGGCCACAAATTACATTCTAATCTAATTGTTCAATTATCTCTTTTACACAAGAACACTAAAGTCCTTTAGGACAGCACTATGAATATAATATTTTGAACAAACAGATATTTAAATGATTGACATAAAAAGTAGCCACTTTCAAATTGACTTGATGTCAGAGCATTGCAAAACAACGTCTAATGAAAATACCCATAAAATATTGCAAGGTCATTCCTTAAAAGTCACTATCTTACTCTAAAAGTATTTACTCAGCCTCAGTACTGACAGTTTAAAGTGTTCAAAATTCAGTAAAAGCTCCAGGAAAAATTTTAGAACTTGGCTCAGAGCCCTCAATACCAAAAAGTATACGGACTTCTGTGCAAGCATTTTGCCATAGCATCTGAAGACAAGAAAATTAGTTTCTAGTTTTCTCCTGCTCATTAAATAATTTTATTGGCAAATTGCTTGCTGCACTTGAAATTTTGGGGCAATGTTATGACTTGTATCTAGATGTCCCAATAAAGCCTTGTGCACTTATACATGGGGCTTTTTGGAGGTGACTGGATCTAGGGTGTGTGATACTGAGATCAAAGATGTGTGGTAAATAAATGGAGCATAGTTCTGAGTGTGGACAGTGGAAGCCCTACCCTGGGCATGGGTGGCACCAATCAATAGGTTTATAGCTGGATATAATGTAATGACAGAGAGGGAAAGCAGGCCTGCTGTTTCTCTTGCTGCTTTCTGTTTTGCTGACTTATACTTACCACACCATGAACATTACTTCTTTGTGATGCTCTTCTGCCATGCTGCCTTTCCTTAGAGCCAGCTGACTATGGACTGAAACCTCTACAAACTGAGCTAAATAAACCTTTCCTCCCTTAACTTCATATGACAGGTATTTTGTCTTAGAAAAGAGAAAAGTAACAAAGATAGGCAGCAACTATATGAATCCAAGAACCAGTTTGTCTTCTGGATTCCATCTGGCAATAAATTAAATGAATAGACATTTTTCAGACAAAGAAGTAAAAGCAGCAAGTACATATATGAAAAAATGTTCCACATCACTGGTCATTAGAGAGATGAGATGAAAACAACACTGAGATTCCACCTCACCCCACAAAGAATGGCTGCTATCAAGAAATCCATCAATAACAAATGTTGGCAGGGTTGTGGGGAAAAAGGAACCCTTCTCCATTGTTGGTGGGAGTGCAGACTGGTGCAATCACTATGGAAATCAATATGGAGATATCTCAAAGAGCTGAGATTAGAGGTTCCATTTGACCCAGCCATCCTTCTGCTGGGTATCTTTCCAAAAGAATTAAAAGAATCATACCAGAGATATATGCGCACCTATATTTATAGCAGCCCAGTTTGTAATAGCTAAAACTTGGAAACAGATCATTTGCCCATCAGTTGGAGACTGGATAAAGATGTGGGTTTTCTATAAAATGGAATACTACTCAGGCATAAAGAATGAGAAATTAGATTCATTCATAGGAAAATGATGTATATTGAGGATATACTCCTAAGTGAAATAAGTAAGTCATGCATGTATAAATATGAATAGTTTCTCTGGTGTGAAAAACTACAAGATCCTAAGAATATAATTGACAATGTGAAATAGGAAGAAAAGGGCTAAAGGTGTAGGGGAAATGGGAAGGGTAGGGGAAAGGAAATAAGGGAAAAGGAAAAAAATAAGAAAATAAAAAAATGGAAATAAAGTATTTGTAAATAGGGAAGGGAGGAGGGTGAAGAGACGGCAGGGACAAGGGGAAAAAAATGAGAACCAAGACCTGTCATGTAAAGGTACAAGATCCTAATGATGAATGTAACTGTACTGTATAACTAAAATGTACCAATAAACTCAATGAGAAAAAAAAGTTAATAACAACATTTCAGTTAGAATGTTTTTCAACACATTTTAAAAATTATTACAAAACAAACCTAATGACATACTCATGTATATGAGTATCTTTTGGCTTATTTACCACCTTTCTTAAGTAACATTTGTTAACGAATACTCAGCAGAATTTTTCATATACTGGTTTACTGACCTCAATGTAGCAGACATCAATACTTAATGGATTCTCAAAAAGTAAACCTAGATGACCTTCAATCAATAGGTAAAATGTTGATCTATGCTCTTCTCTCTCCTCTGATCAATTATAGAATTTAATGGCCACAAATAACAGCTAAGATACATTTGATATATTTAAAGAGTAATATAAAATATTGTGCCTTACAAATACTTCCCTGTACTCTCTCTCTCTGCCTCAAAGCCACCCAATCTTCTTTACACACAAGTATAATTCTTTAAAATACTGCATATTCACAGGTCTAGGTTAAGGTTCACTTTCCAGCCCACAGAAGATAACCATAATTATCCTATGCTGAATACATGGACTCTTTCCCCTTTTACATAAAGTTTGGGAATGTTTCCAAATGAGATCTGAGAGCAAATCTACTGAGGATTTCTGAGAAAGGCCCTCTTGGAGAATATTCAAATATGTTATTCCCTGTCCTCCATGCATGATTGTAACTAGACATGACTCAACTGCATCTGTATGTGACAATGAGGGAAGAAAGTGATAATGGCTGAGGTACTAGAGAAGAAACACTGAGGCATGTTGGTCTCCTATTACATAAATGTACTTGGTTAGCCAAGATTAAAACCACCCTTCTTTTGGGCCAGGGTTTTAGCTCAGTGGATCTGCCACCTGCCTTGCAAGCACAAGGTCCCAAGTTTGATCCTTGGTACTCAAAAAAACAAAACAAAACAAAACAAAAAAAACCTCTACTTTAGTTAAAATAGTATAATTTCATATTTTAGTAACCAAACTCCTAATTCTTCTAACTGTTTTCCAAGTGCCGTTTCTTCTGTTCAAATGGGGAAGGCATGAAATATGTGAAATGCTTGGCAAATATAGCCCACAGGTTAAATCTTTCTAGTAACTGTTTTTGTAAACAAAGTTTTATTGGAACACAGCTACTCTTCTTTGTGTTATCTATAGCTACTTTTAGGCTACAACAGCAGAGTTAAGTGGTTGTGAAAGAGATCTTATGGACCATGAAGCTTAAAAGATTTATTACATATCTGTTACAGAAAATTTCTACTGGCCCTTAAAGTATACTAGTTAATTTAAACTGGGGGCAGTATAACCCATATAACCCACATTGTAGTTTCCATGGCCCATTTTGAATATAACAATCAATGCCAAATTCCAGACAGCCAGCATTGTTTAGTGGTGTACAGTGTCAAAGTACCAAAAAACTAAGAATATACACAGCCAAAAGCCAATAGTGATCCTGTTGCTCAATATAATAATCCTTAACATAATTGCATGCTGTTATTTTGACCATATGAACTGTTTTTACATTGCCCCAACTACAAATCTGTTTTTACATTGCAACTACAAATCTGACAGATTCACTGAAATAAACAGCAAATTAGAGACATAGTATTAGACACACTACTGATCCCCATTTGCTATTTCTTAACAAATTAAAAAATATATTTATAATTACTTGATCAGCAGTTTAATTAAGACTTTTCTAGTTTGTAGGCTTATTTCGATGTTAAAAACAACCTTTCAAATTCTGTTCTAAAATATGAGTTGGCTACACACAGTATTTATTGAGGCATATTTTATTTGATATTCATGAATTTTTAGGTACTTTCTACTTTCAATTTATGGTTATTATAATTTCTTTGGTGTTCTTTTTATATTAATCAGTATTTTATAAATAATGACAATTATTCTAATTCTTACTTTAATAAAAAGACCTTAAAATATTTTGTTGGAATGAACTAAGTTAGCCTCACTACAGAGATCTGAATTTGAAACCAAAACATATGAAGCTGAAACTAATGCAATGTTTTACAGTCAAGAAATATATATCTTTAGCTACATAGTCAACAGAAATATGAAAAATTTACAGAAATATAAAAGGGGGAATTGCCTTCATAAAAACAATTCAATGGGCATAAAACAAATCAATCTTGAATGGAATATACTATAGCTCCAAAAATATCATATTTCACCTAGAATTCTAATTTTAATCAAGAGACTGCAGTAAAAAAGAATCATGAAAGCCACACTGAGGCAGTGCTTCAGAAGACCAGAAGGAGGATGAAGTAGTTCTGTCTTTTAGAAAAAAAGCAAAGAGAACTTCGACTTCTCAGATTTCATTCATTCATTTTTTTCTGCTTTGAAAAGAGGTCAGACAAGAAGAGAAGCCACGTAACTACTCTAAATATCATCATGTTCTTTGGAAGTAAGTATTACTTATACAGTTATAAAATAAAGCAACCTGAATTTCTCTTAAACATTTCTCACAAAAGTGCTCCTACCCCTGTACTCTCTAAAGTGGTTGCACTATATATATGACAATGCTTTATCAGGTAAAAAGTCTTTGGTTATACAATAAAAAATGCTATGGTGCTGTAAGACAAGCAATTGTTTGGGCATACTGAGCAGTGGCTTGGATCATCTTGGAACCCAAGTATGTATTGAACCCATGCCAGCAAGTCATAGAAAATGTGCCTCTGGTGAGTGAACAGGACAGTGATCCTAGACAGCACATGGCTGGCGAGGGAAGTACATTCAGAATTTGCTGTTGGATTCAAAAGTCAGATAACAGCAAAATTAGGACTTAACACATAAGGCAGACAATCATTATGAGCACAGCATATGGGAGGAAAGGAAAACCTCTAAAATGAGTGTACTTAGAATACTGAGAAAATACACAACAGATATTCAAATCATGAGAAAATGCAGCAGGAAAAACAAAGTAATGAAAAACTGTCATGGGACACATAAAATGAGATCCCATCTCCAAGAGAAAAGAACCCAGAATGACAGACTTCCCAAAGAAGGGTTTGACTAGTTTTCCATGAAAATGAAGTGAAACTTGCTACCCACATGTATAATAGATTACTCACACTTTGTTATCTATTCATTCATGTAGTTAAGTGTGCATAATGCTCAGTTTAAAGCACACTCTTGGCCACTCACATACTGTATATGCACAGTGGTTTACTACCTTCAGGAACTAACAATCACAGGGATGGGTAGTCACACCAAGATTAGAAAGAACATCATGTATCAATTAGAGAACTGAAAAATGACAGAATATACATTCTAAGATATATTCAGTGATCTTTCAACTGCCCTCCTTCTATGAAGATATTGAAATCAACCCACTTTCATCAGAGCTCCTACTCCTATTCATCCTAAATTATGAGATTAATCTAGATGATCTCAGTGTTCTGCTATTTCAATAATCTAGATCCACAGTCTCTCATGTCTCCTTTTCCTTCACTCTGCATGTCTGGCCAAGTAACCACTGCAAATAGTAGCACTAGCACCTTCACAAAGCAGTACAGGCCACGATGTGGCCAAAGTTCAAATATTCAGATAGTTTTGAAAGTAATGTAAAACTAGGGTATTCTCATTTTTTCAAGAAATGGCTAATACATGACCAAGATCAAAAGGTCTGAAAAAGGGATTAGCACATTTTAAGTAACAGGCACTTTTCACTCTCTTACACAGAAAGAACTATAATATGAGGAGATGTGTTAGCTGATTGTATCACTTTGAGAAGTTAGGTAGGAAAAGTTTAACTAAATCAGCACTGGATTTACACACCCTAGGGTGTGGAGGACCCACCCTGACGCAGCTCTTCACCTGGAGGGTATAAAGGGGAAAGGAGAAAGGGAATGGATTTCAGAAGAGCTCCAGTCTTCCCCTTCACTTGGACGTCATCTCCTGCATTCCACTGCACACTCTTGGTTTCTGGCACAGATCCTTCATCCTGCCCATATAGACTCTTCAGTATTCCATTGTAGACCCTTAGGCCTCCTGATAGGGACTCACACAGGACACTACAGTGAGTTCCAGACCTCCAACTAAATCCTTCGGTCTCGAGTGTGCAGACAGACCTCTGCACTCTTCCTCGTCTCCTCATCTGACTCTGTGGGTAGCCACTCTGAGTCAGTCTTTTTTAGGTATATATATATATATTCCCTGCCCTTCAAGCTCATGCTGGTGGCTCCCCCCATTCCTTGGATCTCTCTTCCAAATTCCCAGTCCATTGGCTGCGTGGCAGCATCATTTTTTATATATTTTAATAATATTATATATATTATATATGTACTGTTACATATACAATATATATGTATATATCCACATGTCTTGTGTTATATGTTTTTCTCTAGTAAATGCTTACTGGTACATGTGATAACTATACTTTTGGAGTTAATTTTATATTACTCATTAAATATTTCAATTATCTTATCTTTAGCTCAAAAATCAAACACCTATTCGTCTCACAGAAAGAAAAAAAAACTTACAGAAAAATTATTCTGATATTTTGGAAACACCCAAAACAGCTAGAGCAGAGTATAAAAGACAAGGGACTTAGAGACCTGAGAAGGGCACAGGTCACAACGTCTCATTAGGCCATGGCAAAAACAGATTTTCTTCTCAGTGCAATGGGAAACAAACTCGGGCTTTTCAGGACCAGAATGAAAAGGCTGGTCAGTGTATGCCAATTTTTATTGTCTATTATGTGGCACCTAGGTACCACAGAGGTAGAATTTTTAGGTTTCTGAAAAACTGTTTCTGAAAGAACACAGCAGGAAGGAATTGGAAAGACAACATAGCTACTGCCTATGAGTCAAAAACAAAAACTCATGAAAAAATATTTTTAAAAGTGGAAATATTTTGTAAGATTGAAGAAAACAAAATTAATAAAGAATTTGTTAAGTGTGAAAAATTTGAGTCAGAGGTCATCTAAAAGAAACAGGAGAAAAAAGTCCCCAGGAGAAAAAAAAACCTCAGCAACAAATTAAATGATATTCGTGGCTGAAAGAGAAATCAGTAGGAATACATCTGAAATGTTTCTATCAACAAAAAATATTCAGCCTGGACCACACTTTTAAATTTTGTTCCTAATTCTTCAAATGTATACTTATATTTTCAATAAAACTTTTATAAACAACACACTCACAACCGACACCTGATAATTTTCTATCTCAATATGTTTCTGAAATAGAAAAAAACAATCTTGATATTACATAATTTCTATAGCTCTTTCTTAAGAATGAATCCTAAATATTCTATTTTTAATAAACCTACAGTATGGAAATATATATTCAAACTGTTGTGCAAAAATTTCAACTCTGCATATTAGATTCAGTGCTGTGTCAAGCCTATTCAAGAAATAGTATGCTTCCCAATACTAAGCAAAAATCTATTGAAAATTAAACTTTAAAAATATCAAGTATCAAAAACCTGGAACAAGTAATGTTAACACTTTCATACTGTGCAGTCAAACACTAAATAAACTCACAACAGACTCCAACAATTAGCCATCAATTGAATATGTTTGAGCCAGGAATTATTTATGTGAAAAAATTCTAAATCATATAAAGCATAAAAGATTAACTGTCAAAATACACTATAGTGGAATTCCATTTCATATCAATAATAGAAAGCAGGATTTACTAGAGAAGTGCCTTGACATAACAAAGGAGGTAGACTCTATGTTTGTGAAGACAGAATTTAACATGTATTACAGTTTCAATTAAGATAACCATGCCCCAAATAAGGAAACTGCACTTTATGTGTTTCACTGAATTTTTCACACATGATAGGAAATCTGCTGGAGGGGAAGAAGCCACATACTGGTTATTTAAAAAACACAATTCATCCCCAAAACTTCCCTTAAAGTAGCTCCAAGAAAATGCAGATACAAACTTCTCATTATGTGGGCCTATTATGCCATGGCACACTGCAAACAGTTTCAGAAAAACTGTTCTCTACTTGGACTCATGGAAACTTGGTTTTGTGATTTACAGCAAAACAGAAAGCACTTCTTTTTTAATTAAGAAACCATAGACTTTAGAATTGGAAGAAACTGAGTTTCTTGATTCAACACATTGCTCATTTGATGAAAAAATCATCCTAATAACTTGAGAAATAAATAAGTAACCATTTCTTCAGGTTTGGTGGTAATCTCACAAGAGATCCCTGCTCTCCGACTGCTCCTTCCCACTTGGAGGCACAGAGGACATTCCATTAGAATTGATGATGTGGAGATCACCACAGAAGAGCCAACTGGTGTTTTGTGTAAAATGCTGCTTAAAGATTGATTCCTTCTATTGCCTGCTGCGCAAGCACAAGGTCCCGAGTTCAATCCCCAGTACCAAAAAAGAAAAAATTGACTAACACAAACCTTCTAACAGACATAAAAATAATGTAGTTTCCACAGAAGATATTTTTCCACAATTTATTCAAAGGAAATGAAGCAGATAAAAATTCAAATGCCCCTCTTAAAACTCACAGAAAATTGTCAATCTTCAATTTCCTCAAGATGGGCTAAAATGAATGTAGAAATTGTACAGAAATCCCAGAAATCTTCTCCATATGAGAGAACTGAAGAGGTTCCACAGCTGGAGAACTTGACTCAACAATTAACCATTTACAAAGGGCAAATACCAGCATTGAACTAACCCTTAGTATCTATCATATCAAAGAAGTAGCTGGAGAATTTCAGATTGCCATAGCTTCGGAAGTAAAAGCAAGGTGTCAACAGATACTGCCCTTGTCTGCTGGGCACTCATACAGGCTTTCCGCAGGCTTAGGAGCAAAGGAGTAAAGAGTGTCCATTTCCTGGCCTCTCTACTGCTTGTCTAGGCTTCTTCTTGGGATGTAATCATTCCTGGAAACTGGATGCGCTTATCTCAGCAAATTTTAAGCCTCTGATTCCAATGCACAGTGAGTCACACATTTTCCATTTTCTATCTCCATCCAAAGCACACCAACATCCACCTATATAATTTAAATAGTAGTTCAACATATCTTTTTGTTTTTTGTTTTTTTTTTTGGCACCAAGGCTCAAATTTGGGATCTTGTGCTTGCGAGGCAGGCACCAGATCAACTGAGCTAAATCCTCAGCCCTACCATACCTCCTTTTACAGATGCATTTTTCTATCTTATTTTATTGTTTAATTGTTCATCAAGATTCCATACATTTATTTCACAGCTAGCTAATATAGACCTGCATACATTCTCAGAGTAACACTGATAATTTTGTTAAAGAATGGCAGTATCTTATTTAAAACTATTAAGAACCATAATCTCCCAGGTACCAATTATTACAATTATCATCTCTTATTATTTATTGATAAATATTTATTGGGCCCATTTTATGATAAAAGTGGTCCTTTTTCATCAGCCCTCTTTTTTCCTACGTATATCACTTCATAACTTCCCTTACTAATACTAATATCTAGCAATAATGAAACATTTAAAGTTCTCTCCTATCTCTTGACATTTTATTCAAAAGAATTAAGTATTCTCTCTCTCCAAAGAAATAGATTTGCACACTCTTGCTAAGCTCTCTGGGCTTGACTTCTACGTCTTCTGTGACAAACTAGAACTAATTAGGGACTCTTATTATGTTCTCAGTGCAGGGGCATGTATTACTAAAGAGAAAAATTATGCTTCATCAAAGTGTTTGAATATTTGGCTTCTCAGACAAGAACAAGGACCATTTTGCTGAGCCTTCCTCCAAGCCAGAGAGTCCCTCACTCCAGCCACACAGTGCTGCTGGACAGTCCTTCATCCTTCTCATCAACACTGATGCTAACAGTGTTATTTCTATCTCTCTTCTAGAGTACACGTTTTGTGACTCCAGAAACAGAATTCTTCTATGACTGTTCTCCCAGGATTTGGTGCAGAAGTCAAAGCACAAAAGATTTTCAATCAACACTCACCGAGCTAGTTAATTCTTGCCTAACTCCAAAACTAAGCTGGTGACTTAGCTCTATACATCAGTTCTGAACGAGTCATCCACTTGGATAAAATCTTCCCCAACATTACTTTTCCTGAAATATCTTCCAAATTGTAGAGTATACTCCCTGAGTGGCCCTTCTTTTCACATTTTCCAATTCATTTTCAAGTTCCTTTCATCAACTTCCCTCACCTGGTAAGCATTCTTCAATTTTAATTACATGCTTATTGTGGGTGAATCACAATTGAAGTAATTTTAGAAGGTGAGATATTTGCTAACTGTGGAAGAAATAAGCCTAATGAAATTCAAATATCTTTCCTTGCTTATTATCTAAATTTACAGCTGTTTGCATAGCTCTACTTAATGAATATAACTATTTTCATAACCAGATGAATCTCCATCTCTCTTGGTTCTGTTTAAAACTGTCTATCCACCCCCAGAAATCAAGGAATAATCTTTTCCTTTTTTTAAACTAGACTTGCCTACAGCTTTTCTCACATTTGCTATGAAAAAAGGGAAAAAATTAAAGCACATTTTGGGAGTTCCCCTGAAAAGGAGTAGAAGGAAAGTATGGAAAACAAGCAGGGAAAGAGAAGTGGGAAAGGGGAAAGGGAGAGAGGACTTCCATATGTTCGAGAATTCTTTCACAACTGACTCAAGTTAAATTATGGAGCTGCTACTCAGAATAAGCTTGAGACTGGCTAGTCCAATAACTATCACAGGCCTAAACATTTTTTTATTGTAAAGCTTGAAACAAAGTAAAAATATGGTGATATTAACCTAACAGCTACTTCATGTATTTTTCAGCCTAACCTGATTTTCCTTTTCTTCCATGTACTGTCAGAAGTTCTTCTACTGTAAAAATAATATGCACAGAATGTATAAATGCATCAGTTTTTTGCAAGTTTGTCTGAAATAGTGGAAATGAATTACTTAAGCTTAAAAGTAATATTTTAAAATTTTTAATATTTTCCAAATCTCCATATTGAATCCAGACAGCCCATATATAAAGCAGAAATGTGATGCCTTTAATGATTGTAAGACTTTTGGAATCAAATTCACACAAATTTCAGGCTTAGGTTGTCTCAGAATGATATTCTCATCAGTGTGTACTTGGAAGGAAAGGAATGGATGAAGTAGGTGGGAGATAACCTTACAAGAGTCTACAAGCACAGAAAGCTGATTAGTCTGGCTCACTGTTCACTTCCATAAGTCGCTAGTTAAAGCTCTTTGTGGGCTACTTGCCTTTGTAGGTGTATAAGCTCCTGTCTATATACATAACCTTGGCAGGGCTCCCAGAAAATGCTATCATCACAATTTCACACAATATGGAGGAACACACATTTCTTACCACTATTAGAAAATACCAAGTACACATACAACTTTCAAATCTTTCTCTTTTATAGATGCTTGTGACACACCACTGTTAGCTCTAAAAACCAAAGGCTTTTCATGGTAAAAAAAAAAAAAATACTGATCAGACCGTTCATGAACATCTATCTCCTACAATCACCTTCTAAAAGGTTTATTTCGAAGCAATTAAAAGATACTAAGATGATTAGGTAACAATATTCATCAAATTCTACTTATTTAGTCATGGCAGCTAATCAATTATTGGTGAATTTGTGGTCTGTTAAAAGCTGCTATTCTGAAAAAGGACAATACTTCCTTGTAATTATTTTTCTTCTATAATTAAAGACAATGTATTTTGGTTTTATTCATGAATGACAGTGGGAGCAAAATACCCTTACAGACATGGCCACCACAAATCTCCACTCTAGCCCACTCCCACCTCCAAACCACACCAGTCTCTGATCCTGGTAGACTGGAAAGGAAGGCATCTCAGGCTACAGAAGACGGCTCAGCCATGAAATAGAAAGTTTCTAGGTCACTGAGTCACTCTGACAAACACTCCTCTAAATAGAAATTCCTGTGTCAAACATCAGTGGCATTGAAACAAACTGAAATTAGGGGATAGGTGTTTATTAAGCATAGCTTTCCATAACTACTATACCAACTGCAAAATAATGTTTTCTTACCATTATCTGGATTCACTTTTTGCAGAATTTATAAAAATCATTTATCAGCACTCACATTCTCATCAAAGTTTAAAAGATCATTAAATAAATTCTGTCTATTTCTTTTAAGAGATGTTACTTTAGTCAAAGGTGCAGTTCTTCATCTGTTTGGCATTTTCAGAGCTTAATTCAAGTTAACTTAGGGGGACTGAAAACTCTGAGAGACATTAAAGAAAACAGAGGGGAAGAACATTCAGGGGAATTTTTATAAACAAAACATGAAATTTTTTTAAAAGGAGAGCAATCTTTTTCCATTAAGTTTATTGGTACTTTTCAGTTATACAGTACAGTTACATTCATCAGTGGAATCTTGTACCTTTACATGATGATATATCTTGGTTATTTTTCCTCATTCCCCTGCCCTCCCTTCACCCCCTCCACCCTTCTCTTTTACAAAGACTCTGTTTTCATTTTTCCCTTTTCTCATATTTTTTCTTTTCCCTTCTTTCCTTTCCCCTACCCTTCCAACTTCCCTTACTCCTTTAGCCCTTTTTGTCCTATTTCAGATTATTAATTATACAATTTGAAACTTATTTACACTTTTAGTCAATTTTTAAAAGGTTGAAACAAAGTCAGTATTCAAATCCATGTTGAGCATTGGGGAAAACAAAATAAATGAAAAAGGCATTGCATTCTTAGGAGCTTAGAGGGGTATCTGCTTGTACATTCTTCAGTCAGATTTTCTCAGCTTTACCCTTTTTTATTCCAGGATCTCACATTATACTTGGTATTCATGTTTCTATAGGCTACTGTAGGCTGTGACAAGTTCTGACATTTTTCTTGTTTTTGATGAGCTTGACAATTTTGAGAAGTACTGTTCAGGCTTTAATATAATATTCCTCATTTAAGATTTGTCTTATATTTTCTCATGATTAAACTAAGGTTGTGTATTTTTGAGAAGAAAACCACAGATATAAAATGCTTTGGTCATCATTTACTGTTCAGGCTTTAATATAATATTCCTCATTTAAGATTTGTCTTATATTTTCTCATGATTAAGGTTGTGTATTTTTGAGAAGAAAACCACAGATATAAAATGCTTTGGTCATCACCACATAAATTATCAACCTGATTTATCACTGAAGACATTAAATTTCATCACCTCACTGAGGTAGTTTTTGGCAGATATCTGTTCTACAAAGTTACTCCCTCATTTCCTGTGGTACTCTTTGGAGAAGCTCACTGTATGTGTAGAGTGGGGAGTTATGTTCCATAAAGTATTAAAAATTATCCTGTATGGGGAATCTGTCTATTCTCCCCATTCTTACTTATTCAATCATATATTTGTGTTAGTTTGGATTTGTAGATTATTTCATATTTTGGGTTATAATTTAATAATACTGCTTTATTTTATTATTCAAATTATACCAGCAACTGGCTATGGGGAGCTCTTTCAAGTGGTACCTTCCAATGATATCTTCCTCTGATATATATCCCCATGATTGTATTTTCCTTTGATTACTTCCTTACTTTCTAGCCATTCAAGACAGTCTGGGCTCATATTGTATATTTCTGCCACTGCTTTGATTAATCATTTCTTCAAGGCTCCTTCATTCTTTTCTTGGGAGAATAGCAAAGTTCTGGATGCTAGATATGCTCATTGCTTTTACGCTCTCTCAGCTAACAAGTAATGGAAAATTAGTCAGCATAGTAGTCTATACATATTTCTCCATATAGCCACCTGAGTCTACAGTAAGCTAAATCAGATGTTATGATTTTAATGAATTTAACCTTTATATGGTATTCTCCCCCAAGACCTGCCACTCTAGCCTACTGACAGGGAAATCATCTAATGAATCAAATATTACATGCTCTTTCCCATGATTTGTAAAGTCATGGACTGGCAATGTATTTTTGTTAGGCACTGACAATAGAATTGCAATTTCATGTCTTCATTGGGCCTATTTGGGTGCAGTTTTTAAGGTGGGTTAGGGCGAGAGATAAAGGCACAGTCGTGACCTTGGATCAACTGAGGTCATCCTATCACTCAGCAGCCTTCTCTTCTCTTTTCTCTAAACTCTATCTGCTCCCTCACTGCCATCTCCTCTTTTGAAAATTACTGACGTCATACTCTCCTGACCAGGTTAGAAAAGGGAACATAACAATCTTTCTAAAAATGGAATGAGCCTACACTTTTCTGAAATACATTCATCATCTCACAGAAATGTATTACAAAAGTCACTTTACCCACACGTGTGCAATGCTTAAGACAGTTATGGAGTATCACTGCAGTGATGACAGATGCAGTTGTTCATTTAGCAAATGGAAGTTATGGGAGGAGAGCTTGCCAGATGTATTCCTGAAAACTAGCTACTGCTTTCTGCTCTACAATGTCATGTTCTTAAAAGTTACATTTTAATATTCTAGCTAGCTTTTTGCAATCTCAATTTTGATGTTGTTTTAAGTCTGGCTCTCAACCTGATATCCTTGACTTGTTTCATGAACAAGCCTGGCTCCATTAGAAATGTCTGTTTTCCATGGACACTAAAACTAAAGACTCTAAAGTTCAGATTACTTCAAACTGATTTCACCACTGGTCTGCTACCTGAAGGTAAACAGCTCTGCCCTGTGCTACTCTAAAAGGGTTTCTCCAAGAGTTCTTGATAATCAGCATAATTTTTGACATTTGATACTGGAAGTGTCTATCTTTCCCAAAAGTGTCATTTTTGAGTGGGACAATGGATACTGAGAAAGGTTAGGTCCTTCTCTTTAAGGCAAGTGGCATTCCGCTGGGGCCAGAAGGACTAAGTGGTTGGGTTGAAATGTAGAAGGTTTCAAACCTTCTACAGGTATGACATGTCTATTGTCTTGAAAGGAAAGTAGAAATTTCCTTTCAAGTGATAAGTGAGCAGACAGGTGAAGAATGTTCCAGAGAGCAATGAGGACCCCAAAAGTACAGAAGCAGCAGTAAACTGTTTCACTGAGCATTGGAAAGTATTCAGGAATGGAACCCACAGGATAGCACAGAGGGGAGAAAAGTCAGAGGTGATAGGAGCTATAATGAATGGAATTTATAAACTGTGATCAGAAGCTTGGAAATAACCTTGGCTTTTGAGAAACTACTAAGGAATATCAAGCTGTACAGTGACACAAACAGATTTTCTGCAAATATTGACTATAATCATTTTGCTGTTGGAGCTATAATCTCATACACCATGACAGAGGAAACCTTCAACAGTTAAATATCCATTTATCAATCTTTGCATAGGATCTGGCCAGTACGGTAAACCCCTCTATCATGTTCCCAACAGCTCCTTCCCCATTAAAGTGTGGAGAGTGGCCATCACCATTCCTGGGTGCTCATACACATTCTCATGGGCACACACTTTCTCTGCAACTGCAAAACAAGAGCCTGAAGGCCTGGTCCAAAACAGGTGCACAGAGATGGAGCTTTACATGCACTTCTGCCCTGTTTTATCTTAACAGCTTAATTTTCTGATTAGTGTTTACAGACTTCAGAAATAAGAAATAGGTGTTTGGGAGATTTGGAGAAATAAAACAAGAATGGGGAATGAGGAATCAGCTCAAGGACTGTAAACAGGAGAACACTCAGGGTGTTCTCTATTTCCAGAATGTATGCGGCTTACTTCAGCTGTTTTTCAGTTTTATCTCTCATTAATGAACTAAATCTTGCACTTACAAAGCAATGAAATTCTAATACCTCTAAAATAACCCAAAAGCATCAACCCAAGAGTTGGTTCTGAACACTGGACCAGATGAAGGCAAACGTATAACTACTGTAGGAACAGAAATGCATGCAAAGAAAAGAAACAGAAAAAGAGGCAAGGGGCAAAATTACAAACAAAAACATTGAAAAAAGACTGAGAAAACTCACTTTTGGGGGAATTCAAACAAAATAAGATCTTTTTTAAAAAGTTTTAAAATAAGCACATGGAAGACATCTCTGATTACTGCCAAAAGTGCAGAACTCTAATCCTTCATGTTCCAGTAAGCATGAGTTGCCCACCCTTAGCACATGGCTCAGAGATTAAGGTTTACCTAACCCATATGGTAGGTGGTGGTGACAGTGGCGTGTTGTGCAACAAACACACAATTCAGATCTGACTAAAGGGATGGGGGGAGGCAGTATGTTGCAGCCTAAATGGAGAGATTTTCCTGTCAGCTTGCAGAGACCAAATCCATTTGACACCATCCCCCTTTCTGCTTTGAACCTAAATCTCCTAGGTGGACTGGAGAGTAACTAGAACTAACATTCTATAACCTATACAAAGAAAAAGCATCAACATTGTGAACTGGAGATACAAAGGCAAGGAAGCTGAGCACCTATTGGCCATGAACATCCAAAACCAAATCTGTTTTCCTTCAGCCTTCTCACTAGTAACAAAAGCCTCACAATTATATCCACTTTAGCCAGATTCTCCATTGTTTATGCAAACTTATAGGTTTAAAACACTCAGAAATATAAATGAAACAGTAATATTCATAAAGTAAAAGAAATAAAGTATGTGACAAAATTGTGAATATGAATCAGATGCCACTGTGTATTAAAGCTAAATAAAAATCTGTAAATAAAACCATGAGCAAAATAAACTACACAAATCAGAGGAAAAAATAATGAAGTAAAAGAATTCATGGTAAGGCTAGGGATTTAGCTCAGTGGTTCTGCATCCTGCCTTACAAGTGCAAGGAACCAAGTTCGATCTCCAGTACTAAAAGATAAAAGAAAGAAAGAAAGAAAAAAAGAATTGAGGGTGAAACAGATCTAAGACATAGCACAAAAAGATCAAGATCCTTAAGATATAAATGGCTGAAACTTTCACTAGACTGATAGAAGATATGCAAACTAAAAATATTTTCATTCCTAGGCAGAAGATTTGAAAAATGAAAGATATCAATAATTGAAAGAAAATGTTAAATGTTATTTGGTTAATGAAAGAGAAATGATAAATGTCAAAAGACAATGCCAAAAATAACTACAAATTGTACAGCCACCAACTGATAATTTTATTAGTATGATAAAGTTTGATTCAAGAGTAAGAGAAAACATAAAGTAACAAATACAAAAACACACACTGAAATATATACTAAATAAGAAGATAAAATTAAACAAAAATAAGGGTTAAGATGCAAAAACAATGAATGTAGGAAGACCCGAGTAAATGGATTAAGTAGATGATAGGCAAATTAATACTAGGAAAGCAGAGTGATAGTTTTACCACAGAAAGTTGTCTTCATTTACTCATTTTTATTTATTTTACATCTCTAATGTAGTTTTAAATCTTTAAATTTCTAATGTAGTTTTAATAATGACACATGCTCACCATGACAAGATCAAACACCAAAAAAGAATCAATAAACTGAACAAGGTTATCATTTCATAAATTCCACACACATAATTACTTAGTGTTGACTTTCTATTATATATTCTTGCAGACTTAGATCTCCTTATAAAATCATATTGCACGATAATTTTGGGATGAAGGGATGTTACTAAATATTAACACTACACATATTTTTGCTCTTCATCATTTTTAAATCTAATAACGTCAAAAATATACTTACGTGCCAGTGATACGGTTCTATTTTTTTAATGTGTGGATACATATTATAAGCAGGGGTCACCTAAGTTATTCATTAAGAAACAGATAGTAAATATGTTCAGTCTTGAGAGACATGAGACATCTGTGAAAACTTCTAAAAAACTGTGTTATAGCATGGAACCAGCCACAGTGTCTTAGTCAATTTTTCAACCCTAGGATAAAATACCTGACACCCACAATTTAAAGGCAGAGAGGTTTATTTTGCTTCTCATTTTAGAAGTTTCCCTGCTTGCATGGTTGGCAGCATGGTTAAAGGGCCTGAGCAAGAGGAAAGCCGCTCACCTCATGCCAGCCAGGAAATAAGGAGTAAAAGAAGCCTCGAAGGGAGATGGACCTTCCAGGACACACACCCAGTCACCTACCTCTTCCCACTAGACCCTACCACCTCAAAGCAAGTCAGCTGTACATAATCCAATCCACCTTTCAAAAGCCCACCTGTGAGTGCATGAAGGTATATCAATAAACACAATAGACTTCTATGAGATCTACTGTAATTTTCTTATTTTTTTCAATACCAAGCTCTCCTTACACTGAGTAAACAAAAATAAATGATGTGGCACATAAAAGAGTAGAGAAGACATTGCCTTTAATGTTGAGTTTACTTATTAATGTTCTATATCCAACATAACTACCACAATTACATGGTTCTGTTTTTTTATTCATAATCTCAATCTTTACTTGGCTAGATCTTCTAGATCACCTGGTCTCCTGATACAATATTTCTAAGAACACATTATTATAAAATTGAATTTAGCATATCTCTATGTTATTCAAATACTTCCATAAACTTTACTGCAAAATGGAATTTTCTATCCTGTGATCTTTATGAAAAATGAAAAAATATGAATAAGCTAGAGATGACATTTGGCATATAACTATCTACCAACTAATTTCTTTTACAATAAAATGTAGGATTTGAAAAGCCTTAGAATTTTATAAAAAAATTTTTTCAGTGTGATAAATGTGAAAGCTATGTAAAACCAGTTTATTCATTGTCATCAGTATAGCCTAGTGCAGCTATATTGAACCATTTGGAGGCTGAGTGCCCAAACTGCAATACCAAACTCACTTATTTATTGCAAAATGCCAACACTGTAATTAAACCCAAATGTTCTACTGCTGGGGCAAAGCTAGGGAGAACTGCTTGGTGTGCCAACAGACAGGGCTCTGTGTGCTCAAAATGACACACATGCCATGGGATCACTACCTTGGGTCTAGTTAGGAGGGCAGGCTATGAAATCATGCTACCTATTCTTGTTTGAATCCAGACCTTGCACCACCTAGCTTGCTGACTTCAAGCAAGTCATTTAACCCAATGGTATTTTGTTGCCTAACTATCACAAGAATAACAAAATTCATACCACAAGATTGTTTCATAGCTCAAATAAGATAATCCATGCATATTGCTTGAAGAAAATATGATATGTAGGGAACCCTTGATTAAGGGTTAGTTATCATTATTAGTCATCATTTGGTCTTTAATTATTATCTCAAAAATATTTGAAGTAAAAAAGCCACTCATAGGATCCATTACCTGAAGAGACAAACACAAGATGTCTGTTTTGAACACTGATCTAATTAACCATCATTTATTTCACCATAAACATCATCATCATCATCATCATCACTATTATTTTATATGTAGAATTACAGGCTCTTGACAAAGGGTAGTAGAAATACTTCTCAAACAGTTTAAAAATAAAAACAAGTAATATTCCAAATAAAAACTACATCTACATTCTAAAAATTTATAAATAGATTAACTGAAAGCATCTTCACAATCAGTAATCACAGAAAAACTATGAGGTAAATACACTTTTCTGTGTTCAAAGATTGACTACATTTTAAAAACTGTTACAAAAAGAGATCCAGAGGCACACACATAAACATCACTTTTTGCTCTGAACATTGTATAGCGTCACTATACTAATGAGGAATGTTTTCAGTTTGGCAAAACTGGGAGGTGAAGTCAAGCATTACAGAAATTGCTTACAGAAAGCATTTGTAAAGAAATTTACTGAAGTCAATTCCCAAGCAGAACAAATTTTCTATCATGATAACTTAAATATACAAAGTCATGCTAAATTAATTAGAAATTCATCTCTTAATTAATTACAAATGCCATTGTAGTTCAACACAAGAATGCTTCTTAAATGTAGATATTTTCAACACCTTTACTGTGTAAAAATTTACAAAAGCGATACAGAATAAAATCATATAAACAGAAATGTATCTTACACAAATTCTTAATTAGCACATACCTAACTTCCCTGAGCCATCAATTTAAATTTTCATTATTTTTAATCCTAGATATGAGACTTTTTAGAGGCTTCACAGAAAGTACAAACCAAAAGCACATTTTTAATAGTAACAGAACAGGAAAATCATGTGAGGTTTTCTTAACATCCAACTTTAATCCATTTTTATGCTTTATTTTTCCATAAATATTAGGCAGAAATTATTTTTAAAATATCATAACAAACAAATATATGACTTCTTCTGTGCTCTCATGTGCAATAACTTAAGTAAAGCTCATTCTGAGATAGCACTATGATTTAGACCCAAAAGACTCGTGTGTTTAGAGATAGAGCTTTTGGAAAGTGACTGAATCGTAGGATTATCCGAGGATCCAAGCACTGATGAATTAGTTCACAGCTGAATGTGCTGTTAGGAGGTGGGGTTCGCTGAAGGAGCATGCCTTCCAAGGGTACCTCCCTATCTCTCTCTGGCTCTTCCTGCTCTTTCTGTTTCCTGGCTGCCATGAGTTCAGCAGCTTTCCTTTGCCATCCCATTTTTGCCTTGGAGCCAGCCCATCATAGATTGGAAGCTTTGAAGCCACAGCCCCAATAAATCATCCTCCTTTAACTAACAGCTGTCAGGTACTTTGTTGTGGCAACACTGGTAATCCAAATGTTTCCCCCAAACAAGTTAACATTTGATGTAAAATACTCACGCGTGCCAAATGGAGATTTTTATTGAGTGTATTGACTGTCCCCTAAAAATGAATCATTGCTGCTATGTGTATTCTCACTAGATGAGCCAAGATTTTATGTAGGATGAGTTTAGCCAGGCCTGGTGCCTCACACCTGTAATCCCAGCATTCTTGAGGTGAGGTAGGAAGATCGCAAGTGCAAGCCTTGCCTGGGCAACTTAGTGATTTAGTGAGTCTGTCTCAAAATTTAAAAAAAGAAAGGGCTGGAGATGTAGCTCAGTGAGAAGGCCTTAGGTTTAACCCCAGTACCACAAAAAATCAAACAGTTAATTATTTAGAGTATATGCTCATAAAATAGTTTTTTATTAAAACAGTCTGTGTAATAAAAAAAATTAATTCCTACCAAAGAGGGAAAAAACACCACAAAACCAAGGATTCCAATTTAGACACTGCTGTCAAAAGTATTTGAGGTCAGCATAATTAAAATTCAAACAGCTTTTGTCAAGTTGACAGCAAAGCACCTATAAAATGTATTCTACCTCATACATCTCTTTTTATCTTATTGAGTTTATTGGTACATTTTAGGCATGCAGTACAGTTATACACATCATTGGGATCTTGTACCTTTACATGACAGGTCTTGGTTCTCATTTTTTCCCCATTCCCCTGCCCTCACTTCACCCTCTCCACTCTCCCCTATTTACAAAGACTTTGTTTCCATTTTTTCATTTTCTCATATTTTTCTTCATACATCTTAATCTGACATGGGTTATTCAAAAGAAAGAAACTGTGGTCATTATCTGACGTGGATATTGCAGTTAGGAGGAATTTGTTTTACCAGTATTGTCTCCTAACCCATAAACATGTATTTTGAAACAATAAAAAGTTGCTAAACTTACAAAATAAAAGTAATATAAAATGTGCTCATCAAAAAGCATTCTGGAATAAAATTTAGTAGGTGAGTATTTCTCAGATTCTGCAGAATTATAGCAATTTAGTTAAACTTTTGTATCATGGGAGACCTACTGGATGGGAGAGAGATAACAAAAGCAATACTTGAAAGAGCCCTCTTCTATTCATATACTGTACTGATCTTCAACCCACTCTTTCAACTCATGGCACTACAAATCTGTATTAACCATGTCAAAACATGAAGTTATTTATGACATTGACTCCATATTATTCAGTACAACAAATAGAAACTGCATTTTTAATATAGAGGTTTCTTTTCCATAAACTACAGTAAATCCTATGGCTAAAAAGGAGTCTGGTTATGGAGGAACCAGGTAAAATGAAAAAAACATTGCAATAATTTCTTCAAGCACACTGGATTCAGAACCTACGCTCTGCCAACTGCTGTATCATTGTCCTCTATCTAATCACCTCTGTAGCAGCTCACTTCAGACTTCCTCTCCATAGAAGTCCTTCCTGACCTCCTGACGTTAGGGACTGTGTATGTACTAATGACATCTGTACTTCACGTGAAAAAGGACTTTTTATATATTTAACAGAATAATTATGTTTAATACTTATCTCCTGCCTTTTACCTAGATGAGACCCCTGAAAAAAGAAGCTGTATCTCTCTTCTTCACTATATCAAAGTTTTGAGACAACACCTTGGCACTATCTTCGTTTGGTTAAGTATCAACCCTATGCACTTCATAAACATTTATGTATTCATAAAGTATGCATACTGATATTTTATCTAAATGAAGCACTTATATAAATGGTACAGTACATGAATTCATATGAGTGATTATTATATTCTTGACCCTCTTCTATTTTAGAGACATAGCTTGCATATAACCAGGCAACATTTGGTGTGTTAATGTAAGTGGTTATTCAAGATCACACTGACTTCCTTTCATGTTATTTTTAACAGCTTTATCCTGCATAAGAGCACATATTTAATATACAGATTGATATGTGCAGCCACAACCTCTGTAAGATAATGGAGATATCCGATATCCCATTACTTCCTCATGTCCCTTTATCATCTTTCACCTTCTCCCATTCATCTTCACTTTTCCTTCTCGGGGAATTACTGACACATTTTTTAGCACAAGTTACTGTTTTATATAAATAAAATAATACGGTGTGCATTATTTCAGTTTGCATAATCATCTTGGGAGTCGTCCATGTTGTTTGTTCATTCTTTTAGTCTCATTCTATTTCATGTAAACGCATTCCTTCATTCACTCATGTGTTCATGAACATCAAACTAGTTTCCAGTTTTCGACTACTATACATGAAACTGCTATAAGAAATAATTTACATGTCTCTGTGGGGATATATGGTAAGGTATATTTAACTAAGAAACACAATTTCCAAACTGTTTCTTCCATTTTACTTTCTCATCAGCACGTGAGAATTTCTATTGGTGTTGTATCAGTTTTTCTAATTTGAAGTATTTGAATAGTGTGTACCACACTATGGTTCTAATATGTATTTTAATGACTAATAATGTTGAAATTATTTTTATATGCTCATTTGACTCCTGTTGTAAGGGTGGTTCCTACGTAAATGACTGTGTTCATTTCGATATAATGATGAATTTTATATAAATGTTTCTGCTTAAATCATTTGTTCATATTTTAAATTTTTTTGTGTGTTTCTTTATTGAGTAGTGAGATACCCCTATATTTTCTAAATGCAAGTTTCTTAACATATAGATACTTTGTGAATATTTTCCTTCATTTTATGGTTGGCCTTTTCACTCTTATAATACTGTCTTTCAAAAAATAAAATTAAAGATTTTACTTTTCAAAAGAAATTCCACTTATTCATTTGTTTCACAGACTCTGTTTTTTGTGTTGCATCAAACACAAGATTTCTTTTTATGTTTCCATCTAGAAGTTTTAGCTTTAACTGCCATAGTTTAAATATATTTTATTTTGAGTAAATGTTGTTATACGAGTTATTGATGGGAGAGTTTTCTTTACTTTTTGTAGGTTTGTTTTGTACACAGCTGAACAAATGTCACACCATCCATTTGAGGATTCATTTTGCAAAGATCTGCTTTTGTATCTCTGTCAAAAATCATTTGTCTGTATATATGTTGGTTTATATCTGGACTTTTTGTTTTCTTATTCTTTTCTTTTTGTTGTCATATGTCTGTTTTTCAGAACTAAGGACTGAATCCAAGGGCAATCTACCGCTAAGATACATCCCCAACCCTTTTTATTTTTTTTTCCATTAAGTGGCTAAACTGCCACAGCTGGGATCTGCACTTGTGATCCTTCCTCACTCAGCCTCCCAGAGCACAGGGATTACAGATGTGTACCACCAAATTCACTTGTTTACTTAATCCCATCTACTTGTCCATCTTGGTACCAATACCACACTGTCTTCATGACTATACTTTTAAATAAATCTTAAATTGTATAGTATAGTCCTGCCTATACAAAATTATTTTCCTTTTCTGAATCCACAGAATTTCCATATTTTCTTATTTTCTCCCTTGTACTTTTTCATGTACAGGTCATTCCCACCTTTTATAAAATATATTTCTAACTAAATCATGTATCTTAATCTTATTATAAATGATTATACTTTAAATATATTTATTACTGATTTCTTTTGTGTCCTACAACTTTCCTCAACTCACTTATTATTCTAATAGATTCTCTGTAGAGCCCACCAGATTTTCTTCATGTTTATTCTTAGTTGACAGTTTCATAATGCAATTTTCAAAAGCTTTTACCATGGACATTGAGGTGATTTGTGGTTTTACTTTAATTGTTTGTTAATATGATGTTAAGGTAATTTATTTCTGAATATAAAGCTATTTTTGTATTCCTAGGTTAAATCTCACTTGGACATGATATAGTCTCAGTTTTATATAATGGCAGATTATATTTGGAAAGCTTCACTTACCATTTCCCATCTTTGTTCAGGAAGAATTCCGTTCTATTTTATTTTGTATTGTTTATGGTATTTTCATCTGAAACCTTGGTAGTAGATGTATAGAATGAATATTACTACCTTTGCTTCAATTTTGTGGGCAAGTTGTACAGAATTGGTGTTATTCCCAACATGATTTGCATATTTTGATGAGGAAGCCACAGTCCTGGAGTTATTTTTGTGGGAAAATTTTTAACTACAAATTGGATGTTTTGTTAGCCATTCAGCTTACTATTTCTCCTTGACCAAGCATTTGTAGTTTGTGTCCTTGAAGGTAGCCATCTCACTCACCTAAATTGTTCAATTTACTGCATAAAGTTCTTCAAAATATCCCCATAACCCTTTTAATACCTGTGGACCTATTATTAATGAAGCCACTGTCCTGCTTTGGCTATTTTACGTGTACATTTTTTACTCTTCCTAGCCTTGCTAAAAACATTTATTAAACTTTCCAAGAAATTTGCTTTTGTTTTCAATGATTTTTCTACATAGATTTTTCTTTCAGATTTTCCTTCTTGTAGTATCATTTCATTATTTTTTAATTTTTTTCATTTTTTCTAGTTTTTTATGGTAAAACTGAACCAGAGACATTATCTCTTTTTTAATATGGTGAATGCTGAATCTTCTTCTAAAAACAACCTTAGAGGCAACTGATAAGTTTTATATGCATTTTCATTTTTATTTAAAAATATTTTATTGATTCTATTTAAGTTGTTTTTGTTGCATGAATTGTTTAGAAATATAGTTTGTTTTTCCTAATATTTGAGATTTCCATATTTGTTGCTGTTATTGATTTCTGACTTAGTTTTATTACTGTCAGATAATATATTGTTGAAATATCAACTTATAAATTATCTTACTATATTATTTATTTACACCTTGAATTATTTTGCTTTTACTGAGATATGTTCTACTTAAAACAAAATGGTCTCTCTTGGTTAATAAACTGTCGTGCATTTGAATATAAGCATATGTTCGCTGTGGTTGAGTGAGATGGTCTCTAAATGTTAATTAGCTTCAGTAGGCCAAAAGTACTGTTTGAATTCTCTAAGTCTTTGTGATTTTCCATATTCAAATTTTATTCAGTAAAGTATGAACATTTACATTTACAATAAAAATTGATCTGCTTCTCCTTGTAGCTCCATCTAATTTTGCTTAACATGTTCTGATTTTTTTTTAACTAGGTATATACTTGTCTCCATGGCCTTTTGATCCTGGTATCAATATGAAATGAACTTCTTCATCCTTAGCAATAATATTGGCACTAAAATCTTTTTTCTTTTTTTTTTTTTTTTTTTGGTACCAGGGATTGAACCTGGGTCCTTGCACTTGCAAGGCAGGCCACCAAACCGCTGAGCTAAATCCCCTAAAATCTATTTTTTGATGTTAATATAAATCATTCCAGTTTTCTTTTGCTCAGTGTTACCAGGGTAAATCTTTTTCCATCCTTTACATTTAACTTATTTGTCTTTAAATTGTGTCCCTTATACAAAGGATATAATTGGGTCTTCCTTGTATATAAAAATCCTATAATCTCTGTAGTTTGCAGAGATGTTTTAAGATAGTTATGTTTAAAGTGATTGTTAATATGATTAAAATTTGGTCTATAGGGCAAGCCACACAGGAGCTATCTCTCAAGAAACCTCTATTTTTTTTTTTTTTTCTTTTTGTACCAGGGATCCAACTTGGGACCTTGCACTTGTGAGGCAGGGGGCAGAACCACTAAGCTAAATCCCCCACCCAACCTTTCCTACTTTTAATACTCTTAATAACAAAACAAAACAAAACAAAATTTAGTCTGGTTTTGATTTTTTTCTGTGACTATTTTTATTATCTTCTAAACTATTTTCTTCCCTTTTTAAAATTGGCTACTTTTTAATTCAATTCTACTTGTGTATTAGTACTTTTTTCAATTTTAGTTGCTGCTTTAGTATTTATAGTATACTTCTTTAACTTATCTAAGTGCACATTCAGGGAATACATTAACATTTCTACTTTTGTGGAACTTATTCTGTTGACATATATTATACTTCTATGCATTTAATTAACTCAATGTTACTTTTTGCTGAAATATGCAATGAAAATTTTCAAGAGATTTAAACAGACATCTTACATTGTTTTTACCTTTTCTACTACTCAGCTTTTTAGCACTATAAGAAATATTTGATACAGTACTATATGTATATAAAAGGAGTTTTATTTAGCTTAGTTTTTGAGACTCAAGATCAAGTATAGCATGTCCCCCTTGCTTTATCATCTGGTGGGGGCAGAAGATGGTGGCACTGAAAGAGGGACAAATAGTGACAGAGCAGGAAGAAAGAAATCAATATCAGGACCTCACATAGCCCTTCAGAAGCATGCTCCCCATGACCTGATAACCTTGCATTCAGCAACACCATTTAGAGGTCCTCAGCACCTCCAAGCACATTATCCTGGGTACCAACATTAACATACGGGCCGTTGGGGTTTGTGCAACATTCAACCACAGCACCCTGAGTATCTGTTTTCTTTAACCTTTATTCATTGATGTTAATATGTATTTCCACATGATAACATTTTTGTTCATCCTGAAATATATACTTGTGACTTGTTTAGGTAAACAGGCAGATGCTGATTTTATTTCACTTTTGTATTCTGACAAAGGGTTTTATTTTGTCTTCTTTTTTAAAGCATATTTTCATAAAGTAGAGAAGTCCACAATTTTTTGTTCTTTAAAAACCACTGTTCTATAGTCTTTCTCTTATATTGTTTAAATTGAGATATATGCTGTATTTTTCTAATTGTTATACTGTATATAATGCATGTCTCTTCCCTCTGGTAACCTTTAAAATAATTTCAAAATACTTTATCATTGTTTTGGCAGCTTTATCATAATATATTGATAAGTTTTTCTTTATATTTCTGATACAATTTTCTTCATATTTCTTAGGACTTTGTTTCACTTCTTAGGCTTCTGTCTATATAAATGTCATCAAATTCAAAGGAAGTTTGGGCATTATTTTTTCAAGTATTGTTCTGTTACTTGATTTTGTTCCATAGCTCATTGAAGGTTTTTTCCATAGTTTTGGGGTTTTATCTTTCTGTTCTACTACGAAAAGTCTTCATTGCCAGGTCTTCTGTTGTCTTGTCATGTCTGACCTATCATTTGTCCCAGCTACTGTGTTGCTCCTCTCAGGCATTGTACTTTTCCTCTTTATAATCCAGTGTGGGCCTTTAAAATTTCTTCTGCATCTCTACTTAACTATTTGAGCATCTGGAATAGTCATAAAAACTAATATAATGTCCACATCTACTAATTTTAACATCTGTGTCAGCTCTGATTGACCTTTGATTGATCTTAATCGTCATTAGGAGTCATTTTTCTGCTCCCTTGCTCACGTGATAGTGAATGGATGACAAATACTGTGCTTTCCAGACCTACCTGGCCTCTGTGCAGTTTTGTTTTCCATAAAAAATATTAAGTTTTGTTCTGTGACACAGTTAATCTCCTTGAACTATTTCAACATTTTGAGTGTCACTTTTATGATTTATTCGGCAGGACCAAACTGATGACCAGTTGGTTAAATACTCCCGTATATTACCTTCATGAATCAAATGCTCCATAATTCACTTTATCTGTACACTTAGTGTTTGGATTGTGTTTTTCGTCATTTGGAAATTTTAAATCTTTTGTTGGGGGTGTTCTGTTTTGTTTTGTTTTTCTTTTTTTTTCTCTCATTGAGTTTATTGGTGTATTTTATGTATACAGTACAGTTACATTCATCATTGGGATCTTGTACCTCTACATGACAGGTCCTGGTTCTCATTTTTCCCCTTGTCCCTGCACTCCCTTCACCCCCTCCTCCCCTCCCCCTTTACAATCACTTCATTTCCGTTATTTTTCATTTTCTCGTATTTTTTTGTTTTCCCTTATTACCTTTCCCCTTCCCTTCCCACTTTCCCTACACCTTTAGCCCTTTTCTTCCTATTTCACAATGTCAATTATCTCATTAGGATCTTATGTACTCTTACAGTTTATTCACACCAGAGAAACTATTTGGTATTTACACGTGTGACTTATTCATTTCACTTAGGAGTATATCCTCAATATGTATCCATTTTGTTATGAATGAGTCTAATTTCTCATTCATTATGGCTGAGTAGTATTCCATTACATAGAAAAACCACATCTTTATCCAGTCTTCAACTGATGGGCAAATGGGCTAACTGGGAGCCACAGCTCACAGCTACAGACAAGTATCAAAAGAGGGTATCATACCACATATCACTAGGCCAGGAAAAGATAAAAATTCAAAATTTAAGTACAGTTCTACAGAATGGGTATGAATTTCACATCATCATAAAGTTAAGGTGAAGTATAAAATCAAAATATCCTAAGTCAAAGGCTATTTACACATACAACAGACTGCATAACAGGTAACACTGAGGAAAAAATCTATTTATGAGTTCTTGAAACAGATAGGATAAGGGAATATGAATATATTATGTAAGATAGTGCAATTTATGACAAAGATGAAGAGAGAGATACGAGAAACACTTTTATGCAGTCTGATGTTAACACGAACTGTACACTGAATACAATGGAGAGCAAGAGCCCAAAGAAGACAACCTGGTTCAACCTGGTTCCTGGCTTTGGCTCTTCAGGTTAGTGGTGCAGGCACACAAGAAAGAAATACCAGAGCAATCTGACAATTCAGAACAAAACGAGTTTAATTTTAGATGTACTGCATTTGGGACAGTTATGAGTGTACACATCTAGGGAGTAGTTGCAAAGAGGTCTAAAAGCTCAAGAGAGAGTTTTGTGCCCAAAACAGAGATTTTTGAGTCACTTGCACATTCAGTAAATATAGCAGATAAATAATAAGAATAGACTAAATTGCCCAGAGAACATAAGTAGAGCAAAGATCAAGGTGAAATACAGGACCTGAAGGAAAGCACATATGTACAAATGGGAGGAAAACTGATGTAAGAAGACAAAATGGGGGGCCAACTCTAGGATAAAACAGATGGAAGTGGGATGGTTAGCCACAAGAGCTTTGGCCATGATGGATGGTCAAAATTGACTAAGATGTAAAATGCATGGGAGTGTCAGAGTGAACCAAGAAAGGAATCCAGATCTTTGAGTAGGGCGGTTGGCTAATCATTACTTTCCTTGATCAGCATCTACAATGGCAGCTGAAGCCAGAAGGTAATGCATCAAGACAGATAATTAATCTTTTTTAAAAAGCATTGAGAAAAGAGAACACAAGAGCTGGGAAAGTGATGGGGAGATATCAAAAATTTCACTTTCATTGTTTCATGTTTCAAATAAAAATGGAATCCACAATAATGACAAAAATGATTGTGTTTTTAGAAAGGGAGAAACTTTAGAATGCTTATAACCTCTGTGTATGGCTATTGCATTAAGTAATGATGTGAAATAGAGAAAAAACATGAAATTAGGGTAGAGACAAGAAGAGGGACATTCTTGTAATGCAAAACTTCTGAAAATGAAGAAATGTAATAAGAATAGGTAGGTTTTTAGTAAAATTATAGGTATTAAAGATTGAAAAAAGACATGCTGCTTAAAAGCCACAATATTATCGGCAACAGGCAACAATAACTAACATTTGCACAGGTCCTTCTATGTACGATTAACGACCCTAAACACTTTTAACCAATGTTAACTGATCTAATCTTCACAATGACTCAGATGGATGCCACTGTTATTTCCCTTTGGAAGATAAAGAAACAGGGACAAAAACAAGATACAATACTTACATTATATGACAAGATAACTTAGAGAGCATAGGCCTGAACCCAGCCTAGATGGTGAGTCCTTGCTCTTAACCTATATGGTATACTTCCCCTCTCACCAAGAAGTTACCAAGTGGAAACAGAAGGGGATCAGGAGGGGTCTTGGAGAAAACAGCTATAGAAAATGACCAGACATGGAAAAATAAAGAACCACAAAAGAAAGAAAGGCAGCACTGGAGCTTAGTGGCAATTGAAGATCCTAGACCCGGAGTGGTGCCAAACTCCATCACAGCATAATAATTCTTCAAAAGGGCTCATCACATACATACAGGAGAAAAAGGAAAAGTGTTTACAGGATGCTGTAAAATTGAGGCACAAAGTTAAGGGATTCAGAAACTCTGTGAAGATGCTGAATCAGCAGCTGCACCACATTGCAAGAGAAAGGGTCAAAGAGGAAAGACAAAAAAAGCAAGAGAAGAGTGATAAGGTAGGGGGAGTTAATGGCCTAGAAGTGTATCTTAAAAGAGAAAAGCCAGGACAATGAGAATGAAGATATACTATAAGAGGTGGCAAAAAAATTTTTAAAAAAGGCAGTGATGAGAGGAAGAATCCTTTCTTAAGAAATCTCAAAGTGAAAAAATATAGCATTGAGAGCTGCATATTAACTAACCACTGTTTCCTTGTGTTCTGGACGATACTCCATTGTGTCCTTAATGCTCTACAACTGTAGCAATGGTCAAGGGAAAGGCTGTAATGTTCTAGGATTGAGGAACAATTAGGTGAATCATACTGAAAAGATGATGAGGGAACTGCAGCGCTGGTGAGTGTTTATTACAGACATTCAACCATGACATCCAGCTATCAGAGGACAGAAAATGAATTTGAGTTCTGACAGACTGAGATGAAGCTAGAATCTGAATGACCCAAGAAAGATTTTACTGAAAATGAGAAAATATAATTTCATTTTTTAAAACTATTCCTATGTTTACTTCCTTTGCCCAGGTGGACATTAATCTCCTTTAAAGACAGAAAACTATGCACAGTTGGCTTCTTCATAACTCACATAATTCTGAGGATTTTATGTAAGTATTAAACAAATACATGCTAGGATGAACACATAACTAAACTTGAGAGGCTCTTTAGAAAATGATTTCTGAGGTTTCAATACTTCTTACAAATCAGAAAGGAAGTTCAGAGAGGACTTGATCCAGGTAGGAGAATTACTTGAATAAAGAAGCAGATTGTCTATATGTCATGTAGGAGTCACATAGTACCTTGGATGTGCCAGCAGAGCACTGGGTAATGCAGAAAGTATGCTTTTGCTAGGTGCGAAAGGACATTTTTTTCTACTAGATGCATACAAAATTGAGATAGCATTACATAGCACAAGGTAGATTTCTGAACCATAAGGGCAAGAGTCTGTGTGTGTGTGTGTGTGTGTGTGTGTGTGTGTGTGTGTGTGTGAGAGAGAGAGAGAGAGAGAGAGAGAGAGAGAGAGAGAGAGAGAGAGAGAGACAGAGAGAGACAGAGAGAGAGAGAGACAGAGAGAGAGATGTGTGATGTTATGATGTTAAACTTGGAAAAGATCAAACCAAATTAAACAAAAAAAATTTCTAAACTTTCCAATCTCAAAATATTCTCACTAAAAGGAAAAAAAAGGAATTTTTCCACATGATCAGCTGTTCATCTGGCACTACTGCAAAAACAAATTCATCTGTTCAAAAGAATAAGAGCAAGACTGTTAAGCAAGGCAAGTGATTTAACCTACTAATCCCACAGAAAAACATTTAAGCTATCTTTAACCAGCATTACTGAGGAAAAAGTGAAAAGGCAAAAAAGTAGTCAAATTCAAGAGAAATAACCAATAAAATAAAACACATTCTATAAGAACATGCCTGAAGAAGTGTACTCATATATCAAATGCATATAGGTTTTCATAAACTAACACTACCATTCCACCTCCCCCAAAGTAAGATGCAATAGGAAACCAATATTCCCTCAGAACCTTTGGTCTTCTAGGCTCAGAAAGATTTACAAAGCTTAAAATACAATAGAAATCTGATCCAATGACAGTCAGCAGCAGAGTTCTATCTATGATTTTCCTTTGAAGGGATTCAACATAAGACATATATAGCTGGAATATTCCATATATAAACCCGAGATGTTAAGTTTAAATCACTGAAGCTGAATCTTAAGGTACACTGTTCTTCTGTCCACTGCAGGTCCTTTCTTATGAATATATCTAATTCTATGGCCAATCAATGTCATTAGGAGGGATAATGCAGTAGCACCAGAAGCATTCCCTCATAGCATGTGTTTCAATATGTTCTTCAAACATATGGTTAAAACAGTCAGAAGATAACATCTATAAATACCTTTTGACAATCAACTTTCACATGATGTCTCATTTGAGCTAAATTTTTTTGTTTCTTTTTTTTATTTTTTTATTTTTTTTTTGAGACAGGATTCCACTATGTAGTTGAAACTGACCCGGAACTCACTATGTAGTCCAGGCTGGTCTCAAACTCATAGCAATTCTCCTGCCTCAGCCTCCCCCATGCTGGGATTACCAGCATGCACCACCACTCCCAACTCTTAAATTTTTTCTAAATAGTGTTTTGATACAAGCCAGAATACTAGGTTAAGTGGTCAAATGCAAACTAAAATAGAATAGAATTTCACAGGAAAATATTCAAATCATCACATTTACTGGTGGCAGAATTGTATAATAACTTGCTTCTTATAAATAATAAAAGCCCTGCTTATTTGTATTTAATTTCATATGCTGAATATTTGAATTTATGTACCAACCTAAAGATGCTCCCCATATTTCCTAAAGAAATATAAATGCCCTGTTGGATAACTAAAAGGCAGGAAAATGGAAAACAACATCTTACTGCCGTCAAGTCTTTGTGCTTAGAGAAAAATAAAATGGTGAAATTTATTAGTCAGAAAGGGTTTCTTTTCTATGATAGAAACAAAAATTAAGGTAAATGATCTTTGTACATCCAAAGATTTAGATAATACCTCATTTTCATTTTGTTTCTCAAATAAAATTTGCTTTCTTATTAGATAAGTATTTTAAAAGCAAATTACTAATACTGCCAGACAATAACATGTACTGTTATTAAGCTCAAGTTATCCTCTATCAAGAAAAAAGTGAAAGCGTTATATATTTCTGATAATTAAGTCTCTCAGCCATAGAAAACATCTTGTCCTAAACAAGAAAATCTAATACATTGTAAAATACACATGCATAAATGTTTAAATATGAGAAAAACATATTTATGTCGAATTGCAAAAATGATATGAAAGAATATTTCACCATCCATTCATTCATTTGGTGAGTAAAGTTCTCCATACCAATACTTTATAATAAGTATTTTCCCATTAGTTAGAAAGTATCAGATGGTTCCTGACTAGAGCATTGTAAAAGCCAAATGGCAATAGGTTTTCATATTTTAAGAAATGAGGACAGTAGCTGAAGAACTGTTTAAAAATATAACAATCTTTTCATCTCTAAAACGTACTACAAAGAACACAGGAATTTTTTAAAAGTCTTTTCATATATACATGTTGGCAAAATACAGAACAAGATAGCATGCTAAAATATGTGTGGCTCAGCAGTGTCCCCAGGGAAAAGGCTCACATGCCCTTTCAAAGAAACAGTCATGCAAGTGTACCAAATGAAACCTGTTTTCATCAAGGTTTAAAGAAGCCTTTATTCCCCTAAGGTCAGGCTTAAAAGAAACACTGGAATGCATGTTCTGGTAACAGATACTAGCCAGTGAAAAAGCCATGCAAAGTGTCAACCCTTGAGATATCCTAGTAACAACTGCAGAAAGCTAATGCTGTCTACGGTAAAATTATTTATTGTGATCGAAGATACCTAGAAGAGGGAGTTCTAATGGCTTTCTAAATGAATTTGAAGACTGAACATGCTGGTGCTTGCCAAGATCAGTCATCAAATTCCTAGAAAGAGACAAAGACACCTCGAATTCAGAGGGAGAATGAACTTTGTCAGTTAGACTGAAGCCTTCACTAGTCATTGCTTAGATTCTCTTGGGAATAAATCTGTGTCTCAGGGAAGGGAAACCAAGATGTGGAAAATTCCACAGGAAAACAAGGTCAAACATCATTCTCTCCTTAATCAATATGAGTGCTATTTAGCATATATTTAATTTCCCCATTTCTTCAACAGCATTGGCTTGTTGGAAGCATGGCTTTGGCTCACTTGGGAAGAAATATACAAATGCCCTTCTGTTCAGGCATATATTCTCCTCAGACTGCTCAACTTTAGGGAGAGGATATCCCTCCCATACCAACACTTAAAATCATATAGCTGACATCATAGAACTAGGGATATTTCAAATCATCACTCATTAGTTATATATACCAATCACTCAGATTCATCAAGCAATTACCATGTGTTAGGCACTTTGCTAAGTCCTTTCACTCACTGCCCACACAACTCCCCAAGTGTACTATCAGGCAAATAATGCTACTATTTATCATTCCTTCATTTATGGATCCAAATCAGCAGAGACTAAGACCAACAGAGCAGGTAGTTAGCTAGAAATGAGCTGGAGCTGGGAAACGGGCAGCAGAGCTCCAGGGAATTGTAAGAAAGGCCATCGTCTAGATTTTTCAAAGAGAAGGTTCCCAGGATTCCTGAGGACAGCACTTCATAATCCTTGGGAATTCCCCCCTTAACCAATATGACATCTTTTAACCCCATACCTTGGGCACAAGACTCAAGTTACATTGTGGTGACCCTGTCTACCCAATTAAGTTTTCTTTATATGCATCTGCATTGTGGTTTTAACCCTCCTAATGGGCACTGGGCACCGCACTGGTTCTGACTAGGCTCATGTAACTTCAAAAACTTCCCTTCCAGACTTGAGGGTGAAAACCCATAGCTGAGTAGAAAAATTCCTACTAGTCATAGCCTCCTAGACCCTTCTTCACATTTTAAGGTGTCAAGAAGTATACTACCCTAACCCTTGGGGTAGATGCCTCCTATAGGGCCTACTTGGAGTGCTCCTAAATATACTTCCAAGCCCTAAGACTGCCCTGTTAGTTGCTTAATAAAATGCTTTGGTCTTTTTAATCCTTGGTCTCTGAGCCCTGTTTGTGGATCTCCCAGAAAACCTGCCCAGAGAGGTTCCAAGGGCTGGGATGTCTCCATGATGCTGAGCAGCATGCATCCCAGGCTGACCCTGACTTTCCAACAACAAAATACATTATAGTCACTTAGTTGTGCATGTTATTCTCCGTGCCTTCTATGTGGTACTTATACTAGACCTCCAGTTTTTCAATTTTGTGTATTAATCTTAACTCTAACACTTCAAATCTTCAAGAACCTTCAAGTCTTTTACTATTCAAAACTTCCACAGGGACAGGAACCTCTAATATCTCTTGGACATGTGATTCTTTCCATCTTTTTCCTTTCAGGGTTGAATATTATGTTTTTCTCAGTACATTTTCTGTCTAATTATTTAATGCATAAAAACATACACTGTAAGATGTTACGCTATATTCAATTTCCAGAAGGGGTTATTACTTCAAATATTTCACCTAGTTGTAAGATATTTAAGAATGACAGGAACTCAAGATTTTTATGATACTAATAAATATACAAATGCTAAAATAAATGCAAATATAAATTAACCAGGAAGCCAAATTCAAAACTAATGATCTGCTCTCACAATAATTTAGCAGTATGAAGTAAAACTATAAAAGATAAACAAGACACTGAAGGCTCATCCAAGTGAAATACTTTCTGTTCAATGTGTTGTGGCCTTAATATGTAGCAAAAGATCCCAGAATGAAATAATTTCAGAACTCCTTTCACTTAATCTATGAAAAAGAGACCCTAAATGATTTATGAAAAATAACATTATATACTTCCTTCCTTATCCATACCCAGGATTCTTGTGCTAACTGTGAACATGCCAGTTGTAGAATGATCTGAAATAATATTCCCAAATTCCTTCTGATAAAAGATCCTCTGGGAAATCTCTAAGCTTGCTATAATGTACTTTTCGAACTCTACTTTTGTTTTTTCTTTGAAAGGCATGCATCAATCATGAATATAGAATCTAAAAAAACAAATACTCTTAAGGAATCAAACAGAACCAAGGTGCACCAGATTGTGAAAGTATCATTTGCTGTTTATTATATTTATTTCTTGATTAATGGGCTCCAAAAAGGCATTGTCATGGAGCAGAAGAAGAGAAAGACAACCGTGGGCTCTGGACTGAAAGAGGAAACCAAAGAGCTGCTAAAGAGCTGACCTCAGAAAAGGTCATTGAGGATTCTTAGGCTGGACTCCAGCACTTTCCCAACACCTGTTCTTTGAGAGGTTTTTCATCCATGACCTCAAAAGCAGTATCTGGCACAGGAACTACTAAAACAGTCAGAGGACAAGTCATTGCCAATTTTCTTTTTTAGTTGATCTGTGTTAGTGACCAGGAAAAGTGTATTTTGGTGTCAACTCAGCTGCCTTAAGTAAGAACATCATAGTTAAAGGGTATGACATGATTAGTTGATGGCAACTGGAAGCAGAATGGAAGGGGCCAGGAACCACATATACAGTGGACTCTCAAGTTATGGCCAGCTTGACATATAAATAATTTGGGTTATGAGCAGAATTTTAGTTTTAATTTACAAACACTTGAGTTAAGACCCAAATGTCACCCACTTGCACTTCTACATGGCCTCAGATACAGATTTAACCCATATAGAGTTCTGGAAGGAACACTGCAACATTTTTTCCCATGTGGCGTTAATTGAGAAATTCTGGGCCAGTGTCTTTAAGTACACTGAGATCTGCCTGTATACAAGAGAGAGCTTTTAAAGGCTGTGTAGAGGAGCCTGAGCCTTCAACTGACCAACCTGAGTTACAATCAGACCTTGTAAAGGAAGTGAGTTCATAAGACTCTACTGTACTACTGAAGGTCTCCATGATCCACCTTGGCACACCTAGAAGTTTGCTTTACTAATATCTCCAGTGGCTCCCAAGCCAATCAAGTTGACACAATCAAGCTTAACCAGGGGAATGAAGTAGGAAAGCGGAAAAAATAGGGAGAGAGGTTGGGAAGCAGAAAACGGTCAAGAAAGAGAATCCAAGAAAGGAGTGAAAACAAAGAAAGTAGATATGAGCAGTATTACAGCACAGGCTCTAGATCAGGTGACTGGGCTTGTGCTTGTCCCTGACTGGGCATGCTGCTTACCCTCGTAGTGCCTCGGCTTCCTCATCTATGAAATGGGGCTTAATAACTTAAGCCCTGGAGTTTCTTTCAGATGTTTCCATTAAATTAACTCCAATTTCCCAAAGGGAAAAAAAGCTGACACCAGATATAATGTACACAGAGAAATCTGAGCAGTTCACAAATAAAACTGCAACTTCAATAAGGCACAAAAATAACCATGAAACAAGAAAGAAAATACTGAAAAGAACTAAACAACTAAATATGAGAAAGTCTTTCTAAGAAAGTAAAACCACTCACAATGAAACCAGGATAAAATAGTTAAGCACTTAAAGGACAGGGGGCCTGCCAGAGGCTGAGTCGGAGAACAGGAAACAGCAAGCCTGATTCCAAATAACACATCTGACCACGAAGCTGACAGAGCTCACAATAATAAATAAGAAAGGAGGCCAGGGTTTTAGGAGGTGACGTTTTTGACGGAAAATAATCAAAAGAATGCGACATTCTTGACAGTTTGATAATATCTTCAGATTTACTGCCCAACAGAGAAGCAGGGAAGGCAGTGATGTGCTGCACACTGTGGCTCCTCGGCGTCTTTATAGGCAGCCAGGGAAAGAGGGAGCACAGGACGCCATCAGGACCAAGTTCATTCCAAGCGTCTCCTTCCCTCTGTGGGCTTGTTTTACAATGGAAGCAGCATTTTTATTTCTCATTGACTTTTAGGCCACAAATGTATTATATTCTGAGGCCCTTTTAGTGTCATCCACCAAAAACGTTTGTCCTTCCCACTCTTGCCCAAGTGTGGTTGTAACGCACAGTGACTCGCTTAAATGAGAACCAAAGGCACACGGAGGTGAGCTCATGACCAGGAAACGTCACTCAGGAAGAAAAGCCTGTACTGCTGAAAACAGGGAAGCAAGCAAATCGATACTGCAATGGGATCAGGGAAAAAGGTATAGCAGGAAGGCTAGGACCAGGAGGTGAGCATGACTTCTAAGAGTTATTTCAGTGGTGGGCATGGAGGAGCAGAGAACGCCAGCAGAGAGCACAGCAGGCCAGATTAAACAAGTCCAACCAACTATGCAAGTGCATTTACCACCAGGAATCTCAAAAGTAGGAAACACATCACTAATGAGCTTTTAAATTTAAAATGTCGTTTGCTTTGCTGGTTAGCTTTGAGGCAAAATACCATATATTAAACCAATCTTACATTTCTAATCTTATATACTGTAATAATTAAACCAGAGCCACATTATATTTATTAGGAAGATGCCACAAGTATCGAAAGTACTGACAAGTAAATTCAGAAATAGTAAAAGTGTGTCTACTATTGCCATTACCATTTGAAATTGTCTTGGAAGTGTTGTCCATCACAGATGGATTAGACAAAGCAGCCAGATATTGCGAGAATTGGAAAGAGGCAAAATTACCTCTAATTGTAAATAAATGCTTAAAGAAAACAAGAAAATCAACAGGAAAAAAACAGTAAAAACCAACACTAAAATGGAAAATGTTCAAATTAACATACAGAAAACAAACACTTTCATATGTATAAACAAAAATGTACACTTCCAAATGTATATCTAATGAAACAAAAGAAACTACTTGTACAGAAATGTGAAAAAGGTACAAAAGGAGGGCATTTAAGCATTCATGAATGATCAAATAATAGACTCAAAAGAATAGGAAAAATGGTGTGTTCATAGGAAGAAATGCTCAATAAAATAAATAAATGAATTTTCCCTAACATTCTAATTTATACTAATCCAAACTAAATACTGTCAAAAATTATTGGAGTTGGATAATTTTCAATGTGAGATTTGTGTGGAGAGCAATCTATTAAAAAAAATCCAGATTCAAGAGCATAAAAATTTATGTGCTTATATGCTTTACATTTTCATTTTTTATGTCATCGATATACTGATTTTTGAATACCAACAAGAATCATACAAATGGTTTAAAACACAGAGAATATATTTAAAACATGAAAATTAATAACAATACTGAAAAAACCACAAGAATAGATTACTACAACCTCCCACTAATATTAGTGAAGATTAATAGGAAACCAACCTTCCAAAGTTAGCAAGTCCAATGTTTCAGGATAAAATTTTCTACATGAAAGTTAGACTAACAAGATAGAAGATGATGCAGTCCTTTTTTTTTGAACAAATGAAATTCTGATAGACCCAGAAATTCTAACTACTTCTTCCACTTGACAGCAGATAAGGACAACATCCAAATGATGCTGGTTTTATTGGCATGCAGAATGCAAGTCATGGGGACAGGGAAGCTATGACCCACATTTCAAAGGAAGACCTGGGAGGTCAGGCAAGGAGTCTCTGAGAAGACAGTGTGCAAAGCTATGAGAACAAAGCCAGCACTGCAGTGGAAATCCTAGGAAGCTGAAGCTGCTATGAATGTGGAAGGTCTGCTGATGGAAAGCGGAAGTCTGATAATGGAACCAGCCCAAGAAAGAGGCTATGTGAGTCAAAGCATCCAAGACTATGGAGGCCAAACCAGTGAAGCTCAAAGCCAAGTCTAGTGCCAAAAGGGCTGGCAAGAAAGGGCTTGCCAGGGCTGGCAAGGAAGCCTTTTCTTAGGGACATACCTCTCTTACTGTCTGTAAATAATTTTTTCCTTTCTTCTTTCTTGATTCTCAGTAACCCTTTGCTCCATTTATTCTGACTTTATAAAAGACTGACTTAGGATTCCTCAGAAAGTGTGGAATAATTTCTTTCCTTCACCTCTGTAAGGATGAGATGTACTTATATTTCATTTTGGTGATTTGCTATTAATCTTACAAGGTTCAGGATTTGGGTGGTTGTGTGTTGTGTTGGGGGTTAGCTATGAGGGTAGACAGGAAAGGAGAGATCAAGCACAACAGTTTGTTCTCGTTTGATGAGAGGGAGCCCAGGAATTGGAAAGATTTATAGGAGTATTTTAATGTTTTAAATTGAGTGCCACTGTGAAAATTTCCGAACCTTTGGAAAGGAGAGGGATAGCATTTCCCAGAGGTGAGCAACAGGGAGTTCCTGGATGGCTCCTTCTCACCTCCATCAGCTTGCCCTTCTGGTCTCACTACTGCCTTAGGGAAGGGGAGGAAGACAAAGCAACAGCGGGTTGGAGAAACCAGCTTCTCCCAGTCAGCCAGGAACCAGCCTTTCGGGAAGGCATGTGTTTTCAGCCAAGTCGCCTCTTAATGGGAGTGGAAATTTGGGGGATGGGGGGAGTCACTCAGCCAACTGCCTCAGTGTGCCCTACTGAAACTTGGGTTTTCCCACACAAACTGATGGATTATTATGTCTTTGGAGGATTTTTCCCCCTCTGTATTTTGTTCGTCTTCTTCAAGATATGACTTTGCTTAGTCTGGTAGGGCTCCAGCCCCACCACCAGCTACTTAAAACCTCCTGATCTCGTTTTATGTCTGAGTCTTTTTTTTTTTTCAGCTTTAATTGAGTTTATTGGTACATTTTAGGGATACAGTACAGTTACATTCATTGTTGGGATCTTGTACCTCTACATGACAAGTCTTGATTTTCATTTTTTCCCCATTCCCCTACCCTCCCTTCACCCCCTCCACCCTTCCCTATTTACAGGCATAAATTTGTTTATATTTTTTCTTTTGTTTCCATTTTTTTCTTTTCTCTTATTTTTTTACTTTTCCCATCTTAGCTTCCCCCTACCCCTCCCATTTCCCGTACACCTGAATTTGATCTACAGTTTAAAAAAAATTCTTATTCAGAAAAAGATGAGAAAAAAGGAGACATTTAAAAAATGTCAATGTTTGTGTAATTCTAGCAACTATATTCTGTACATATAAGCAATTAAAGATAAAATAAGAACCAACAACTTACTTCTTTGCCTATTTGAAAATGTTTATAACTAAGAATTAAAAACAATAGTATATAATATTTGTTGAGCATCTATCTTCTTCCTGGCATGATTCTAGTTTGCATACTGATACATTTAATTTTCCTGACAAAGTTATGAAGTAAATACAATTTCCCTTTTGTGCACAAGAAAGTGAGGTGCTCTAAAGTTTTAAAAGTTCCTTTAAATCCAGTAGCTTGATGAGAAGGCAGGCTGGTTTTGGGCTCAATTTTTAATTGATCAGAAACCCACTTGATAATCATAAAATCTAGGTTACAGAGTTTGCTTACAAAATGTACGTATCTCAATTATTCTGATCACCTCATTGACAAATACAAGTATATTTCTTCTGTTTTATAATCTTTTATTTATTGCCACATTTGCATTACATAACGTTCCTTGTGCGGAGTTGGTAAATGTACATAAAATCTCTTAGCAATTTCTTTAGTTTTGTATTTTGCACATCTAAATAGTGACCACATTGACTGCACTAAGTCATAACATCAAGTGAGTTAGATTTTGAAGAGAGTCAACATAGCATATAAATTAAAATAAGAAAATAAATTGATTTGTACCATGATATATGTGTTTTTCCTAGAAGAGTCATTTAATAATAGTGATAAAACTGATCATTCCAATGAGTTTTTCTTGGGTTTTGTGTGCACACCTTTGGTTCCATTTTCCATCAGCCATCTTTTTCCATTACTGACAATAAGAGCTTATATTATCATCAGGAAAAGCAATTTTAAATGTTTTACTTTTTATATAAAATGTTTCTTCATGTCTTCTTCACATGAAGAGATAAGAACAAGCAAGGAACTAATCAATCCAGAGAATTTTCATTCCTTTTTTTTCCTTTCTATCCTTGGGAAGACAAAGATAAATTACAAAATGAAACAAATTCAAAGTCACATGCAGAAACTAATACTACTTTTCATGTTTTTTTCAACAGCAGAAAGTGAAGAATAACCACAAAGGTATGATCATTCTCTGAGGTTCAAGGGGAACCTGTTTAACAAGAGTAGGGATGATTTAATTTCCATAGGAAAATTCAACTGTCATATATTCACCTGGCCAGTAACATAAAGAGAATTCTAACAGCCACGTGTTTTTTGGAGGGGCTAACAAGAAGTTAACTCATGAAAACGCTTTTGAGAAGTATATTAAATATAGCTCCTTTTTGACAGGAAAGGAAATTCAATGGTAAAATCAAGTTATTTCATGTCAAACTCAAAGCTGTAAATGAATTTTTATTTGAGCTGAGGGTTTTGATATTTTTCTCATGTATATAATACCAATAGTAATCTGTCAACACTATCCTTTTATCAGGAAATAGAATTGTAAGAAAAAGATTAATGAAATCAGATATAAAAAGTCACAATGATTTGTTTTCTTTTTAAATAAGAAAAAAAGTTTCTTACAAGCTCTTCATTAGCTTTTTTCTTTTACTATAACAAAATGAGAAAAAAATGACTATACTTTGCACTACTTTTCTATCTCAGCCACAACAACTTACCACAAACACAATGAGTGAAGCAACATAAATTTGTTATTTTATTGTTCAATAGGTCTGAAGTGTGACAGGGATCTGGGCCAAAATGCAAGTATCAGCCTGGCTGCATTCCTTTCTAGAAGCTCTTATGATGAATTCACTTTCTTGGTATTTAGAGTTGTTGGCTGAATTGTTCTAAGTTGTGGAACTACTGGTATTTTCTTGCTAGCTGTCAGCACAGGGCTATTTCAGCTTCTAAGGACTGCTGCATAAGAGTCCTGGTCTCATGGCTCTTTCACCATCCTTTAAAGCCAGCAGTAGGGGTGGAGTCCTTGTCTTAACACATTTCTTTGATCCTTCTTCTGTTATCGTAACTCTTGACCACAGTCATAAAAGATTCTCTGTTTATACTGACTCCTGTAATAAGATTGGGTCTGTTCAGACAGTATATAGGTTAATTTTCCTTTCTCAAGGTTCTTAACCTTAATTTTATTTGCAAAATTCTTTTTATGATGTTAATTAACATATTCACAGGCTTTGGAGATTAGAATGTAGACATCTTTGAAGGATAATTATTCAGCCTTCTACATAATTTGATGTTATAATATTGAAATTTTAACTAAATTCTTCTTCCTTATTATGAATATTCAGGCATCTTTGACTTGGGTGCTTTTCTGTTTTGTATTTTTTTTTTTTTAAATAGGGATCGACTTGGGCCCTCACACTTGCACGAGGCAGGCGGCTGAACTATTAAGCCAACTTCCCGACCCTAGAGTTGGTGTATTTACTAAGCAATTAGTAACACTAAAAGCACGTAACAAGGCAGTGGATAGTGACACAACATAAAACACCGAAATTTTCCAATCCTTCTCATGAACAACTATCTCTTTTATTGTTTTATAAATTTAGCCAGCTGCATTAATTAATTAATTATTTCACCTTAAAATTATTCAAAGGCATAAGTGGTCATTTCAAAGGATGTGGTCAATGCAAAGGATTGTGGTCAATTCCAAACTTCTGATAAGCATAAAATTATACACATGGTACTTAAAGAATTTTAATGAGGAAGACTTTTACTTCATTCTAAAAAATGCAAGTTGTTATAAACGTATGTATAGCTACTACTAGCTCTCTTGAGATATCCAAAATAATGCTATTGCACGGTCCTCTAAAATTTTCTTGAACTGATATAGAAGATATTTCATTGGAACAAATGTTCAAACTGTTCAGCACATTTGCAAAATAAAATATCAGTTATTTAGTTTATTCCTTCTATGACAGAAATAGTAGCCAATAATTAAGTTAGTGTTTGTTCCTAAAATCAACATTTCTGGAAAAGTTGTGGTCAAGGAGTAAAGTATAAGATTCAGCCACTTTGAGGCAGTGTAAGGGACCACCTTATTGCTTATGCCCAAAGCAGGCTGTGGACTGTGCAGCTGTAAAGAGTTAACACCACAATTGTCTTTTTTTACGAAGCAAATCTGGCCTGGCCTAAGCCTGCATGCTGAGGTTAATGACTCTGGCCTAAATTCTGTAACCAGAATTAAATTCTTTACTAAAATGACAAGGTTAATTATTAACCACAACCTATTTTGTCTGTTCTGTTCCTAATTCAAGAATGCTTTGTCTTTTCCTTTACAAGCCTTGCCTGCATCAGTAATATGTCCATAGCAACTACACGTCCTCTCACGTAGCCCCTTTATCTCAATCTAACTGTGATGTCACCAATAACTATAAACAGCTCTGGGTGTTTGAGGACTCTGCTTGTTCAGCCTTGTTTGCATAAGCACTGGTCATTCTGTCTCCCCACTTCTCTGTCCTTTCAATTCTGTCTTTGAGTTTTTCTTTTAATCCTGCATTAAGCACTTTTAACCTGGCACTGAGCAGGAGATTGGAATGCACTGCGGGGGTCTGATAAGGCAGAGGGATGGCAAGGTGATTGGATTAAAGGTACACTCTCTTTTTAGAACAGTAAATGTATTCTGCTTCAAGCAATTATATGAAGCAAAGCTTTCATAAACACATGCAAAGTTCAAGCACTACTAAACTGGAAACACCTGCCCTAACAAGGTATGAAAATCATGTGGGATAAAAAAATCAGTGTTATTTTAAAGCATCAATGTAATTAATATTGTAAAAGAAAATTTAGACTATTAGTGATTTAGAATGAATGAAGGTAATTCTCCCAACAATAAAAATATGATATAACTTACTTTATTTTTTTTTAATTCTTCAAGCCAAAATAATAATGGTCTTCCTTAAGGATCAAAGGGCAGATATCATTTATTGTCAAGTAACTTATCATACCATCATAAAATAGTCCAAAATAACATTTCTTAACAAAAATCATGCTCTTGTGTGATATGAATCAATATTCTTATGACACTTAACTACACACATATATTTTTAAAAACAAATATATTTTGATGTAACAATATAAGAAATTTTACCTGAAGAATTAAACAAACAAAAAAAAGTGGGAGTATGTACATGTACCTACTCCCTAAGATGACAGTAAACTGAATGTACTGTAGACATGTACTAAAAACAGAAAAAAGAAAAAAAGAAAGTAAACTAAAAATATGCCATTGTTTCAAAGAATAAAAAAGTCATTAAACATTTTGAAGCTATTTTGGAGGTGGTAAGCTAAAATTATATAATGAATATGTAGTTTTTGAAGTCCAGTTTCAAGAACCTTGAGATTAACATAGTATCTTATTCCTATCTAAAGCATGTGCCTTAAGCCATTGAACCAATGGCTCTCACATGAAAATTTTAATTGAGCTGCACTCCAATCAAAGAGGAAAATAATGAGCTTATACAAACTTACATAAAACTTAAAACATAAAACAAATATGAAGTATATGGTTTCAAACTTCCACACTCACATTTTCACTCATTTGAATAAATTCTGCTTATGTTAAACTGAAAATTAGATCTCAAGAGATTTTAGTAGGCATTTCTTTCCTAAATGATACACAATAAAGTCACTCTGAAAACAATCTTAATCTTCTTCATTTATGAATGAAATAATGTAAGTTATTTTAAAAACAATTTTAAATGTAAAGGCCTTTTATTTAAACACTGTAAATAACTGGTCTACTATTTTACAACAGGCTCAATGCCCACTGAAGTTGGAGGTTAAAGCATAAGTGAAAATTGAACACTAAAAATGAATGATATCGTGTATCAATAAACCTAAACACCCCAAAAGTTTAATTCAGATATACTAGTACTTGGTCTTACAAAAAACACACGAATGCCAACTAATAAAGCGATGAGATTCTTGTGCTAAAATCTTTACAGAGTCAAACTAATGTAGAGAATGTAACCTCTGAATATAAAATAATAATAATAATATAAATAATGTGGATGACATGTAAGTAGCATAAAATATAAAGCACAGATATTTAGATTGCCCAGTTTGGAAAATATTATTCAATGATACAATCACCACTGAAAACAAGATATAAAAAAATACATGAAATTTTCATTCCCCATAGAATTACCTTAATCCTTTTTGTTAAATTCCTATCTCTTCCTTCAGGTAACTGCAGTTGAATTTTAACAAAGCAAATAAGCTCTTTATCAACAACATATCTCTTCAATGGCAATTTATAGTAATGAATTCGCTACCACCAACAAATGTTTTCTTTCATTTGACTAAGTGGTGACTAGCTTTCATTCTTTATGTGCTTGATTCTGGGGAGGAAAAAAGTCCAGAAAAATTCAAAAATAAGTCCAAAAAAATACCAAGAAGAAATGAGAGCTAAAATAGTTCATATACTGGACTAACTACTTTGGGCTAATATTCCCATTTGGTGTTCACAGTCATCCTGAGTCCTAATATAGTTATTCTGGAGATGAAGAAATTGATATTCCATAACATTGATAAACTTGGTCAAGTTTCCCCATATCTACAGCTAGGGTACAAATCTAGATCTTTTACTCTAAAACTGGTACACTTAGACTGTACTTAACACAGATGCTTTACATTAGTTAATAGTTTATAATAAAAAATAAAGTGCCATAATTATGTGTGCTATACAAGCACCTGGCTCCCTGGTGAGAAACCATGAGATAGAACATGAAGAGAGATAGACAAATGTCTTGCTAGGGAAAAGACAGATCTACAGGAAGCAACTCCAGATCCTCCCACTGGGCATGCGAGAAAGCAACAATTACATCTACTTGGTACTGATATAGATCATCTATGTGTAGGACTTTGACTTGTTCACCTGAGGAATCACTCTTACTCTACAGCAATGTAATTAAAAATAAGTGTCCTGACTGATGATCAAGAGAAGCTCTACAGTATGTGAGGATGTCATTTAAACCAACTTATTAGAGACAAGATAATAGCATTTGGCATTCTGATATCCATGAAGGTACAGAGAACCTGAGAAGGGTGGAAAGTTGAGGTTGTTTAATTTTATTTACAGCATCTTTCTTTCAAGAGGGAATTATGGGCAGAGATTCCAATGATCAACACAATTTCAACTGCATAAAACTTTAAAAAATGTGTCTCCATAATGGATAAATTTGGAGAGCCAGACTGCACTGTAGCACAAGATTCTGCATTCCAGAAATCTGACCAAAAGCACCTATGTGTACAACTTTGAAATTGAAAATGTTTGTTTTAAAATGTTTGACATAGCTACAAAATATCAAAAAGGAAACACTGGTTTGAAATGCTTTGCTTCCATATTATGACATCAATATTTTTCTCTGTTCCTTCAAGTGACTTTGATGATGTGTTTATGCAAGATTAATTGATCAAATCATTTAACAGAATTTTTGAGCATCTTAGAGATCACTGTAAATAGCCAGCTTTTCTACAATGGCTCTTCTTGAACAAGATAGACTTTCTTGAGAAAAAATGCAAGTGGTGAACAACAAAGTCTATTTCCTGGAATTTGGTGGAGGTACACAGTACACAAAACACATCTAAAATTTCCAATGGAATTTTTCTGTAACAAATGCCAACACATGCAGCAGATGTCTGCTTTAAATCACCAATTCATAAGTACTATCAACACATTTTTCTGTGATATGAAATGATATAAATCTGTGAACAACCACAAATATCTCAGGTTATAAAGATGCACATAAAGTTTGCAATTTTAATATTTTCTTTATTTTTAGTAGTTTCTTGTTTGTTTTCTAAAATAAAAGTGTAAAATTGGGATCAAGAAAAATGTTGATTCTACATTTAACTTACTGGATAGCTTAGTCTGTACTCTTTGAACTCTCATTTGTATATGAAGCTTGCAGTATGTTTGCTGCAGTTCAGACAATGATCTATTTTACTACCACTTCCATTTGAGCTAAAATGTAATTTACTGGCAGAACCCAGGCTAAATATATTTCAGCCTTTAAATTATTCCATTTTTCAGACTGAAATTTCTGAAGTGACAACTACAGAAAATGTCCTTAAAGACTTGTTACCTTAAGAACAAGTAAGATAAGTAAGCTATTGTCAGATTTTCGCATAGCCAAGGCACTTGTTGCCCATCATGGTGACTCTACTTTGGAAGATTTGTTGAAAAAACTGTTTATAGAGTGAACAAAGTTTTCTTGCTTTACCCAGATTTTACCTTCATGATTTTATTCTTGTACACCCAACAGTTTTTAATTTTTTAGTTTCTGAATGTAATATTCCTACTATTTAAAGATTACATAAAGATGTCTGGTCTGATGCTAATGAAGAGTTCGTAAGTGGCACACGGGAACAAAAGACAAGCAAATGCTTTATACAATATTCAGATCAAGAGGAAAAGTAAAATATAATTTGCCTTCTTCTATCTAATTATCATGTAACTAATATGCCATATGGGAAACATTCTGGCATGGCTGCAACTGCAAACTGCAAGCACCTCTGTAACAGAATTTCCTCAATAAACACACCATTTGTAGGAAAAAAGTTTTAAATTTTAAAATGGCAATTTATTTTAATGAAGCTAATTTTTATAACTTCTATGATTTTTATCATCTAAGGGATGTGAGAACATATGCATTAGTATTATAATTTGTAAAACAAGTAACCTAAACCCAAGGCAGGAAGGTGTAAAGTTGGACACAAAGCTGAATTCTCCCTATTCCAAGTCTGGATTGCTGGCCTTCATCATTTTCAAGATTTCAATATCTTTAGCCTGAAAATTTGCCTCAAAAGTAATCGAAGGTAGAAATTTGGAAAACAAAAACATAAAACTGATCCAAACAGATATATTCCAATTGAAGCTCATGGAGATCGCAAATATTAGTCTATTCCCTCTCCCTTCCCTGAGTTGCATTTTCAGGAATCCCTAGAGTTTGCTGGAATACACTCTGAAACCATCTGCTTCACACCAAGCCATCCCATAAATTAATCTGGAGGAAAGCCAAGTTTAAAAATGTGAAAAATTAAACATCAATACAAAAGATAAATTGTAGTTCAATATAACAATATGAAAACTGTCATAACTTAGCTCATGATTAACCACTAAATCAAAGAACTTGAAAATGGGAACTAAAGGCACTCAGCAAAGGAAGACATCACACTGTAATGGCCGGGTCTGCAGTAAGTTACCAAACGGAAGGATTGACATAGTTCTCAAAACATGGATAGTACTGAAATAAGAAGTAGTAGTAGTGTAAGTTATAGAGGTAAGGAAAATAGCATAATAGTACTGGTACAAGAAAAACACTATCATTTCAAGTGACTAGACCAACTAAGCTCAAAAAGATGGCTTGGGAAGCTCAAAAAGGTGACATGAAATCCAGAAATATGTCAAGAGCAGATTATTTCAAGTTAATGAGTTTTTACTTTATCCTGCAAGGTACAGGGAGTTACTGAAGGCTTCTGAGCAAAGTAGCAATATGATAAAAGGGTTCAGAAATTTTATTCAGACAGTGGTATAAAGATATTCTAGGAAAGAAAAAATGGAGGAGAAAGATCAGTTAGGAGGCTATTTGCAGGTATACAGCCATTGATAATGATCAAAATCAAGTTAAAAGCTGAAAGGACAAAAGAAAACAGATATGAAAGCAAGCCAGTAAGGTTTGAAAGGATTTAGAAAGTTACGTGTTATTCTACATATAGGAAACACACATCTATTTGGTTTCATGTAAAGGACATTCATATTACAGAAGATATTTGAACTATATTACCTTGGAGGTCCCTGTTTTGTTCTGAAGTTATGATTCTATATGACAAATAAGTAGCATAAAGAAAGCCAACCCAAAATTAAAAGGTTAAAGTTTCGGTGATTACAAGACTGATGGATGTAATTTTCAAGATGAGGCATTTATTATAGTCCATTCCAAAAGAGAAACGAAAGGCAGGCTAAATAACTTCTAAAATGTTCAAATTATTTAAGCCAAAAAGTTAAAAGGCACATTATGGTGCATAATCATCTACAGTGAGGTGTTTTTAATGATGTAATGAACACTATTTTTTAAGATATCCATCAGAATGGCTCAGAAATAAGCAAATTAGGTTGCTATCACTGCAGATACCAAATAGTCCCAAACCATTTAACATATGGTCTTTTTCAACTAGCCGCAGATATGATACTCAATCTCTGGTAACTCAAAACTGAGTATGAACACAAATAATATACACACTTAGAATCTCTCTTTTATATTATATTTTCCATTTCCTGTTCTACTGAACACAGGATTCTATTGTTTTATTTTCTTTGTATCTCAGCATAGTATATAATCTACATGGTTCATGTTCAGTGTTAGCCCACTGTGATCTCTAGATCTTGTTTCATTTAATAAGCATAGAGTGCGTTCACATTTCTTGAATATATAGCTGATTGTTATTTTTAAATGTGCTCCCTGAAGGTACTTCAAATAAAATATATACTCATAATTTATCTCTTTTCAGTTTATTGAAGCTTTAAAATCTAGATCTAGCCTCACTTATTTATATTGTGATATACAGGAACTATCACACTTTTCTTTGCTGACAGGTTGCCATTTGCAAATTTTCATCCTTGAGTCCTTAATTCTATCATTTTAGCTTGATGTGATGATATACTTTTTAAACAGTTATTTGTTAAGAAAGTATTTCCTTGTTTACAAATGGTCTAACAAGTCTATCTTATATTCACTATAAAGGTTTAAAGACAAATTAATCTGATAAATACCTGGGATTGTTACATTAACATTCTCAAATGGTAGTTAAGAGACATTGATTACACTACCAGAAAAACACTGATGCCAGGGGGAATAAAACACCGAATGGCCCACTGAAAAGAATAGTGGAGCTATGCTTCTGATAATCTTTCAAAGAATAAGTGATTAGATTAGACATCCAGCTCCTCTGGGTTATTTAGACATCCATCTGCTATAATTAAAATCAAATATATCAAGTTTTCTTATATATAACTCTGTCATTAAAAAGTTTTAAAGAATGAAATCTGCTGAAAATCTGTGAATATTAAGGTACATTTATCTTTCTTTAAGATTCCTGGAGCAAAAGATAACTTTAAAAACTCTGAAGTCTGTACTTACAAATAGCAGTATCGCTGACACATGAATACAAATTTATGCATTACATGAAAGTTCTGGCTTAATACATGTAGGAGTCAGGATAAAGAATAATTCCTAGATATTACAGGGTTGATATTGTTATGAAGATTGTTCACCATGCTATTTATTGTGCTCAACAAGACATTACTGCACTTTAGTCCTTTTATAAACTATGATCATATTTTAGTTTAGCTGTGTTAATTTAGAAAGTAATACAATAATGTTCAGAACCTATTGCTTTGTTATACCAACAATAAACTGACAGCCTATTTAATTCTCAAAGAGACTGAGCATTGGAAACAATAATAATGTTTAATACTTATTAGAGGAAAAAACACAAACAATGCCACCTGGTTCAGGCTGCAAACCAGCAAATTCATTTCAACTCTGATTTTACTTGCCTGGTAAGGGGACTCATCCAATCATAATGAAAGGAAAGATATGATTCATTTTGAATGGGATGAGAGGTGAAAATGATACAAGGGCAACACCAGCTATGTTGGTCCATATATACCTGGGCAAAAATATGTGGGAACTACAAGTGAGGATATTCTTAGTAGAGAGGCCTTCCTGCTTCAGCAGTGGCATAAAGTGTGAATCTGAAGGGCTTACTTTGGAAAAAGTACAGTAGATGTCATAGTGTTAGCAACACTAAATCACATATCTAGTAAATATGGGAAAAGGCCAAATGTGTAAAACACCTAGAAGTGTCAGATCAAGGCTTCTCTAAAAATCAAGGAAAAATACCACTTTGGAGAAAGAGATGAATACATTAGGCAAAGACAATATTACAAATGATACAGACTTTAAAAAATAAAATAAATGGAGCAGTAGGATCTCATTAAATTAGTCTCAGGCAATCTCAAAGCTGTGATTTAACTCTCAGAGGATCTTCAACAAAAAATTTCCTTCCTCCAACTTAGTTTGTTTTCTACCAAAAGAATCATTTTCATCCTCGGTAGTAATTTAAAAAGCATTTACTTCATTAATTTTTTTATATCTTTTCTACACATATTTTTGGGATCTCATATCTTCTCTTACATTATCAATAATGCTGCACATTTAATATTTTATAATATATTTCATTGATTACAGAAAATCATAAAGATATTTTTATGTCTTGACATATACCTTCAATAAGAATTGAAAATACACAATTTCTAGTGAAAAGCACTTAAAGTAAACTTCAATTTTAAGCTGGGCCTCATGGAAAACACCTGTATTCTCAGCCCTGGGGGCTGAGGAAGGAGGATCACAAGTTGGTGCATAACCTAGGCAATTTAAGGACTTAGTGAGACCCTAGGTGAAAAATGTAGAAAGAAACAATAAGGGCTGGGGATGCAACTCGGTGCAAAGGCCTAGTTTTCAATCCCCAGTATTGAAAAAAAAAATACATTCTATTTTAAAATACAATACAACTCAAAAAGTATTCAATACCAGCACAATGGGCATATATGAATTGTAAAATATCAAGAAAAAATAAGGAAGTAATACCAGAATTTGTTTCCCATTACTTCCTTAGAGTTTTTCCACTTGAATTTTTCATCATTTTATGAAAATTATTATAGTTTCTTTCATTTGAATACTCAAAACTATCTCATATGACTGCCTCTCCACAGACACAGCAACACCGAGAAAGCAAAATGAAAGAAACCATTTAAGTATGTCAGCATTTCACTTTGGGACTTTGCATATCAAGATCAATGTAATATGCAGCAGATTTGGCTTCATTGAAAATAACAGAACTACTTTGATTGACAACATGAAGAAAATTTTCATTTTTCACTTACTGAAATCATTCTTCATCAGAAAGAGTTTCTTGTTTTTGTTTTGGGTTTTTTTTGGGGGGGAAGCTTCTTAATTTGTTTGCTACTTTTCATTAAGTTTACTGGTACTTTTTAGGTATACAGTACAGTTACATTCTTCATTGGGATCTTGTACCTTTACATGATGTATCTTGGTTCTTATTTTTCCCCATACCTCTGCCCTCCCTTCACCCTCTCCACCCTTCCCTATTTACAAAGACTCTGTTTCCATTTACTTGTTTGTTTCTGTGAAGAATGTATTTGCACCTAAATTAAAAATACACAAATAAAAACATTTGAAGAGCACACTCACATAACAGGCCCTGGACACATGTTATTTCAATGTCTAAGAGACACACCTCTTACGAATTTTCCCATTTGTTTCTTTATCATATGATGTCACTGCTCACAAACTTCCCCAAATGTTCTTATTTACCCTGCATCTCTGGTTTGCTAGCTTCTGATTGTTCCTTTTAATGTCTTCGTTGCTCTATTTACCTGCCTATTCTATAAATGCCAACTGCCTTCAGGGCTCTATCCTTAATCCACTATTTTTTATCTGTATTTTTTTCCTGGGAAATCTTCTTTACTATAGCTTTATTTACCATTCACGCTTTGATGAAGCTAAATGAGGATCAGATCTCTCCCATAAGTTCTAAATTCATATCTGCAACAATCTACTAAATGTTTCTTCTTGACAGCCTTCAGGCATCTCACAGAAAATAAAATCCTAACCTTGTGCTTTATACAAAATATCCATTTCAGGTCATTTGTTTGAGGTCAAGCATCTCAGAAGTTGCACAAAAAGAAACCTGAGGAAGATCCTGGACTCTTCCTTTACACCAAGAATCAAGCTTTTTAATATACTCTAATTCTTCTGTGAGTTTCCAACTCACCACCAGTGTTTTCAGTTGGGCCATTATCATTTCTTAATGTATTGTCTTTTAATTTCCCTCACTGCCTCCAGAAAAGCCCCTAGTAGCAGATCACCAAGATCATTTTCCAATGTCTAAATGTATTTAAACTAAATTGTACATCTGACATCTGATCAAATCATTTCCCCCATTTACACATAGAATTTACCAAAAAAAATGTATACACACTTCAGAAAAAAAATAGCATGGTGTTTTTTCAACAGATGGTGTTACCCTTGTATGGGGGATCCTAGAGGATAACATATCACAGAAAACCCACTATGCTGCCAGTCCTTAGAGAAGAAACTGAAATTGCCTGTGCAGCAATTTCAGTGACCAAGGTTGCCCTAGTAGAAGTTCACCATACTAACAAATGTCTGGAAGCTAATGGCCACTACTTTGAGCACCTCTTGTAATTGTAGAAGCCAAAGATAACTTGTATTTATCTCATGATGTCTCAATAAATATAGTATTAAAATATTTATACAAGTTATTCTTTTCCCAAAGTGTGTATACATTTTTTGATGGACTCTATATTTGTTCTCTTAATGCCACCTAAAGATAAAGGGTCTTTATCTTTATCTAAGCTTGTCCTTTTAGGCTTGTCCTACTATGTACTTTGTGGTCACGACAGTGCTTGTCCTTAAGAAACTTACTATTTCAGTTTAAGAGGCAGAAAATAAGTAAATAAAAAAATCATGAGGTTAAAACAGCTCAAATGAAATACGTGGAGAGGACCTACATGCTATTTATTCATTCTTAATATTATTAGCAGGAGCAGAGAGGAAACTCCAAAGCAAAAAGAAAACAAAAACAAAACATTAGTAGACATTCTACAACACAAAACATAATATATCATTCTTTCTATTGGTTTCCCTACATAAGAAACCATGTTTAGCTATGCCTGAGGGTAAAAAAAAAAGTGTGAGCATACGACTTTTAAGAAACATTAATGTGCAGTAAAAAGGTGTTATAAACTAGACAAAGTGTGGTGAGGTGTAAATTAACTTCAAGTTTTTCCCACAGAAATCAACACAAATGTGCAAGGTCCTCAAAGCAATATTCCTAAAATAAGCTGAGTCCTTCCATTTTAAAAGAAAATTCAATTATTTTCACCACTCCCAGCTTAAAATATACTATCTGTCTCCTCCATTAAAATGTGTTAGTGAACAATGACTAGTGTTAGTTCACCTTTTGAAACATTATGGAATTTTAAGTGTCACAGAATTGAAATATTAGTTTAAAATTGTCATTCCTCTTTTTAAAAAACAGTTGAATCTTCAAAACTGTATTGCAAAATGAAATTCAGTAAGATAATTTTTATATCAGCTCATGCATTTTTTATCTATTTCATTTAACAAGAAGAGCTGCACTCTTATTTCCTGTGATGGAAAGCTATACACAAATCCCTATGTGGTGGGGACCAACCATAATAGTGGGTATGAAAGCTCCTTGTGTCAACCCCACTCCTGTCCAGACAGAACAGGTTCCAGGAATTCTCCTGCAGGAAGCCTCTATTAGGACAGAAAAGAACAAGGACCAGGCCCTCTGACCATAAACAGTGTGAGTTGGGAGCAGCAACAACACGTCAGGAAATCTACCTGACTGCATTTGCTGTGGTGACTTTCAATGACCAGTGCACAATTCAGAAAATAATGCATTTCCACATCAAAAAAAAAAAACACAAACAATACTGCACCAGTGTACTTGGTAAGCCCCACACAACATAAGTATAAATAGACTTAAATAAAATATGTGATTCAAAGACTTTTCCACATTTTACACAGGATTCTTCAAAACATACAGAAGTCATACAGGGAAATAACTGTTTGGATAATTAGTATCAATTTTTATATGCTTATTTTCTTCGTGGAATAAAATTAGATTATTATAACCAAATGTAGACCCCCATACCTTAGACATACTGGCCTAAAACCATTGGACCCAGGCAGTGATATTGCCAGAAAGAGTTGTAATTTGAGCTGTGATATTACACCTTCCTTCACACAATGAGTGAAAGAGAACCAACTGCAGTAACTCAAATGTATAGTCCTGATGTTTACACAAACAATACAATCTTCACTTTAAATAACTTTTGTTTCAAGGAAACAAAAGGAACATTATTTCCTACAATTTTGCGAGTGCCTATTTAGGCAAACAACTCTGAATTCTGCCATAACTTATATGAGAATGAATATATTATGATATAATATATGCATATGTAAATATATCATATACACTCAGACGAGAAAACATTACAAGAAGGAAAAATATATGTATCCTTATTATTTGATAGCTTTTCCCCCAAATATCTTTTTGAAAAGCCTGCAAAATTTAATGAATCACATGCTTGATCAAGTCAGTTAATCTGCACATCACCTATCATACTCAATGGACTATAACCATGAATAAACACATTCTTGGTATACAAGTGCATATGTTGTTTGTATACTTTATTACATTCATGCCTTAGAAAAGGGGAATAAATTTTATTATGAGTATTCTCCCTGTCCCTCTCTGTCTTTCTTTCTCCTTCTTTCTCTCTCTCTCTGACAGACACACACAAAACACATGATTTTAGCATCAAACAAGAATTTGGCTTTTATGTATATATTTCCTTTCACATTAATAAAAAGGAAAGTGATATTACACTGCTCAGCTGAGTTTCACATATGCACAACTGCACGATGCAGCTAGAGTAACAACATACTGCATATCCAACACATTTCTTTTCCTGTTGCATATGTTGTTTGTATAAATGTTAAGGTTAATATGACATTTTAGTACAATTCTCAGCTAGTCATATTCAAATTGTGGAGCTAAAATGCTATGCAATGATGTTTTATTTTTAAATAATTTCCAAGGCTACAGTCATCAATTTCTGTTCAGAGTGATTTTTTTTTAATTTTAAATTGAATTTATTGGTACATTCTCGGTAGACAGTACAGCTACATTGTTACTGGCATCTTGTACCTTTACATGCCAGGTCTTGGTTCTCATTTTTTCCCTTTATCCCCACCCTCCCTTCACCCCCTCCCAGAGTGATTTTTTCCAGTGAGCCATTTTTCTATTGTCTCCACTGAGAGATTTTTAGAGGCTCCAAAATCTTAAGGAACTTTTCTGTCATGGTAAATAAAACATAAATTAATTCTACTTAAATAGATCATTCAAAAATGCAAAACAAGTGACAACCATAAATGGTACAGTAGGTTACTTTTAAAAAGTAGTATGCTTTTGAAACTTACTACAAAGCTACTGTTAGCAAACAGTGTGGTGCCTATACAAGGAATAGGCATAAAAAGTAAACAGAACAGGTCTATAAGTAACCTCATATATACAGTCAATTGGCCTTGCAACACCAAAACTACTGAAACAACTGCATATTCACATGCAGTTAGAATGTTACCTCACATCATATATAAAAATTACTTAAAAATGGTTGAAGTATGCAAATATGAAAAACATTTGTATAAATAGTTGTGATTTTGAATTAGCCAATTGTTTCTTTAAAATTATGGAATGGGAAGAAACCAAATTAAAATAGATAAATTTACTTCATCAAAGTTAAAAATTTTTGTTCTTCAAAAGATACTCTCAAGAAAGAAAAAAATCAATACACAGAATAGAAGAAAATATTGCACATTATATATCTGACAAGGGTCAGATATCCATAATATTCAAACTATTACAATTTAATAATAAAGAGAAAAACAGCTCAGTTAAAAGTAGGCAAAGTAATAGAGCAGACGTGTTTTTTCCAAACACAAATACTGGCCATTGAGTACATGAAAAAATGCTTGACATCCTAAATCCACACGAAAATGTGTAACAAGAAATGGATATCACTTCACATTCACTAATATGGTTATAACAAAGGTGAAAAAATAAAGTGTTAGCACTAACATGTGGAGAAAGTGTAATCTTCATATTACTGGAAGGAAAGTTATATGTTGCAGGTGTTTTAGTAAACTAGATAGAATATGCTCAAAAAATAAATATGAAATTACCATGTAACCAACTAATCCCATTCATAGTGTATATCTAAAAAACTGAAAATATGCATTTGTCAAAACACTTATGCACTATTATTCATTGCAGTATTATTCACAGCATATAAAAAAGTAGAAATACTCAAATGACCATAAACTGAAGAATGGACCAATGTTTGAATATCCAAACAATAGCATATTACTCAGCCACTAGAAGAAATGAAGTACTAATACTGTAGCTAATCCTCGAAAGGAGTATACTGAAAGAAAGAAAGTGCATGAAAAAAACCAACATGCTGTGTAATTGCTCTTATATAAAATATCTAAATAGTCAAATATGTAGAAAATGTACACACAGTGGGGCTAGAAAGAATAGTAACTGTTAAAGAATAGAGTAGTCCTTTTGGGGTTAAGGAAAATGTTCTGAAATGAGGTAGTCATTATGGTTTCATACTTGTCAAATACTTTAAAAATATGCAATTTACACTCTAAAATAATGAAATTTATAGAATGTTGATAAAAATTAAATGAATGAAAATGAATCACAAATGAGGTCAATAATGAATGAAGAAGTAATATGAAATAATAAAATCTGGATCAAAATTGGAGGAAGTAGTAATACCAGGTGAAATATTTGATGACTTTTTATGAGTGGATATGAATTAATAACCTTGAGACTCAGTAAATAGTTTAGTATAAACATTTCCTTTCAGTTAAGATACTTCTAGGATATACAGTTCTCAAAAGTCAGCTTCCATCTGTGGCTTTTTATATTATTTTCTACTGAATATTTTTTGTACCACATTTACATTTAATTCGCTGGCACAGAGAAACTTAAATTACTTGCTTTTCCAAGAGGAAAAAAGGTATGATTTTCCTGGTTTTTTCTTCCTGATAAGCAGAGTACAACAAAGTTATATCATAATCTATCCCATATCCATACTTGCTACAAACTCTCATTATATTTCCTACATTAAAAAGTCACCAACCAATGCAAAGCCAATTTCAATGACACTTTTCACTTTTCTTTGATTTTTCTCTTTTTTGCTGTATTGTGGGTCAAATCCAAAGTCTTACCAATGAGAGTCAAGTGCTCTACCATTGAGACATACCTCTCCATCTCAATGACACTTTTACAGTTATCTAACAACCAGATTCTTCCAAGCCCCTTTCAGTACCTTAAGAAGGTTAACGTTTTCTCCCTGAATATCCAGACAGCACCCTCTTTTTTTCCTTCCCATAACTACCAACCTGAGAAAGCTACAACATCCAACCTCTTGGTTCTGAAGACAAATTTCTAATACCTTGCAATCTATTTTCTTACAACTCCATTCCACTGATTCTAACTTCAGAAAATACTGAAGATCTCAAATTTGTCAAAGCAAGTAAAGATTTCCAAGTTTTGACACTAATTTACTTCTCTGAAGCACTTGATACTATTAACAGACCAACTTTCACCTTCTTGTCCTTTTTTTTTAAATGTTATCATTTTTAGAATCCAAAAATCCTGTGATTGATCTTTTTCCAGTATTCCATCTCTAAGTCAACAAGCTTTTCTGTGTACAGAGTCTGGTGCTGGAGTCATCAGAAATACAAAGTACAACATATACTAGCTTTATGATGATCACAGACTAACTTCTGAAGATTCAATCTCTTTTTTTCTTCTATAATTTGTATATTTCCAAGAGTTTTTGTAGAAATATATATATGTGCATAAAAGTATATATTAATATCATATAGAAATAATTTATATACCATAAATTTATTAGCAATAAATAGTTTTTTATTTAATTGGTATTGTTTATTTTATTATTGTAATGGTTGACTGACTGTGTCAATTTGAGTAACAGAAGCTCAACTACACAGGCTCAGCAATGCCAGACCCTAGGGCACGGAAGACCAACCCTAGGGCAGCTTGTCACCTGGATTGTATAAAGAGGAAATGATGAAGCATAGATTTGCTTATTTTTCTTCAGAGGAGCTCCAGTCTTCACCTTCACCTTGGACATCATGTCCTGGCTTCCAGAGCAGACTCTTCAGCTTCCAGCATAGATCCTTCAGCCTGGTGGTGTAGACTCTTCAGCCTTCCATCACAGACCCATCATCCTCCTGATATGGACTCCACAGGACACTGCAATGAGCTCCAGACCTTTGAATGGATCCTTCGGTCTCCAGTGCGCAGAAAGACCCTCTGCACTCTTCCACTTCTGACCCTGTGGGTAGCCATTGTAAGCCAAGCCAATCTTATAAATTCTTACCTATTTGTATATCTTGTATTATATCTGTCTTTCTAGTAAGCATTGACTGATATCATCACCATATCCAAACATCATACTTTTTAATAATCAAATATAAACTATCCCCAGTTTTCTTGGCTGTTTTGAGCTCCTTCGGAACTTTTGCTGGACAGAGCTATTAGACGTCATCCTAAATCTGCCTATTCTCTGTCTGCCAACATGCAATTCATCATCTCTGCCATCTTAGTGAAACCCCACTACTTCATGTATTGCATCATTATCTGATCAGATATCAGATTTGAAAGCTAGTACTTGTTTGTTTGTTTGTTTTTTCTTTCCAAGCTTAGGAAAGAGTCTATTCCCAAATTACTCACTTATATTTCTGTAACATTTCCTGAGTGTATCCTATCTTCCATTTCTTTAAGCAAATGAAGCCAGGCCCTCATTGTATGTTTCCCATACCTGACTGCCAAAGTATCATAATCAAAATGTAGAGTTATAGAACTAACCCACACCTACAAAATTATAACCTCAAAAGAGTAAGAGCCGCAAGTCAGCCCTGTTGAGAAGTTGCCTGGTGATTCCTTGAAACTGCCAGATTTAAAAGCCAATGGCATATACTTAGGAAATAGTCTCTGATGGTCTAATTTTAAGGTCACTCCAATGTTTTCCTATGCAATACTTCCAGCGATATTTTTTACAAAACTCTGAAATATACTCTATCTCTCTACTATCAACAAAGTAAAGTTCAATCATTATTATTCAACACTCATTCATAAATTCTTTTTAAGTTCCTATAATAATAGATATTATGTATAGTAAATCCAAGGATTAGATCTTTGAATACCTCACAATTTAACAATTGAACAAAGAGAATTATGGGCGCAGAGACTCTGGGAGACAAAGTAAATAGGTATCTAACACCTCCAGCATACTAAACAAAACATCTACAATTGGGATTTTCTCCTTAGTTGGGCAAAGCCTCTAGTGTTAGCCTTCATCCTACTCACCACCACTAACGGAGCTACAATCAAAATAAAAAGCTCACACAGTTTCCACAAAACCTCTGAGTCTTTCTGCATCTAAGTTTTCCTTCACAATTTCCTCTCTGACTAGTCCCACTTTGCCCACACTATCTCATTCCCTTGAGACAAGTCCTTGTCATCTTTCATATTCCAGCAAATCCTTCTCCAAAGGTAAACTAGTTATTCGTGTTATTCTGAGCCTTTGGAAGCACTGCACAAAACTGAGTATCTTCCACTCTAAACTTCCAGTATGCCATAAACACATTTAAACAAACAACACAGATAATAATTATTTTCATAAAACCTGAACTCTAGTACCTATATGGAACTCTATAAGACCATATTTCACTAAAATGACATTGTCAATGTAAGATGATAGCTGATGAAGTTAGAATTAATAATGAGACGATCATTTCATGTCACTTAATTGCTGACAGTTGGCATAATATGTTCCGTGATGAGTTAATAAAAATTGTACACATAACTAGTTGTGAAAGAATTTACTAGACTAATAAACTACCTGAACACACCAAGAATAAAATTTATTGAGAAAAATATATACTGAACTAGACTTTGCTAATAACCATATTCTGATCTGAATTGCAGGGGTGCCTCTGTCTGTGTGTGAATTTGCATAGTGTAAAAACTGTGGAGTTTCTATGCAACACTCTGAAGTGAGCAGCATACCCGAAAGCAAATTTAAGCTTCTCCCTCACCAGAAAAACCCTATGCACAACTAAACATATAATTTCACTGAATTAGGTTCAGTATCTACCACAGTAGCACACTAAAAAATAATAGGTGTCAGTAGCATTTTAGGAAGCCAGCTCTATGTAGACAGCTTCAGAGCAGCCAGTTCATCTGTAAGTATGAAACAAGGGTGAAAAGAAACGAATTACATGAAGGATTTTAGAGTTCACATCAGTTAATATGGACTGTGCAACCATAAGACGAGCCATGATTGTAAAAGCAAAATGACAGCCAGAAGTAAAGAAGTTAACATCATTTACCAGGGCTTCCAATATTCCTTAAGATACTTCCATTCACATTTTAGGTAAGAGATCATGAAATCATGAGAAAGGCAAACAGTTTAAAACAAAATAGGCAAATCATAAGCATAGCCATTTTTAGGTATTTTTTAATTATATTTAATTTTGAAACATGTAGTACCACTCATTTCAAAATGTCTTTCATGGTCACTAGTTTAAATTCCATCATTCAGAGTTCTGTTCCAAGATTCTGACATAAAGTGTTTCTTGCTGATAACAACACAGGTCAAAACCCAACAAAAAAATAAAGGCCTACATCAAAGTTAAGAGGGCCACCTAATGAATTCTTTGTAGGGCCAAGATTTTATGTTACGAAGAAAATTCAAAGACAACTTAGCAATTTTTTTAAATTTATGTTTCAAGAGTTACTGTGAGTTTAATGAACACAACAGTGACCTATTCCCTATTTCCACGGATGACAGTAGAAAAATGAGTAAGTTTGAATTCCAGAAAGAGAGATGTAGTTTAGAGATGAAAAAAAAATTCTTCACTATGATTGCTGTCAGATTTTAGAATAGTCTGCCAGGAGAGGCTACAGAATTTCATTATTTTAAGAATCAGAAAAACTGTACATTCAGAGTACCTTTGCCCAGGAGAGAGAAAGGTACCTAAGTTCAGTGAAGACCAAAGTCCTTCTGATTTTTTATAGATGTTAAAACTGAGTAAGTTAAATAATTTTTTATTAGCTGTCGCAAATAAAAATGAATATCCCGAAATACCAATTAACCATTTAATTCTATACCAACCCATCATGTACTATTATCTCTAGTATCCATATTTAACAAGTGAAACTGAAAGAGGCATTACATAATTAACTAAATTAAGGAAAGTAGTACTTAAAAGGACATATGTCTGGCTCCAAATCCCATTCCGCTGTACCATTTTATGTATCAGCAAAGAAGAGGTGTGAAGCACTAGCTTCCTTTACATTGGCAAATGTCTAGCTAGTTTATCAACAGTTGCAATTGAGAGAAGCAATCCTTAGTACCAGAAACTTCTGAATACATACTCATTCCACATTATGTAAGAGCTCAGACTGCGCACAGCAATGCTATAAGGTAACTATTGGCATGATTCTCTATTCACCATTACAATTATAATTTGATGATGTAATAGAGCAATGAGGCAGACATACCTTCGCCTTTTCAGATTCAGGTACACTAAATACAAAGCTCCTAATCTGGGCAGCAGACGCAATGGAGCATTCTGCTAGGGAGGTCAAAGGCACAAATATAAATATTCTATGAACCAGACATAGTTACATAGAGGAAGTCTTTTGATCTTCAGTCCATGGGCTCATTGCTAACACTGCCCAAGGTACTAAGCCAATGCATGAAAAACTGTCAGTGGTAACAAGGCAGATGCAATGAGAAGATGAGTATACCTCAATACAAATTCATCATTATTACTAGCAAAATAAATCCTACAACCTGTTTTAACCATGTTGAGTCAGCAGAGTCTCCTACTTCTATAAAGGAAAATGCACTACTTAATCATATAAATAAGAAGATGGTAAATTAAAATGCAAGCAAGAGGGACAAGGGACGGGGATTTAGCTCAGTGGTTCCACCGCCTGCCTCGCAAGTACAATGACCAGAGTTTGATCCTCAGTACCAAAAAACAAAGCAAAACAAAACATGCAAGCGAGAACTATATTCCTATTCCCTTTGAAAGTGGTTAACGTGTTTTTAAAATAATGTAATTTAAAGGAGGGACTTTTTAAAAATTTATAATGAACCCATTTACAAAATCAGAAAGGCCAGTGAATTTCTCAAATTTTAGTGAGAAATAATATCCTGAAAAGTGAGAAGAAAAACATGTAAGATTTTTAATATTTGTTTACTTACTGAATTCAGGAGTCATGAGAGTTTCATCTAATCAAGGTCAATGGGTAATAGTAAGTTGTGTTTGAAGTATGAGCATGTCTACCAGCTTCTGAATAATTATTATATTAGCTGATATTGATACAACACAATGTGAAATATTGCTGCCAAGCGGCAACAGCACACAATTAAGAACAAGGAATTCACCATTCTTATCATAGTGATAAGGTCCATGACATAGGATAAGGTTTGATCTAAGAATTCCTGCATGCAATGTTTTAATAGCATTTGAAAATAAAATGTGTTCAGAAAAAATTCAAATACAACAGCGCAGTTGAAATGATAAAGCTCAAGAAATTTCATAAATAAGACTGTGGATTACCTCTGCTAAATTAGTAGTAAATTCAGAATGATCATTGAAACTTATAACAGGAGTGGATATTCTGAAGTAAATCTCTTGATGTTTTTTGTATTGCTCAGAGTGATGCCACCCAACATCTCCCATTCCTTACCCATTTCAGAGAAGGGCTCAGACTCCAGGCTCCTGGGAACTTTCTAGGGCATACTATACTTCAATATACCTCACATTAACTTTCAAATTTTGATTTTGAAAAGGCAAATGTAAATTTGTCAAGAAAGAAGAAAGTAATAGTTTTGTTCTCACCTACTCAAGTTTAAAGAACAGTGTTACTTACATTACAATTTGCATACAAAAATATCTAACACCAAGATTCCTCAAGCTCTTCGGTGAAACTGAAAGAAAAAGAGTATTCCAAAGTCATTCCTGGAAATCTTCAATAAAAAATGGAAAATAATTCAACAAATCATCAAAAAAAAAAAATCATCCATTATGACCTAATAAGATTCACTGCAGGAATGCAAGAATGGTTCAATGTACCAAAATCAATACATGTAATACATCACATACATAGAAGGAAAGACAAAAAAAAATTACATGGTCATCTCAATTGACACAGAAAAGGTTTTCGACAAAATCCAATATCCATTCATGATAAAAAATTAAGAAAATAGGTATAGAAGGACTGTAAATCAACCCGAAAAAGACATTTAAGAGAAACCTACTGCCAATACCATATTAAATGGGCTTTCCCTCTAAATAAGGACCAAGATAAGGATATGTGCTGTCACCTCTTCTGTTCAATATAGTTCTCAAAATTTAACCAGAGTAACTGGACAAGATAAATAAAAGAGTATCTGTAGGTAGTAAAGAAAGAGGTCAAATTATCATTATTTGCAAATGACATGATCCTCTGTAGAGATAAAAACTCCTCCAAAAGACTCCTAGAATTAATATATAAATTCAATATCATAGCAGAATATAAACCAATACAAAAAATCAATGGCATTCATGTACACCAAAAATAAACTCACCTAGAAAGCAAATATGGAAAAATACCATTCATAACAGCATTAAGAAACATGAAATATGGGCTGAGCATTTAGCTCAGTGGTGCTGCCACCTGCTTCACAAGTGCAAGGTCCTGAGTTTGACTCTGGTACCAAAAAAAAAAAAAAAAAAAAAAA
>NW_022900914.1:54399092-54434501 GCF_012274545.1 Fukomys damarensis | reverse complement strand
AAAAAAAAAAAAAAAAAAAAAAAAAAAAAAGAAGAAGAAGAAAGAAACATGAAATATTTAGGAATCAATCCAATCAAGCAAGAGAAAGATCTCTACAATAAAAATTATAATACTCTGATAAAAGAGATCAAAATATCTCATTCCTGAATAGACAGAACCAATATACTCAAAATAGCCATACCTTCATATTTGAAATACAGATGAAACACAATCCCAAGCAAAATACCAATAGCCTTCCTCAGAGAATTAAAGAAAATAATCCTTCAATTTATGTGAAAGCAGAAGAGACCAAGACTATCAAAAGCACTCTTAGGCAACAAAAGCACAGGAGCAGGCATCATAATCCCTGACTTCAAGTTATTCTCTCAAGCTACAGTGATACATAGTAAGATATTTGGAAAAAACAAACACACGGATCAAAGGAACAGAAAAAGGATGCAGAAATAACCCAGGCACATACGATCAATGAGAAGGGTGCCAATACTTTTTATGGACAAAAGAGCCTCTTTAACAAATGGTGCTGGGAAAACTGGCTATCCACATTTCGAAGATTGAATCTAAACAACATATCTTTCACAATGTACTAAACTAAAACAAAATGGATCAAAGGTCTAAATGTTAAAATAGAAGCTGTTTATCTATTGGAAGACAAAATAGGTAAAAATTTAAAGACATAAATGTAGGCAAAGACTTTCTGAACATAATTCCAACTGCACAACAAATGATATGAGAATCAACCAATGAGATCAAATTAAAAAGCTTCTACACAGCAAAAGAAACAATTACAATGAAGTAACAACTTATAGAATGGGTAAATGTTTTTGGTAGCTATTTCTTGGACAAAAGATTAATATCTAGACCATATGAAGAAATAAAAAACAGTGGATCACCCCAAAATTAAAATAAATAAAGAGTAGACAACTGAAATAAACAAGCACATGTTGGAAGAAGTACAAATTTCCAAGAAACATATTTTTATAAATTCAACTTCACCAGTTAGAGAAATGCAAACTAAAACAACACTGAGATTCTTATCTTATAAGAATGGTCGTCATCAAATAATCAAATAATAAATGCTGGTGAAGCTGCAGGGGAAAAGGAACCCTTATACACTCTTGGTAGGAATGTAAATCAGTACACCCATTATAGAAATCAGTATGGAGATTCTTCAAAAAAACTACAACTAAAAATTCCCCTCAACCCAGGAATCTTCCTGAAATAGTTAAAGACACTATGTTACAGTGCTATATGCATACCCATTTTTATAAAAGCGCAATTCATAATATCTGTATCTTGGAAGCAATTATACATACTTCAATAAATGAATGGATAAAGATAATGTGGTATTTGCAAAAAATGTAAGGATAAACTTGAGTCATTTGTAGGAAGACAGATTCACCTCAAGACCACAATGGCAAGTGAAATAAATCAGATGCACAATCTTAAATATCGTGTGGGTTCTCTTATATGAGAAATTCAAAATATAAATAAAGAGAAAAATAAAAGATAGATAATAGTATATTAAGAGATAGAGCTTTTTCAAGTGGAAATGGAACCAGGAGATGGAGGGAATTGTGAAGGAGAGGAAGGGAAGAAAATAAAAAAATTAAGATGTGTTGTATACAGGTACAAACTCTCCACAAGGAATGTTATCATTATGTCCTACAACATGTAATAGTAACATAATAATAAATAAGTCTCACCGTGGAATGTGCCCTGTCAAGCTTTTTTGTTCCCTATTAAATGTTACTGTAGCAGGGTAGTTAGGGATGACACTATGCTTTCAGGTAATACGGGACTCATGAGTTCTGCATGTCTACAATTAGGATATACAGTTAAATGACTTCACAATCATTCCCTAATTATCTACTTTTTACATTATATAGGAACCCTGACAATCTAACAGAAGTTGGGCCCCAAATCACAAGGCTATTTGAAATATTCTATGACTCAGCTATAAGTATGACAAAGGTACCTTTACTATTTTATGTTTAGAAAAAAGGTGGAGCTTGCTGCCAATGTTCATTTAATTTTACATAAACACACTCTTTGAGAATACTGTACTATGTATGAGTATGTATGGAAATGTCACTGCTAAAAACAGAATGCTATAAATGAAATAGTGTTTTTTGTTCCCAAAACCATTAATGTACTAGAGTGATATGAAAATAGTAATAAAAGCAATGGTTGTACACTGAAACTTATCTGGTTGTAGACACTGCAGTCCCAGGCAGTATGTGGTAATATTCTCAGGACAAGCAGGAAATAAATTCAATAACTGGATGCGCTGGTTCCAATGGAAGATAGCTGCTATGAGTGTTCTGTACAGCACAATATGCAAAATAATATTGTAATACTGTGTGGTATGTGTACTCTCACAGTATTCAATAGCTCCATACATACTTTTCCCTAAACAAGGCCATTTCCATCAATTAAAACAAACTAAATGAGAGATTTTCTTCAAATGCTAATGTGAAGTTGTTTTTTTCTCAATATATGCAAGACTACCAGCACTGTTTTCAACATATATTCCGAGTCACTAAAATAAGTAAAATGTGCTGTAACAAAAGAAGAAAAGGTTTTATGTACCACTGAACACTGATGATTATAAAGAGGCGCTAGCATGTGAGCAGTAGTAATTTTTGATCTACCTTTGCTAAACTTCGTCTAACCTTTATACCGTTGAGGCTATTGCTTTGAAGAATCAGCCAATAGATCAAATATAATCACTCAATACTGAAAATCTATTTGTAGATATAAACTGACAAGTAATGTAAAAATCAAAATACACACAGATATAAGATCACATACTATTTTTTTGTCATTTCCTAAAGTAAAATTAATGAATTGAGGATAGCATTCTTTGACTGGTTCCACATACAGGGTTTTAGAAACCATCTATGCTTGTGTTCTGGGAGTCTGTAATTAAAGGTCATGCCCAGGTTCACAACCAGTGTGCCACTCCCTAATCTCCTGCCACACCAAATCTCCATTTGGCTTCTTGGCCTTTAAGGTCAAGTATAAGTCTTCAATGCTTGTTCTCTCAAGACAGCATATAAAAGCACTATTATAAAACAAGGGAAGAAGAACAGATGAAAAATCCAGGGATGACCCACATCATATCTTGATTTAATTCACCAATCTACAAATACCAGATGAGTCTTGGCATCGAAAGTAAACTACCACATTTTTCTATAAAATAGAATACTACTCAGCAATAAAGAATGAGAAATTAGATTCATTCACAGGAAAATGGATACATATTGAGGATATACTCCTAAGTGAAATAAATAAGTCACACATGTGTAAATACCGAATAGTTTCTCTGGTGTGAAAAACTATAATAGTACATAAGATCCTAATGAGATAACTGACATTGTGAAACGGGAAGAAAAGGGCTAAAGGTGTAGGGAAAGTGTGAAGGGCAGGGAAAAGGTAATAAGGGGAAAACTATGAGAAATGAAATAATGGAAATAAAATGTTTGTAAATGGGGAAGGGGAGGAGGGGGTAAAGGGAGGACAGGGACAAGGGGAAAAAATGAGAACCAAGACCACCTGTTATGTAAAGGTACAAGATCCCAAAAATGAATGTAACTGTACTGTATACCTAAACTGTACCAATAAACTCAATAAAACAAAAAAAAGAAAGATAAAAAAAAGCAAAAGAAAGTAAACTACCACAAAAGTGTTGTTTTCATCATACTTTCATTTTTGTGTTGTTATTTAAAGTTTTTAAAGTAATTAGGATACCAGCTTAGTTGCTATGGCAAAAGCCAATAGAGAAAGGGATTCAATGAAAATTTTCTTTCATGTAACAGTTGGAGTAGACAGTCTGAATTTGAGCTGAATGATTTTTTTCTTTTTTTTTTTTTTCTTTTGGTACCAGGGATTGAACTCGGGACCTTGCACTTAAGAGGCAGGTGGCAGCACCGCTGAGCTAAATCCTCAGGACACCACAGTCTGAATTTGATAAGGTTGCTCTACGTCTCAGTTCTGAGCTCTTCCCCTTAAGATGTTCTGTAGCTCCTGCATCCACAAAAATGCAGTTTACATTATCATGACTCAGGTCAACCTGGGGGCAGCAGGAAAGATGTGGGACCAGACCTCTTCTCTGTGAAATTAAGGCCTGGAAGTTGCACACGTTACTCCATTCATACTTTATTATACATAACATAGTCAATCACCACATGTAGCTGCAAGGGACACTGGACATGTATTATTTTATGACCAATTCAAGGGTTCTATTACTAAAGTATCTGAGAATGATAAGGATGATAAACGCATACTGTGCAATGGTGCTATCCCATGGAATTCCAATTTTAATATCAGGTAGATATTTGGAAAAACCTGAGTCTAAATGGTGTGTAAAACTTTACTGCTATAGCATTCTTTAAATAAGCATATGCTAGATAAATTTAGCTATGATTCTGCATTTAATAAATTATAATTCACAAATCGCAGGATGACAACATCAGCCTCCTAGCATTACCGAGCAGATTAAGTGACATACTGTGTCTAAAGCAACCATTCCCTCAACAAAGATTCAGCTTCTTTTCTTCTGCTGCTTTGCTCTGGCCTGCTGCTGCCTCAGGTTATAATACAACAGAGCCATTATGCCTTAACTGGAAGTACAGTGGGACTTCCCACCTCTCCACAGTAAGTTAGATGTTCTTTGAATGGAGTTATATGATTGACAGTTGCTTCCTTATTCCCTAAAGTCAGTTTACTCGAGCTTGGCCATATACACAGAACTCAAAAAGGGGAAGCCAAAGAAATATTTAATTGGCCACTTGAACTCTGAATATTTGCAAAGCATTAATCCAGAAACTAAGAAGTTATTCATCTCTATCCTGGATGCAATGAAAAATCAATATTCTTAGTATAACCAATGAATACTTATATATATTGTTATCAAGTTGCTAAAACCTAGTATCAATATTTCCTGGAAATTTCAAAAACTATTTTTATTTTCAAAGTCATATAAACCCTGAAAACAATAAATGTTTGAATTAAGGAAACACTAAAAATTGTACATTAGTCTTTTTAGCAAAAAAATATAGTACTCCTTAGTCCTTAGTTATTGTATAACAACTTGCACATTTCAAAGTTAAAAAATCATAATGCTCATTTATGGATCAGTCTAACCATAATGAGTTCTTTGCCATTTGGAGGTGTTAGGGGCTTTTTTTAAAGGAAATTTTTAAATATTTTACTAAAGACTCACAAATATTTATTAATGAAAAAACAGTAACATGAGACTAAACAGTAAAAGAAGAAATCAAAGATCTAATACTATTTTAAAATTAATTTTAAAATTACAAAACAACTAAGTTTGTTTTAGACACTTCATGTAGTGCTATAAACTAAAATTTATGAAAAGATTTTCCAGAAAGAAAACAGAGCATATATAAATGGTTGAACAGGAATTAAAATGTTTTTAAACACAAGAGTTCTGTTTCAAAATGGTAGAAAATACAAACTACTTTTTAACATTCAGAAAATTTATGAAACTCCTAAATATTCTCATAGTTTAAGGAAAAGCCATAATTGTACAATAAAGACAGAAATGTACAAAGGTGAATAAAAGGTACAAGATCCCAATGATAAATGTAACTGTATTGTTTGCTTTAAATGTACCAATAAACTTAATGGGGAGGGGCTAACTTGCTCATGGTAGGTATGTTTGTATGCACACACATATGTGCTTATATGCAACTCAAAAGAACAACTTGGTCTTTTCTGATTAAAACAATCTCTTTATTATATTTTGGGTGATTAAAAAAATTAATTCCTATCAAAGGGTTAAAACAGAATCTCTTGGGCCTTTGGGGTAGTAGTGCTTAGTCCCTTGCAGCTTTCCCTTCCTGTACATGAATAGCTAGTGTTACTTTTTGGCAATTGGGTGAAAGGGTTCCCTTGTTCTCTGAGCCAATGTCCCTTGACCATTTGGTCAACCTCTTCCTACTGATTGATATTTATGGCTGGATTTGGTGGTTGGTGCAACCCAAAGTCTTGCTCCTCTTGCTTTGTCCAGTACTTTATAGTGTTTTATGTCTCCTAACTCCCCTGAATTAGGATCTGTGGGGCCTGTAATCCCTTGGACTCTTGAATCTGTTGCTCTTGGAGGTGCATGCTCCTCCCCCAGACTATGTCTTCAGTTTCAGTGTCATATTGTTCAAACCCAATAGACTGATTGGCTTAAAGTCCCGCCTGTGATGTACAAGAAATTCTAAGTCTTGCTGGTGTCATGAATAATTCAAGAAAACTAAATTTCATCTTCATCTTGTTCTGAGCCCTGGAATTCACTTTGCTAGTCTATTCCCAGATTGGTAAGAAGAATCCTTTGAAATAATCTTATATTAGAGATTTTAGAGTTCTTCACTTATCTAACAAGCCAAAGAACCTATATCGTAATTCCCAAGCTAGGGCATTCTGTTTCCCAGGTGACATCTAACAAGGTCTGGGAGTATTTTTGCTCATCACAACTTGGGGGTAGGGAGAGGTGGCTACTGGCATCTAGCCAATAAAAGCCAAGGATGCTGCTAAACATTCTTCAGCACATATGTTACTAATGTCTATCAACAGCCTTCAGTATTTGAATGGAAGATTCCAGAGAAGACAAGGGCAGTAAAACCATTTTGCTTAAATACAAGCTACAAATTGGAAGTGCAAGTTCAGTTGTGACTTCCACAGCCATCCCATTAGCCACTTAATTGTCCTTAGGTTACATTGCATTATGGTCACCAAGTTGGTCACTTTGCCTCAGATGAGATTAAAGGACAGGATACTCAGCTGTGCCATTTATGGTGTTTCTGTGCCATTAAGGTGTTTTCAGTTATGGTGTTTCTATTTTCACTTTTGTGTAAATTTTGATTCCCATTGTTATCATTACCATTTTCCCCTAATAAGTGAAAACCAATCATTAGCTCAAAGGAGTTTCCTTGAAGTACAAAAGCAGATATTTTTAAAGTATCGTGAATTGTAGCACTTAGGAAAAAGGAAACATGGTGAGAAACTTAATACAAATATTTACTGTAAATCACTATGTACTAAAATAAGTGAATATGTGAATATGATTGTTTTGTACAAAAGCAATAAAGTAAATAATGAATATATCTGATCACTGGATTGTGTTGGACTGGCAAACTGTAGTCCTTGTGAGTAATCTATTATGGAATTTTGTCAAATAAAATATCCTGAAGAAATTAAAAAACTAAAATATAAATAGTCTTCATTTCAAAATTTTGTCAACTTCCAAAACAGTGAAATTGCCTTACTAGAATAAATGTATGTGAGAGATTTCCAAAAGCAAAGCATCTCCATTCTAACATTTAAGAAATAATAATATTCTAAAAATGTTTCAGGTACTACACTATGAATTTTACATGCATTAAATTTTAATTTCATGACAACTCTGGAGGCTGTCACTATTATTTTATGGTAAATAAATTAGGGTTCAGAAATGCTAATGAAACCTACCTAAGACTAGTGAGCAACAGGTGAAATTAAAAACTAAAAGTTTTGCTCCATACTCAAGTATTTTTTTTAAGTGAGGCATTCTAGGTAAAAAGCAATAAGTAAGTTTTGCTACTTAAGTTTACAAAATTTTCAAGGTATAGAATCCTAAACAGAATAGCTATTTTGGGCCGGGGATTTAGCTCAGAGGTTCCACTGCCTGTCTCACAAGCAAAGCACAAGGGCCCCACTTCAATATCCCTTACCAAAAAAAAAAAAAAAAAAAAAAAAAAACAAAAAAAAAAAACAAAAAACAAACCCAAAAACAAACAAACAGAATAGCTATTTTAGGATGTATCTTTTCCTTTGACAGATTGGTAATGAAACAGTGCATTTTGTAATGCAAAATTTCTCTCTTTCAGTACTGAAAAGGTGATGAGAATGGCCACAATGGAGGATGGAAAATGGAGCCGAATACCAGCATTATACTAGGAAATTGCAACAGGCAGACAAAACCCTTCATCTTGGCAACTCTAACAGTACTGAGAACCTTCACCCAATATATAGTACACTTTCACTATAAAAGGTTAGACAGTGCTCTTCAGTTATATAAGGAAAAAGCACAGTTTTTAAAAAGCTAACGGAAAAAAAATTAGATGGCCAGAAAGCTTTCAGTTGAACAGCATTATTAGTTTCCTAGCATTACGAAAAATTATCACTACAAGAACCATGTCAAATATACCATTAAAATTATGAAGATTAGGGAAATGCAAATTCTAAATGTTCCCAAAGGCACCATCCCAGTAAGCTAAGACACCAGGCACTATAATATCTATTAATCAACTCCTAAGCCTTAAGAGTTTCAGCTATATGAGCAGTACCTCCACTGTGATTAAGAATATCTAGTAATATACATTTAACAAGTATATAACTTAATGTGTGTATACATAAAGTGTGTGTATGTATTTATATATACATACAAACACACACACACACACACACACACACACACACATATATATAAACTTTATAAGGTCATAACTGTTAAAACATCCATAGATAGACATAATTGCAATCTTTACCTAAAAACCTAACAAAAAATGTTCCTTTAAACCATGTTTCATGGACATTTTATACAAGGTAGCAAACATCAAATAACAAATAATTCAAAACCTTTCAATCAATAAAGCATTAAAATTACACATTTAATCACTCCAGTCCAGTAACAATTAAATAAAAGCTACCTCACCTGCCTTGAAAGCTCAAGGTCCTGAGTTCGATCCCAGGTACAAACAAATAAACAAAAAAAGCTACAAATTCCCAGGTCACCAAAACAAGTTAAACTCTTAGAAGCAGCTTATTTGGTCAAACTCATGGTAAGAAGGAAAAACTGTCAAAACTAAAAGCATTCAGAAAAATATAAATGAAGAATTAAATGGTATCCAGAAACAATACAAAGCAAATCCACAGAATCAAAGATTTTTCTTAATAATTCATAAGTAAATTCATTAAGATTTAAGAAAATTAATTGAAACATTTGATTCATGTATGTATTTATTACAAATATATTTACTTTTAGCTTCATTGTAATAAAGTCATCTATTCAATGTGGTAGTTAAGAGTTCATGGCCATATTTGATAATTTGTTTAAACTGAGAATCAGCTAAGATAACTGAAAGTTGCCTTATGCAAAACAAGAGGACTTCATGCCACAATTATGGAGATTACAGTGTACACGCTCACAAGAATACAATGTTTAGCCCACTTTTGGCTGTGGATACACAGAGGATAATACAAGTAGAAATGGGATCAGCTCAGCTGGCAAAACATTGATTCTTTTCTCTTTATTTTAAGGTCATGTATTGCTCTCACTATGCACTGGTCACTGTTTAAGGAACTTTTCACATATTAACTCTTATTTTTAAATCAATCCTATGAAGGAAGTATTATTATTGTCTTCATTTTACAGATAAGAAAGCTCAATAACTTGCTCAACCTAATAAATGGCAGAGCCAGGATTTACTCTTAAACACAGTCTACATCCCCTTCCACTAAATTGTGCCGCCTCCTGGTTTAGTTAAATTATATTATTTAAATATATACTTTTAAATTGTAATGTACACATATACAGGTTTATGGGGTAAAATGCTCAGGTTAGAGTAGTGCATCTATCGCTATAAATATTTATCATTTCTTTGTGTTTAAAACATTCAAAAATCTCCCCTCCAGCTGCTGTGAAGGGTACCTATCACAATCATAGGTACCTTACCATACTGCAGAACACTGGAAGTTACTCCTCCTACCCAGCTATGCCTCGGTAGACACGAACCATCCTTTCCCTATCCCTCCTTCCTCTCCACTCTTTCCAGGCTCAGTAACTACTATTTCACCCTGGACTTCTATGAGATCAACATTTTTAGCTTCCAGGCTGCTTCACTTTGAAGGATCGAAACCTACCTACCTCGAAATCTGACTTGCATTCTTGGTTTTCCTCTTTCTTATTCTCTTTTCGGAACCTAGGTAGAATCATTCTTTCATGGAACATATTTCTGTATAAGTTCTGGGAAAACACCAGCAGGTCAATGCAGTCTGTTCTCACGGAGGCTGCAGTCTTGTGGAAAGGACAAGCTTGAGGGAATTACATCACAGATGAATATATAATTGATAACTGTGCTAAGTGCTATAAGAAGACAAGTTCCTTGAAAGCACATGATAAAAGAATTATTGGCAGTAGAGTTCTCCTCCATGAGTGAAGCTAAGCAAGAGCTTGAAATATGCTGTCAGAGACCAAGGGAAAAAGATGAGAAGCTGGACATTTACAATCCCCCTAATTCCCACGCAACTGTGGTCAGCCTCATTTAGTGATGTGGAAATGGGAGGACAGATAGCTCTGAGGTGTATCTCAGGTACATTCAAACACTGACAGGCTTCCTCCATAACGTATGATGAGGTCACAGCATCTGAAAACTAAGGGTGAACGCAGCCCCAAGACAGGGTGAAGGTGGTAGTTCCAAACCTCCCTGTTTCAGTCTTTCCCGGTAAAGCCTCCACAACATAACAAAGTATAAAGATAAAATGTGAAAGAATTATGAATGAAATTGTATCCTGAAAAGGAATTCTTGAGAAAGCATAATTCTGAGCTGTTAGAATTCACATTAACTATTTCCACAGACCTCATATGATCAAAAGAGCTTGCTGTAATTTTACCTTCACAACTTTATTCCAGGAAGCCAGGATTTCAGATAACACTAACCTTTCTATCCCTTCTAGTGTTTGAAATGGCCTCCTCTAGGCCTCTTTGCACTTTCTAAACAAGTTCTTAAAGACTGAAGTCCAACAGGATCCATAAGAGAAGCAAAAGTTTGAACAATTATGAATAGAGTAGAAAGGCTACCTCCTGCTGTTTGCATGCCTCACTCCTATTAATATACTCCCCATAGTGTTGGTTCTGTTTTTTAATAACAGCACAACACTGCTGACTCACATTCACCATATGGTCCTTGTGGACTCCCAGGTCTCTCTCTGCTGTACTTGTGCCTGCCTCGCTAGTCTTTTCTTAAACATTATCTGTGCAAGTATTTGGATGTTTTCATGCCTAAGAAAAACTTGGATTTATCCTTATTGATTGGATTTTGATATTAGCAGATCATTCTTGAGCATGTTGCCCTCGTTCAGCCCCTCAAAGGCCTCACCTGACTTGCTGAAGGAGGCTCCTAATTGATTTCTCTGCCACCACCCATCCCAATTATGAGCCTTGCTCTGCAGAGTCATCAAGCCATGCTTCAGACATTACAGAACATTAATTAGACAGCTTCTCCATGAATAGAAATGAACCTTGATTCTTTAGACTAATATTCAACACACTGTGCAGTCTGCTCCCAGCCTGTTTCCCACAACCCCTGACTCCAAGTGACCTAAGAACAATCACCCAAGCTCACTCATTTCTCCACAACATTCTCTGAGGGTCCTTGGTTTTATGCATGCTCTTCATTCCTCCAAAATTCCCAGTTCTACCCACTATTTCTACTTTCAGAATCTGCTTGATATTAAGATATTTTCTCATTTTTCTACTTAATCCATACAACATGTCTCTTCATCTTTTTATTTCCACAATATTTTCTATCACTGCTACAGTCTAATAGTTCCCTGACAATTCAAAGGATAACTAAATACCACAGCTGAATGCTGAAGAGTGGCCCGCTCAAAAAAAAAAAAAAGGGTGTAGATAAAAATATAATAGTTTTAAACTATAAAAGTCTATAAAGTTCTATGAGGCTATATCTGCATAAACCCACTGTAAATGGGAAATATATTAAGTCCAAAATGCACTTAGTATCCCTAACCTACTGAACATCATGGCTTTAGGAACACAGTATAATATAGAACATCAGCTGGTTAGTTTACTCTTGTGATTGTGTGGGTGACTGGGAGTTGTAGCTCTCTGCCACTGCCCAGCACTGAAAGAGGACTGTACCATGTATCAACAGCCCAGAAAAAGATCAAAATTCTAAATGTCTCTACCAAATTCATATTGTTTCTGCATCACCATACAATCCACAGATAGTAAGGTGAGTTGAACCATCATAAGTTGGGGGCCATATATACTGCAGTTAATATTATACTCAGAAAATTTTTCTGATTTATTATTATTGTTACAAATAATCTTCTTTGTTACTTAACTACACCATCAGTATACTTTCAGAAGCTAATCTGTCTAAAACTTTTGGGGTAGAGACTTTTTAAAAAATGTTCAGTTTGTGGTCTCCCTTATGCAACTTTTACAAACTATACTGGTGTTTAAAAATGTGTTTTCATGATCCTAGTCTTATACCTATACAGTATGTTGAGTAGAGTTTAAATCAATCTTTTTCCTTGGCATGAATATAGTCACAATTTTTCTTAAAAAAGTAGAAATAATAATTATTATATTCTCTCATTGAAAAATGCTGAACTAAACTATACATATGTAAAACATTTTAGATTTATAAGTTTGAAATATAACAGTATAAAACCTTACTATTCAAAATCATAGTTCATGAGGGGCTACTTGTATGCAAGTAAGTTGTAGGCATAACTTCCTCTTGGGAAAAAAAGAGAGACATAGTGAGTACTTCAATAAATGTATGCTCAGCAAACTTAGTATGCTCTTCAAGGATGTAAATAAAATTGACAGAGTGAGCATTTATGGATTTATGGTCTGAGAAAAGCAGTGCTGATGATTTTCAAGTTCTAGTTTCACGTGACAGAGGCAGCAATAGCTCTTGCTGCAAAGTGAACCCTTCAATTTAAACAAGAATAAAATCGTTATCAATATTTCTATAGATCTAAAATACAAACATCTCTCTTTTCCTGCCAGGAAGCCAGATCTCCCCTCGAGTTAGATTTTCCTAAGGTCAGGTACATGATTCCTCTTTCCATGAATGCAAAATGTTTACATTTTTCAAAAATCACCCCATAGACACTGACACTGTAAGAGCAAAAAGATAAAAGGATTAAATAAACTGCATGGGAAAAAAGCACTAAGGGATTACAGTAGGAACAGAGCTGGGGCAGGGCATTCTGATCGAAGAGATGGCAAATTCTAGGCAAGCAGATATACTGAAGAAAACACTGAGAGACAAACTGGAATTACCAGTATTTGGTGGAAGGGCTCCTTCATTTTTAGAAATGGTGGTCATTAGGTAACAAAGAAGACTGGTACATCTGGAAGGTCAAAAGTGTTAAAGTATTATTGTCTTAATTCAGGAAAAGAACTACTTTCAGTGGGAGTTTTGCATCCCCCACATGCACATAAAGAGAAGAGAAATACTGCAGGGGAGAGTGTGTGACTTTGCCCAAGGTGAGGAAGTGAAACAGACAACATGAGAACTCCACCTGAAGAACCAAAGGTAAGCAGGACAACCAAGAGATACAGATAAACTACCACTAAAATCCTTAAAAGAGGACATTAGGAGGAGAGGGATGAGCTGAAGCAAATGAGCTGAAACAATCACCACACTCAAACACAACTCCCTTAGAGATACTGATGGATATATACTAATTTAATCACCTCAGGAAATGTTACCATATTATCCAAACTGAACATTGTTGGTGAAAAAATATTTTACAGTGTTAGAACGAAGGATATCTGAGTCCTTGAGCATCTTCTTGGGCATTTCACTAGAAGTCTGTGTATTAGCTAGAATGGCCTGCTAGATAATTAGACTGGATCTGTCCACACTTTTACAACCAATCTCGATGGTGACAGTTCAGTTTTACCTGACTAATTACATCACTCTTCTCTTGACAACTTAAATAACAAAAAAAAAAAAAAGTTGCCACTTGGGAAAGTGAGACTGGCATTTAAATAAAAGAATCCAAGAAGTACACTTTTTTTTCAATCTCTTGGAAAATCATCTGTTCAAACTGTATCCCTTCGGGTAGGTTTTATCAAATTAACCTGATAAATGCCTGAGAGCTGTTCTTCTACGTGAACTTTGAAACATTCCACCAACATTTGTGGTATTTTATGGCAAAGCAGTTATACTCTGGGTAACTGGACTGCCATTTTCTGGACTCTTCAACAGAGCTGACAATGTGCAGCCATATAACTGCCCAAAAGAAGCCAAAAGTAAGAATTTTGACCATTTCACTGCCATTGTCTAATTCTTTCTGGAAATATTACTTCAGCACCTTTTTTTGTATTTTATCATTTTTATTAGTATATATCTCTAGTATATAATGTCTATAATCCTTATGGGGAACTGGTAATATACCATATATAACACAGCTTCATTCCTTTTCTCATGCCCTTTCACTCCCCTCTCTCCCTTTCCCTTCATATCTTGATCAGCACCTAATTTTTCCTTCTGCTTTGTACAGGACATATCCCAGGAAATTCAAATTTCATTGCATTTCTTTCACATAATAAATTATTGTTTATTTAAATTTATATATAAATGATTATTTAACAACATACCCAGTTGGACAGTAAGGACAAACTTACAAAGAACAAGATCTATAAAATGCTGGGTTTTTTTTGTTTGTTTGTTTGTTTGTTTGGGGTTTTTTGTGGGGGGGTTGGAGACAAGATCTCATTATGTAGCTGAGACTGACCTAGAACTATGTAGCCCAGGATGGTCTCGAACTCAAGGATAATCCTCCTGCCTCTGCCTTCCGAGTGCTGGGATTACAGGCGTGTGCCACCACACCCAGCTAAAATGCTCTGTTATATATTTAATTTATCATTATCTCTAAATTTTTTTCCTAACTATAAAAGAAAAATATGTTCACTGAAAAGAAGTTTATGCATTTTTCTGAAAAAAAATTTGGGGCTCTTTATTGATTGCTCTGTAAGAGCTCAGTATTGATTAAATGGATCATGACTTTGTGCATTGTGTATTTTAATATCTGATGAAAATTTTACCTCTACTTATTTTTCTATTGTAAAACAATGTTACATTTAAACTATCTGAAATTCACTTTTAAATTTCTTTCTTGTTATGCTTGGAAAGTGCTTTGCTGCTCAATATCAAATTAAATACTCATATCTATTTCCTTTTAGGCTGTTCTGCAGGAGTTTTTAATAATTTTTACACAATTACTTGGCTATAGCAAGGTAACTAAAAATTTAGAAATGAAAAAAGTACATCCAAAACTTGAAATTTATAAAGGAAAGTCAGTAATAACTCAAACAGAATGCTACATAAAACACAGTCAAAATTATCACAAAGTTTGTTGTATTGGAGGAATTGCAAAAATAAGCACAATGCAAAAAAAGCTCAGGATGAAAAGATTATCCAAATTCAAATATATGTCTGTATGAAAATAATCATGGTATAAGAATAACAAAAGTTAGTTGGACATCACGGCACATGCCTGTATTCCAGCACTTTGGGAGGCTGAGGCTAGAGAACGCAAGTTCCGATCTAATCTGGGCAACAGAGCCAACCCACATTGCAAAACAAAAAATTAAAATCTCAGGGATGTAGTTCAACAGATAAGCCCTGGGTACAATCTACAGTATTGGAAACAAAAACAATAACTAAAGATACCTACATCTTTAAATAATTTTACTGATTTTATAACCAACTTATTTCCATTTATATCAGCTCTATGAGGCTTACTGAAAATAATTATGTTTCCATTTCATATTAGTTAACTTTAAAAGAACACTTAGCATGACAGTGGAGGAATTCAATATAATTAAATACTACAGGAAGTCATATTAACTAATGTTAAAAATTATAGCAAACACAGCCATAAGCAATACAGATTTCAATTTGTTATCTACACTCTTCAGTGTTTATGTTCATTGTTAAGTAAAAAAAAAATGTACCCAAGGCATTCATTTCTAAATTGTTTACAAATAAATGTCAGATATAATCTAATTACTTAAAAGTACAAAAAAATCATTAAGTGATAATTATAAAATGTAAACAATTACAAACAAGAATTTTTTAAATAACAAAAACACATCCATTCCATGGTTAAAACCATGTTAAAAATAAACAGGGAGCCTCCTGAATGGAAACACAGAAATGTCTCAACAAGAGAGATAAAACGACTCTGCTCAGAAAAATTTTCATGATTACAACATTACTTATGAAAAAAAAAAACCCAGAAGAGCGCTTTATAAAAGTGTTAGCTCAGAATTTCTTTGTGTATTCCATGGAGCTGTAGATATTCCAGCAGGGACGAGCAGGGGAGGGCAGATAGGAAGGAGTAGCGTGGCCAAATCAGTATAGTATATCTCCAGTACAATGTTTGAATATGGCTTTGGGTTTTGTTTGCTTTGGGGGTTCTTTGCTTACATGTCAAATGGTGGGAATGCTCAGATGCTATTTTAAAAAAAAAAGGTAATTTCTCAAATTTCAAATTTGCTTGTGTACAGAACTTGTTTTGATGAAGTATTACTTAGAACTAACATACCACAGAAGACACATTATATGTGCTCTTCTAGGCCTCAGAATCCATTAGAAATATATGAGTTATTGTGGTTTAATTAGTTTAAGGCTCACTTCTGTCTCTCAGAACTGAGAGTCTCATTGCCAAATTTTATATAGTTTAATATATGTACTCTGGTTGATAATATGTAACCTTAGAATATTAGAAAAGTTATATAAGACTATGGAATAAAATAACTCATGGAAATTCAGTGAGGTTTTTTTTTTCATTCTCAAAGAATAATTGTTTTAATATACTTTCAGATACCATAAAGTTGGTATTTCCATACATAGCAAAAGGTCTATAAACTCTCATTCACTTTATGTGTTAAAAGCATTAAGATATCTAAATTGAATAAGTTTACTGAATTACTTTTATATTTAATTTCTGTGCTATAAAGTATGAGATAATTAGATGAATAAAGCTTACTCCTGTTAATATTTATTAATATAGCAGTAACTCCAAGAGAAGGCATAATCTCGACTAGATACAAAGAAGTCAAGAGCACAATGAGATAGAATCTTCATACAGGATCAGACACAGATGCATCAAAGAGAGGGCTGTACACGAATGTCCTTAAAGAACATATAGAAAGTTTCCTACGTGGACAGAAGAAAATGAGTCCATGATACCTACAAAGGAGAAAAAGGGGCATGTTTGAGAGCAGTGGTTCACTACTCTTTTTGAAGAGCGTCCTCTTAGGAGACTATGAGAATACTTTTTGTTGGAATAGGTCCTTGAGGTTGGAATATGAGCATCCTGAGTGATAGGTTAAGACATTTTGATTTAATTCAGTAGCCATGCATGCTGAATTTTTCTCTCAAGAAAGATTAAAAATATGAAAAATTAATCTAATGCAAATGCATCAAGATTAGGGGATACAACATTAGAGAATGCCATAGAGGCATAGGCTGACACAGCAGATTAAATTCTGTGACAAGAAAAGAGGACAAAATTACGAAGCAGCTTGGAAGTTTGCAGATAGTTCAAAAACATGTTCTCAAAATCCAGCAAGAAAAAGAAGTTTCAAAAGTTCACATGTCAAGAATAGCCAATGATACTGAAAGAAAATTCAATTAGTTAACCAGAAGGTCAGGAAGGAAATTTTAAAAGTATTGAAGTGCATTCAACAAATCCATCTACAATTATCTTTAAATTTTAATTTCATCACAGTAGAGCTACTATATAAAACACATTCGGGACTTTGTCAGAAGGAAATAAGACAAGTGAATACTTCTAACGGTCCTAAATTCAGTGGGGTCAGAAAGGCCCCAGAAAACTTATTCAAGCACTAATAAAGGCACATCTCTAATGCACAAGGCAGAATTTCTACCCAGGGACTGAGACTGCATCTGTAATTTTATTTATCTATAATTTTATTTCCTGAGACCAAGTAGGTTGAAAGGGTAACATTAGCTTATCCCTGTTAGTTTCAAAGAAGTAGAAGAGAAATTGTTCAGTTTAGCATCTTCAAGCATATCAGATATGACAATAGAATTTTTGATCCTAGAGAAGTCATTTACTAAAACCAATGTATATGATAGATTTCAGGAAAACTTCTTTCAGCTTTCTCAATATCATTTTTCTTTTGGAGGGTCAATTTTTAAATGCCTACTAATACAATTTTAGCTGCTATGTCATCTTTACAAATCCAATAACATGCTTGTGGGCATGCTTATTTATCTATACTTACCCGCCTTATTATTTTGGACCTTAGGGCTACTATTCCTATATATCCTGCTGTGTATTATTGCAGGCACAAAACAAGCATTCAAGGAGATTGTTTTGGTTGCTATGGAAATATTTAATTTCCTAATTAGTAGGTATACAAATGCAAAACTATAGCATATGATTATTTCTGAAGCTTGGAAACCAAGTTTGATGTTCACATCTGAGGACAAACTCCCCATACTTTTAAACACTTTCATTCAAAGTAAGAATTAAGAACTTAACCTCTCTTGCATTTTAATGCTTATAAATTGATTTGTTGTACATGATAGAAATGAAAGAATGAAAAAGAAATATATGTAAGTCATTTATTCATCTCCTCAAGCAAAATATACAAAAATATCTATTTACTAATAAATAAATATTTACTTTCCAAATGAGTTTCATTACACCATAACTTCCCTCGGGTTGTAATTTATAAAAGGTGGTCATGATTACAAACGTAGATATCAGAACCCCAACTGTTATATAAACTGAGACATACTGAAATATTCTTTCATCCCTTCCATCAAATTTTTTCGAATGTAGGTGTTACAGTTTGGATCTTGAAAGTCTCTCAGAGCCCAATGTGACGAAGGAGTGGTCATCAGCCTGTGGCTCTCCTGAGAGGTTGTAGGCACTTCAAGTGATGTGGTATAGTGAGAGAACTATAGTGAGATCATTTGAAGACAGTATTAGGACCTGGGCCCCTTTACGTTTCCCTTTTACTTCTATGTTTGCTTCCCAGTCACCATAAGATGCACAGGTCTTCTTCACATTGGGTTCCCCCTGTGATGTACTGTGATAGCACAAGCTCAAAACTGCAAGACCAAATAACATAGACTGAAACCAGGAGCCAAAATACAACTTTCCTCCTTTTATGTGGATTATCTTAGGTATTTTGTCACAATAGCTGAAACCTAAATAACATAGTCAGTTTTGCAATAATTAAGAAGACTATAAATTATGCAGATAAAGCAGTTTTAAAAGTGAGAAAATTCTAAAGCCTACTCTTTCAAGCTACTCTAGAAAATGAATTCACCAAATAACTCCTCAGTGTTTTACTATGCTAACCTGAACTATTTAAAACAAAGCAGAATAAGCTAAATAATTCTTGCCATTTTAGCATCTCATTTCTTGCCTTTTAGCACCCACGTGTACCAGACAGCTTTAGAAACACATACCCTCTAACTTTTCTCTTTATAGTCACATCTCAGTTCAACACTATCAGATTTCTGAGCTGACCACTTAACCGACAAGACTTTGGTAAAATCAACATAGGATTTCAATTTTTACCTAACAAATGCAAAGTTCTCTCATTAGTCTTCACCTTCTCTGATCTCTGAACAGCAACATCCTTTCTTCCCTAGAAACATAAGAATCTTATCTTTGGAAGTTTTTTCTTCTTCTCACATTAGCCAATACTGAGGAACAGCAATAACTAATAGGGCCTCCGCCTCTCCTTTTTCTACTTCTCCAAACTCAGATTGTGCACAGACCAACAATGTGAAAACTAGAAACAATCAAATAAATATATTTTTCTGCTTTACTGTTAATCTATTTCTGTTAGTAGTATGGACAGTGTTATACAATACGTTTATTTTTGCTGGACATTTGGAGCATACTCTTAACAAGGGATAATGGCTTTTTTCCCCTTTTCTTGAAATCATATATTGCACAGACCACTAAACTCACAAGAGTTACAGTTTAGGTGAACAAGATTCATCTTTAAAATGTTACCGATATCAATAGTCAATTACTGAAGTAAGATGAAGTATAGAGCTGGAAGGAAAATTCTGCTGCTTTAAATATCAGAAATCCGAACAAAGCCAACAACAAACATGTATTCATCATGTTTCCATCTTGGGATGAAGTACCTGACATCTATCCACAACTGAAGGAAGAGAGGTTTATTTTCACTCCCAGAGTCCACAGTCAGCTGGTTCCAAGGCAGGAACATCATTGTGGAAGGGCCTTGCAGAGCAAAGCTGCTCACTTCATGGCAGCCAGGAAATGCGCAGAGATAGCAGGAGACTGGGACAAGAATACACCTTTCCACGTCACACCCTCATACACCCACCCCTTCTGAGCAGTTCCACCTCCAAACACGTAAGACTTTTAGGAGATATTTTAGATTTAAACCATAATAATCTGTCCCAAAACATGTATCCCCTTCATTGATAAACTATCTCTGCTAGTAATATGGGTAGTATTACTAAAACACCTTACCCCGGGCCGGGGATTTAGCTCAGTGGTTCGGTGGCCTGCCTCGCAAGCACAAGGACCCGAATTCGATCCCCGGTACCACATAAATAAATAAATAAATAAATAAATAAATAAATAAATAAATAAATAAATAAATAAATAAATAAAACACCCCTCAGAGATATGGGACATACTGTTAACAAGAGATATGGCTTTTCTTTTTCTTTTCAGGAATGCACATCTTGCACAGACCACTAAACCCACAAGAGTTACAGTTTAGTTTCACAAGCTTCATTTGTAAAATGTTCCCTATGTCGATAATCAATTAGTGTAGTAAGATGAAGTACAGAACTAGAAGGAAAATTCTGCTGGCTTTCGTATCAGAGATCAGGATGGACAAAAACCATCTCTTACCACAGAAGGCCTTCCAAGAAGACTGGGAACGGGTCATGAGGCCACTGCTTTGCTGTGGGTTAACCTACCACCACTGTCTCTGCTCATCCCCAGCTGAGCACCCGTGGAACCTAAGCTCAGGTGGCATGACTGCCACAATCCTGGAGTTATGGCCCAGAAGAGCCTCTGGCTTCAGCCCGCATCATCTGCTTATGGCATTTCCCCCACTTTCTTTGCCCTATTTTCTGTCAAAACCCAGAGACCTCATGGGTGGAAGCAAAGAATAGATACCACTGTTGATTTTCAATCTGCCTTTCATTGCTTCTGTATGTTCTGAATAAAAATCTGAACTGAGAGCTTTCTCTTCTAAGTATTTGTTTTCTTTTTCATTTTGCTGATTTCCTTGACTTCCATAGTAAATATGCACATATGATTCCCCTTTCCTTCCCATCACATTGTTCTCACACTCTAACCTTCAGAAGTTGGGATTCCTGAGGATGCAGACACCACTCCTCCCATAATGCTATCACCTCATGGGCCATCTTGTCTGCTTCCATAACTTTAAATATCACTTCCATTTTTGATCCACAATTTCTAATTTGAATATTGGAAACTGGGAAGTCCAGACTTCATTCATGATGTATACTGAAGACTTCCATATGGTAATCCTATAAACGTTGCACATCTACTACCATCAAAACCAAGCATCCACTTACTCCCAACTCCATTTCAAACCAATAGGACAAGTGAAACTACTGAGAGTGACCTCTGTCTTTGCCTTTGTCCTGAATCTCACATTTACATCGTTTCTCTGCCCTCTCACTTCTATATGATCCGACTTGTTTTATCCATGCTCTCACCTCCTTGTCACCATCTCTCTTCAACCACTCTGGCAACTGCATTATTTCACTGTAACTAAATTTACAGTGAAAGTCTTATCTTCGTGCTTATTTTTTCCACCTGGTATGTTATGCACTAATTGGTTTATATAGAAAACTTGTTCTTCAAAATCTCATTCAAATGTGAATTGTTTGACTTGTTTCTAATAACATTTAAACTTAAACATTCCATCATTTCTAACTATAACTGTGAATATGCATCTATTCTGTGTCATGTTATCTATTTATTTGTGGGTAAGTCTTTTCCACCTTACATAAGGCAATAAAGTCTTTTCAATAGTCTTTTCAGCTACATTGTACATAGATGTGAGCACAATAATTAAATACCATTTTCAAAGTGAAATCTTCATTTTTATGATTATATGAACATAGTACAATTCTAATCTACAACAGGTTTAGCTTTAAATTCATCTTCTGTGGAAAAATATATGATTCAAAATTATAATGAGATAAAATTTGCACTTTCCAAATTAAAAATAAAAATAAAATCACAAATGATTAATTGATTTGCCTTAAATTTTTTGAGATATAATTTATGTGCCATAATATTCACAGATTTAAATTATGTGATTCAGTCAGGGGGGTGTATATGCACAACCATTTTGTATAACGACTACTATCTAATTCCAGGACTTTATCATAAAAACAAAACCTACATCCAGTGGCATTCACTCCCTAATCTTCTCTTCCTCCACTCTGACAACTATTAGTTTACTTTCTGTCCAGATTTGCCTATTCAGGACAGTTTATACAAAAAGAACCACATAATATGTGACATTTTGTATCTGCCTTCTTTCATTCAGCAGAATGTTTTCAAGGTTATTCAGTTTTAGTAGACTCATTCCTATTTATGGCTCGATATTTTCCTTTGTGTGGATATAGCCTATTTTGCACATTCATTTTTCTATTGATATACATCATTGTTTCCAGTTTTTTTCAGTGAATAAAGCTGCTATGAATATGTGTGCATGATTTTTGTAGACTACATTTTCATTTATTTTGCAGATATGCTTTAGAGTACAAATGTTAGGTCATAAAGGATCTCTAACTTTTTGAAAAAACAAACTTGTTTACCAAAGGGACTGAGCCATTTTATGTCCCTACCAATTATGTATGAGGCTTCCAGTTTCTCTGCATTCTTACCAATATTTGTTATTGACATTCTTGTTTCCTTGTTTGTTTTGGAACCAGTCTAGTGAGTGCGAATTGGTAATTCATTGTGTTTATTCCTATAACGATGTGTAGCATGCTCAGTGGGGTTATTTTTTTGTTTATATAGTTTCTTTGTATAGATGTCCATTCAAGTCATTTGACCATTGTTCCTTTAGTTACTTTTTATTATTAAGTCTAATACTCCTCATTTTGGGGCAATGCTCTTATTGATATGCTTCATAAACTTTTTCCCAATTTTGTAAGTTGTCTTCTCACTGGTTTGATGATGTCTTTGGATGCCCAAAGTTTCTAACTTGGATGGAAAAAAATATAGATATATATATCTATAGATAGATATTTATATATCTATCTCTAAATATATGTAGATATTTCTTTTCTTTTGAGGCTTGTGCCTTGGGTATCACATTTAAGAAACTCCTACCTAATCAGAAATCACTAAGATTTATATTTATATTTTCTTCTAAGAGTTTTATGGCTAACTTTTTACTTAGGTCTATCATGTATTTTGAGTTAATAAAGCTTGGACCAGATGAGTAATTACAATTCAAGGCATTTAGCCAATTTTCCAAATCTGTCCAACTAGTGAAAGGATTTCATTTACATAACCACATTCCATGATAAAAGAAGATTATGAAAATAATTCCAAAATTAAGTTTCCACTCAAATTTGAAAAAAAGAAGTCTTAGGGCCAATAAATTAAATTTTGGGCAAGAATTGGAAACTAAAAAAAATCTTTTTAGTGGTGCTGAGCTGGCTCTTTTGTCAATATTTACGCATTTCTAAGAAAACAATATTCTGCATGCAAGATGGAGGTGTTGTGTAGCATAGCAACTTTAACATGCAAATAATAGCAAAATAATATTTAAAGTATCAAATACTGAAGAATAAAGCCATCTAGATAAATGTTAAATTCTAGTATCATGAAAATTATTTAATATCATAAACATTACCATCATCATCAGATCTCTGTTTACTCAACACAAACACCTAGAAAAGACATTTCACAGGACTTTGAAAGTCACATAAAATATTCAGAAAGGGTTAGGAAAGTGTCAAGCAAATACTCAAAAGTATATATATGAAATTTAGATATATAATAGGTTTACTCCAAAGAAGAATTCACAAGTGTACAGATAAGGGTATTTACTATATTGATATACTGGATTTTTTATGGAAGGGGCTAATACAGAGAATACTTTTTAAAACAAAAAGGGTATGCTTACATTCCAGTATTTCAGATATGGAGAGTATCCCATTCACACCAAATCTAAGTTAAAAGAAAAAATATTTTTCAAATTAAAATTAAAAGAAACTATGAAAAAAGTGAGTTCTGTATTATTATTTCCATATAAATAATCCTTACACACATATAGGTGTGTATTTGAAACATGTTATCTATATATATGTTATGAAATATATATCATATTAATATATAAAAGGCCACAAAAACTGATAAAAAATACACAGAAAAAAGGACAAATATTTTGAACTGATAAAGCATTTTAACAAGATGACTAGAAAAAAATATAAACCTTAAAAGGAATAATTTATATTTAAAAACCTAATACAAATTGTAAGAGAAAAAATTCCCTTTCCCAACAGTAACAAAAACTACACATAAGATAAAGGATATAAAATAAGAAAAACCTCTCAATGAAGAAAGCTATTTATGATGCTACATGATACAAACAAAGGAAGAAGTTAATAAGCAAAGAGACACAAATGAAAAGATTATGAATTAGAAAGTTATTACTTCTCTTTCAAAATTACCTTAAATACAATACAGATTACAATATCATAAGTGCTGTTCTAGAAATTTAGTAACCAGGTTAATTGCATTCTTTTGAGAAAAACAAAGAAAGAAAAATAGATGAGAAATTTCAAAAATAAAAAACTCCATCATGCTTTGGATAACACAACATATTACATGTTACAATAGTTTTTAACAGTACACTGCTGTTTTAGGAATAACAATAAAAGTCTTCACACCCAAAAGTATATATAATATCTATAAATAAAAAAGGTAAAAAGCATGGTCAAAGATGTGAACAAAATCTTCACAGTCCAGGCAGTCATTAAGCTTTATGACCAAAGAACCAAATCTAGAAATTGATCTAGAAATCATGGAAATAGACTGATAAAAGTGGGATTCTTTTATATATTCATTGGTAAAGTTTTACAAATTTATAAATCATCTATTGGCAAAAAGATATGGAAATGCACTTCCATTCCTGCTGGTAGAATATAAATAGTGCTACCATTTGAAGAGCAATTTATCAACTGATTAAATTTAAAATCTCACTGACTTCATGATTCAAGAATAATAATTACCAGCCCAACTTTTACCAAAAATAATGCATTAGTACATGTGGACTAGAGACCTGCAATAAGGATGTTCATTATAGTCTTGTATGAAAGAGCAAAACATCAGGAACAAATTGAATGCTTATGAAAACATAAAGAGTAATGAAACCAAGGTACAAACGAACTACAAAGTAATAGGCAGTGATTAACAAATAATGGTATATATGTTCACATATCTATGTGGTGATATTTATAAACTATGAGAAGTGAAAATGAGGTGTAGAACATCATGTCAATATTTAAGTAATATATTTTGTGTGTGTAAATGCTACAAAGACCTCCGTCACCTATTTCTTTAAAACAATCACCTGGAGCCCTCAAAATCAATCTTCTGCTAGTGGTCCACCTCATATTTGAAGACATATCAACCCAGATATCTTACCTTTGTAGTTTCTCAAACTGAAAACATAAATTTTAATAGATGTAATGTTATAGAAAAAAATGAAGAATTTTAATACCACAAGAAATAGTTGAATACAAGTGTATTTACTTATATACATATATTACTTAATATTTGTATATTTAGAAAAAATAGAATACAAAATTATATGATCTCAACCGTACTTTAAAAAGTCCCCATTGTATGATTAAAAAAAAAACTAGTAATTGACCAAACATTCACTGGATAGTTGTACCGCAGTGTTTTTTTATTCACATTATTTTTCTCGTTATTTTTTAGTATGACTGTATTAAAAACAGATTTGTTCCTTTTGAAATAATGTATCCCCTTTTAGGATTTCTTGAGATACCTCTATGCAGATAATGCTAAACTATTTCTCTACTCTCAGCCTCTCCCTTTGCTCCAGCCTGTTTTTCAGCTGCTTACTGAGCAGTTATCAGCATCCAAGCCTTAGTTCTCCTAGATGTCGTTTCTCCACCTCTCCTACTGCTGTGCTCATTGATTCCCATATGAGCTGCTGGGTCAGCCCTGACCCAGTTCCCAAACCAAAGCATGACTTACTTAAAAGGTATTACTACAAGGTCATCCTTTCCTCCAAACTCTTACTCCCATCCTCTGCAACAGTGAAGTTTCTCATTCTGTCTTTGCCTGGATTTTTGATGTATGCCACAGGAGAGTCAGTTCATTGTTCTACACACTACTGCAGTCTTTCTAGCATTAAACTGTTCTGGTATTTATTCAGGTACAAGACCCTACTGGACAAACCATTTCTGAGATCAGAAATTATATCTTATTCCTGATAATGGATCCAGGACAGTGCTCTAGCCCCACAACACAAACGCACACACCCCACAAGAAAAATGGTTTTCAAAACATGTAACAAAATATTTGATGAATAACTGTCACATTTGTTTTACTAGAAATCTGCAGGATTTGTTCAAAGACAGAACAATTTCAGATACTAATCCAATCATCAAGCATTTATAAAGGAACTGTTGTTGCTCAGGGTTCTAAAAGGGATGAGTAGAAAGAAGGAAAGTGTGGCTCCTGTTCTTGACACAGTCTCTAAAGTGGTTAAGAACACCTTTAAGAAAAAAATGAACAATAATTACTGTTTTGGCTTCTGCCTTAACAAGCAAAACATGAAAATCTTCTTGCCTGAGGTCCTGATTTCACAGATGAGCAAACTGCAATCGAATTTTCCTGCCTGGATTCCAGACTATTGCCAATTCCTATCCCAACTCCATAAGGCCAAAAGTGCTTGGTTCTGTTTGTTGCTATTTCCATGCTCACCCAATTTCAACTTGTCCCTTAGATCTATATGTCCTTCCCTGTAGTACATACCGTGGGTTAAATTTCTTCTTGTTATCCCAGGATACCCTTTTGCATACACCCCCCACAATGACAAGCTGTGACTTCAACCTCCTACCTTCAAGACCAAGAACATCATGGCAGGTCTCTAAATCAAACTTTAACAAACTTGCACAACATTAATTTCCCCTTTCTCCATAATTCACAAAACTGCCAATCTTCTCATCTCTCCCTCCACCTTCTCTACTCAGCCTTGAGCTTCCACAAAAGCAGATCCCATCTTACACAGAAAATCTGGATCTAGTCTAAGCTCATCCTTCATGGAAATCTCATTACCTCTGCTGTTGACTTAACCAGGCATGAACAAGTGATCCAGTGATGAACAGAAAGAAAAAAGAGATGTCTGTGGGGGAAGGAGGAAGACTTCTGGCAAACTTTCCTCCACTTTGTAAGAAGGAACACTGCTACTGCATGACGGTGTGCTTGGAACTAAAGCAGCCAGCATGCTATTGGTTGAGGATAAGGTCAAAACACAGAGAGGGTAGAGCCAGGACAAAGGCAGCATGAGAGCTAATCACAGATCCAACACCTGGAGCCTCCTGTCTTTTGCATTTTTTGACACTTTTACAAGTCTTTTCAACCATATTTCTTTCCCTGAACAGTCAGGTTTCATATACTAGTTTTAAATAGCAAATTTCTTAAATACACACACACACACACACACACACACACACACACACACACGCACACAAAATCAACAGCTGTGTTTTCTATTTTGAAGGAGTAACTTAAAATGAGAATTCCGCAGATATTTGGGTTGTTTTCCATTTTAAGCTATTATGAGCAAAGCTGTTATTAATTTTCATGTAAAGGTTTTTATACATGTTTTCATTTCACCTGGGAGCAAAATTTCTGGGTCATATGGTAACAGAATTTTTAAAATTAAGATAAATGCCAAACTTTTCTCAAAAGTATTACACTCCCATCTGTAATGTATGAATATTACAGTTGCTTTAAAACCTCTTCAAAATTTGGTGTCATCCATCTTTATAATTTAGCTTTTCTAGTGTTCATAATGAATTCTCATTGTTTTTAAATTTTCATTACTTCAGAAAAGAAAGAGCTAAACAACTTTTCATGTGCACACTGCACATTTGTGTACCTTCTTGTTTGAAGTATGTCTTCAGATATTTTGTTCATTTTGCACTTGTCTGGCCTACATATTGAGTTGCAAGAATTCTATATGTAGTGTATACAAGGTTATTTTTCAGAAAAAGATACAAAGAAATAGCAAATCATGTGTCTTCTGAAGATAAAGCATTTCAAGAATATATTTACAAAGTTTAGCATGTCTTTTCTTTCTTACTACTTGTTTGTTTGCTTATTTATTTATTTATTTATTTTGGGTTTTTTTTTAGACAGGGTCTCACTATGTAGTTGAAATTGACCTGGAACTCACTATGTAGTCCAGGCTGGTCTCAAATTCACAGTGATCCTCCTGTCTCTGCCTCCCGAGTGCTGGGATTACAGGTGTGCACCACCACACCAGGCTTCAAATTTTATTATTAGTGCTTTTTGAGTTCTACTAAATATTTGCCTAAGTCAAAATTACAAAGATTTTCTCCTATATTGTCTTTTAGATGTTTATATACTCAAAATCATAAACATCTCAAAACCATTATGCTCAATGAAGGAAGAAACATAAAAATGAGTATATCTTCTGTGATTCTACTATATTAATTTCTAGAACACGAAACCCAATCTGTAGAGGTAGAAAGCAGATCTGGCCCCACAGAAGATTTTAAGGAAATGGAAATACACCATATCTTTATTGCAGTGGTGTTTACACAAGAGTGTTTGAAAATATACAATGAAGTCAATAAACAACATAAATGTAATGTGTTTTATTTTATTCAAAATGCATCAAAAAAACTTGATTTAAAACAATATTAGAGCCAGGCATGATGGCTCACACCTGTAATCCCAGCACTGAGGAAGGTGAGGCAGGAGTATCAGTGCGAGTTTGAGGTCAGCCTTGTCTACATAGGGAGTTCAAGACCAGCCTAAACTACATAGTGAGACTGTGTCAACCCAAACACTCCCCATAAAAATGTCAATATTAAATGGGAATATGGAGCTGCATTGGAGTAAAATAATGAGCACAATCATCTGGGATAGGACTGAGAGGGTTAACAAGGCCTTAATCTGCCTGAGACAGAAATATTAACCTTAAAGAGTTTGTAGCTTCTTAATTACCTCTTCTAAATGCATAAATCCGAATGTCTTTCAAAGATTTTAGCATGCTTCAAACAAGCTAATGACATGCTGGGTTCATCCCATAAATGGAGCTGGCAATAAACTTACATCTCCAGTGTAGAAGAATTTTAAAAGAGACAGGGAGAGAGAGAAGGATGGAGAGTTAAAAAGAAATCTCCTTCTCCCTTGGCCCAAAGGTGCTGTGAAATTAAGTTTCAAATTGTATTGGGAAAGGGAAGGCTATGCCACTGACAGTGCAGTTTTTGCATATGTGTGTAACAGCAGTTTACATTTCCAAAGAAAATAACAAGACACAGTGAAAACTGAATCACTATACTTTAAAATTTTGAGAAAGTCACATGTAGAATTATAGAATTATATAGGTAGATATCTATATACCATTAATGCAAATCTTTTAAAATACAAATAAATAAATAAGGCTTGGACAGATTAACATTTGTTTAGTTATATAACTCACTAGAAAATTGGTTGAAAACCTGTCAGAAGAATTGAGATTTTGGGTTGAATGTGTTTATAAAATTATCTCAAGCCAATACCCTCCATAAAACAGATATATTTAAAGTACCTGTTGAATGAATTCATGCCAGACAATATGAAAGAAACACATGGGAATCAAAACAGAAGCAAGGGATGAAGTTTCTCCCAATTCATTTTAATTCATATTTCTTATTGCCAATTCTGTTTGAGAGGAGGGAAAATACACTTTGGGAAGTCATTGTGTGGTAAGCACCAGTTCCTAAAGAAGCAGAATGATTTGGTACATTCTTGAGAATTATTGGATATCCACTCCTACAATTACCTGGAATAATTAACTGTTTCTGAAGTAGTTAAAAAGCATTTCTACTTTCTTTCATAGAGAAGGACTAATGACTTTTAGCAGCTGCCTCAGGCTCTATGAATTTAAGATGAACTTGGTAGAATTAACTTTTACCAAGCTCTCATCTTACCTGGATTAACAGAGAGGAGCACCAGAGCATTTGGTCATTTGTGAGGGTCATTGTAGCTTCTAAATGGACTGGAGAAGGACAAACTGACAAATTTCTTTGAACTCTTATTCATGGCTTTAGCTCTGAAACGTTGACAGGTCATTAAAAAAAATGTGGGTTTACTATAGATATAAAATGACCAGCATAATCCCAATTTACAACATTCACACCTCAGAAGCTCCCTAAATCTTCCTATTATGGGTCTACCATCCTTAGGATCATATAATATTTAATTCTTTATTTTATTCCAATCCCTGCAATATGTCCATTTGTTTAATTTAGGAAGACTAGAGTAAGCTAGGATATTGTTTCACTTATATCTCTGTCTTAATCAGGTAGCTCCCACCAAGGTAACATTATTTGGCTCCCTCGAAACAGCTTAACACACACAACTGCCAGATGTTGAAAAATAGCAAGATACACACTAAAACAAAAAAACCAACATATGAGTTTATATTTTTTACTTTGCGTTACTTTATTTTATATATTTACATATTTTACTCTGAAAAACTGTTCCCTGAAATTTACCTATAAAACATGCTTTTAAACAACTAAAACAATGACAGTATTAACACGACAGCTAAGAAAAAAAACCTGTAATTGAACAGGCATTTATAAGAATTTCAGCCAAACAGATGAAACAGCATTAATTCATTCCATCTCATTTTTCTTCCAACTCATTTGGTAACAACCTTAACTTATGGAGAATTTAACTGTATTTTTCACTTTTGCTAGTACATGCCATCCTCACACCTGAAAAATAATGGTCTAATAGTTGTGTTCACAGATCAGGCCTTTAAATAGAAATAAATAACAATATCCGTTTTAATAGTGAAGCTCTATAAAGTTAGACTAAAACTTTGTTTTTTATATATTTTGTTACAAATAATTCCAGAGAGGTATAGAATGCATATTTTGTAGTTGAATTAGAATTCAGCTCTGAGATAAAAATTCCCTTATCAGGAAAATAAAGATACTTACAATTAAAATATTTCAAATAATATTGCTGCTTTAATGTAAAACTGACTAGATGTGATATATCTGAAAAATTTTTTATATCTCCAGAATCTTTACAACATCAGAATATCAATAAAGATCTCAAAATAGAAAAGAAAATTATTAAGAGTTTAGACAGTGTTAGCCTTTAGAAATATATTTACATTTATAACTAAAATAACAATATCCACAAGAACAATTCTGTATATTATTAGTGTTACAAAAGTAAATGTCAAAGAAGTTGTTTACTATTGGAGGAAAGCAATGAAAGCGAGTCTACCTAATAAAAATACAGATTAAACATAGTAAGTATGATAATACTGCTACTTTGAACGTGAAGATAAATTTTCCAGAAATCTATTTTTTGATGAGTATTCAATTCACATCGTATATTCTATTGGATGACTATTTTGAATTAGTTCACAAAACAAGCCTTTTTATAAAGGTGTACAAACGTGTATTCTATGAGAATCTGCCACCTCATCCTTAGCAGATATTTAATTTGCTCAGTGCAAATCCCTAAACAAGCCCTATATTATCACCACATGCTAGTCTCCCAGTAAAACACCTGAAAAAGCATAATATTTGGAAACATTAGTAATTCTGAAAAACCATTAAAAAAGGACTTCGGTAATTAAAGTTAACACTGAAGTAAAAAGTAAAACTCTTATAAATATAATTACACTAACAACTTCTAGCTTCATATACATCAAAATAAACTAATTGCGGTTAATGTTCACCATGATATAGCCCGGGAATATTCATGTGGCAACACAAAACAAAAATTGTAATAATCATAATATTAAACACTGGATATTCAGCAAATGTGAAATTTTCCTGCTATGTCAGCTTAAAGAAAAAAATACAAAGAATACTCTGGGTTCTCAAGGTGACACTCATCTTGGGTTCTGTGTCATGGGACAGAATATTAGCTGTGACAAAAAATGAAAACAAGACCCTTGGATTGCTGAATCTTCGTGATAAAATGGATCCTATACTACAATGAGTTGTCTTATCTTTAGTGATTATATATTCACTCTGGCTCCATGTTTAACATCTCTTAATACATACATTAGCGTGTCAAATATCCCAGTTAAATAAGCAGCTTTCCTCAGCTTCCCCTAATACATCATAATTCCTCCTAGATCTCCGCTTTTGTTCCAGGTGTGGTATCTACCCTGCATAAAATCTTCCCTAGAGTCTCTTTACAAAACCCTGTGCTACTATAGGATATATTTTCCTAGTCACATAGACATCTGCCTTTTTCAGATTTCCTCTAACACTCACTTGTTCTGCATCTTTCCAATCCATAATCATACATAATCTTGGAATATTTTCAAATCTTTCAATTATAATAATGTCCATGGAATACATACTTTGCACCAAGTAATGTTCTCAACACATATAACCTGTAAAATAAGCCTATGAATCAGAGTCTACAATCATTCCTATTTTATAAATGAGCAAAGAAACTTAAATAGTATACAAGGGCACAGAGCTCATAAACAGTAAGCTCTGGGTTTACATCTAAAGCTCTGGACAAAGATCTTGTTCTTTGCCACTGTGAAATATGATCTCATGCAAATACCTGTTATCTTCAACTAGACTGCAAGGTGAGGTAAAAAAGATGTCTTTCACTTCTTTTTACTTCTTTCCAATACCTTATATTTTGTTGCACAGGTGTCTAGAACTGAGGGAGGTAGAAAGAATATATCCAGAGAATTTCCTAAGGAAGGTCTACAAAATGTTCTATTGGGGATTTATTTGTACTATGCATTCTTTGTTGTTGTTGTTGTTGTTGTTGTTGTTTTGAGAATTGAACTTGGGAGACCTTGTGCAGGGTACAGAACCACTGAGCTAAATCCCTGTCCCCTATACTACGCATTCTTAAAGGCCCAGTCAACTAATGAGAGGAGCCTCTAGAAATAAAAATACAGAGAAAGTAAGTCTTTACCTGTACTGATTTAATGTTCAGGGTGACAAGCTGCTTACTTAGCACACTAGTTCCTCTTTTAGTTTATATTTTATTACTTTTACTCAACTCTCAATGTTGTAATCCAAATAATACCTTATTTCCTATCTGCTTAATAACTTTGTGTTCACTAAGTGGACAAACATTTACAAACAAAGAAGACAGATAAATGGGACCTTTCTTTCCTTGGCGAGCACAGTATTAAAAACTGGGACACTCACATCACTCTGTGCAGGAAAACCGCAACAAAGTAAAAGCAGGCTGGCTGAAGGCTGTCTTCTCCCCACACTTTCAACTTCGAAGCCCCCCAAAGAAAGAGTAACCGGATAATAGTGGAAAGACATTTAAAAGTAAATTAGAACAAAACTATAAAGTTTTTCACTAGCTTCACATTTCAGGGAAAGAAACCACAACCAAAAACATCCCAATCTGTAAGTACGCTATTAAGTAATGTAATGTAAGCATTCAAATACCTACACAGTTCACCACAGTTCTGCACAAGGATGTTATTTTTACTGATAATTCAACCAAGCTCCTGCCACATGGCTGAAGAGTCAGCCAAGCCATTAATGGATCTGCATTTTTATCATGGGGAGTCTTATCATTCTTAATATTACACACTTCCCCAGCACTGATTCTGATTATTAACTGCATGGGCTCTTCATCAAATCTCCAATGAATCACTTACAAAGGCAATTCTCTTCATCTCAACTCCTACTTTTCATGTCCATAAAATGCACAAGCACATATTGCATTACTAGCATACGATAATTTAAATGAAAGGAAAAATCAATAATCTGCTCCACATTATAGTTTTTTACTGGCAAATTCAATGAATTCAATTTTGGTCCTTCTACACACACTCCTCATACATAAAACTCAGCTATTCTGTAGATATCAAGTTTTGGGTTTGATTGTTTTTGAGAGGCATGTACGTAGGGCAAAACATATAGGTCTCCAAATATCCACTTTTTAAATTTATAATTACACAGTTGAACCCTTCTGTGATGACAAATATACTAAACGGCCATGGCCGTCCTGTCATGTATAAATAAACTTTTCAGCAGCAATGCTTGCAAAAAGGAGGACTGCCACATTACCATTAAAAACTGACCCCAAAAGAACTGCTACATTACCACTAATACCTATAGATTAGTTTAGCTAAAGAAACCAAAGTAAAACATACGGTTTTATGGCAAGAAAGTGATAGAACCAACTGAAATTGTAAATTGTTAACTACAGTCTCCAGAGCTAATTCAACTTTTCCATGTGAGTGAACCACAAACAAAATCACACAGAATATGTTTCTTCAGACATCTATAAGAACCCTAGTGGATGGATGAGAAGGAGTACAGGTATCTGTTAAAGGCTACAGTGCAGCTAAGGATATCAAAATGTTATATACATAAGCCTGTGGAATGTAGCCTCATTTCTCTGAGACTAACCATTACCATCACCTAGAAGTTAACCCATGATGAATAAAAGTGCATTGCTTCGGCCCTCTGCTTCCTATTTTCTCAAACCAATCTACCTTAATGTTTTTTGTGCCTATGCTGAGCAAAACATTCCATAAATAATGCCGTGGTGCACAAGCATTAAAGTTTAGAGTTTCTGCCTCTGAAGTAGGTAGTGACAGGACCAAGGACACACAGGTTCAATTCCAAGCCAAATAATAGGCGGGTGGTTTGAAAATGTCAGTCCAAAGAGGCCTAAGGGAAAAGGATAGAGGTTTCCTTTGCCACCACCCTCTCTCTCCCCTCCCCTTTTTCCCTCTTGTTCCCTTCCACTCTTCTCTTTCCTTGTGGTTTCTCATGGAGACGACAATCAAAGCAGAGAAAGCTGGGTTTTAAATTACTGTGATACACACTAGGAATATGTAATTCCCAGGAGGGGGGGTGGAAAAAGGAAACTGCTGGCGGGGGGGGGGGTGTTGGCAACACGTCTAAGTGACAACCCTCCCCACCCCCACCCTAATACAGCACAAATCCACAGATTCTTCTCAGGTCCTCTTCTCCCAGTTTCCAGTACTCTATTCAACTTGACCCCTAATCCTAGTAATTTAGAGACCTGCAGGGCATCCACAGTGCAAAAGTCTCTCTTAGGATACGTGCCTAATTTTTCTGGGAGCCCCTGAATCCGGACAGTTGTAGCAAGCGAGGGATGCTCCCACCCTCTCACTGTCTGGGGAAGGGGCAAAGAAAGGGGAGAGAGAGCTGAAGACAAGAGGAGAGGGATGCAGAGCTGAGCTTGAGGACGAGTGGTTGCAAGGAAGACAGGGAAGAAAGAAAGGGTGGGAAGGAAGTGGAGCCCGGAGAAAGAAAGAAAGGGATGAAAGAAAGGCTGGAA
>NW_022900914.1:54383042-54398268 GCF_012274545.1 Fukomys damarensis | reverse complement strand
GGGCGCAGGTGCCGTGTCCATGACAACCGCGTTACCCTTTGGGCGGGGACCTGGAGGGGAATCTCTTGGAGCTGCCAGGCAGTCTGGGCGGGGATGGGTTCCTAAGCAGCCAGAATTGGTACGGGGCGGGGGATGGGGGGTAGGTGGGATCGCAGAGTGGGAAGAAGGGTCATTTCCACAGGGCGCTGACACGTGGGAGGAGGAGGGCGGCAGGGGCTGAGTGCAGCAGTAGTGGAGGCTGACAGGGAAGAGAGGTTTGTTGGGACCTGACGCCCTGAGGAGAGTTGGACTTTTAAAGAGGATGTCAGTGTTAAAACAAATAGAATTTTTGACCACTGAACAGCTTTGCTGAATGTTGTCCCTGTGGGAAGGCATTGTGACTCTTTATTTTACCAGGCACTCTACTTATGCATTTCAGATGTCCAAGGTGTTTAAGACCCGCTGTTTGTCCTCGAGTTTGTCCTCGACAGCAAGGAATATATACACCTGCCAGCCACCTGCACTCCGGCTTTTGGGTGGTGGAATGTAACGATAATTGAGGGACAATGGTACAAATCTACATAAAAGGTGAAACATAAGTTACAGTTATCTTTGCTCTGCCATAGTATCAAGTGACATTTTTTTTTTTTGGTAAATCAAAATGGGAAAATCAAGATAAATAAACCTATGGCAGTTGGTAGAGCACAGCTGATGCTGCATTCCGAATAAGATACCTCTTGGTACCCTTGCCCGCTAACATCAATGCCTTTGTTCATGCTAGTGTTTAGAAGGCTTTATACCACTTGGCACAGGCATTTTTAATGCCCACTCATTATTAGCTATGTCAGCTGTTTTTTCATTCCCTTGTTCCGAAGTTCACACTTGGAGTTAGAAAATTACGTCAAATTCAAGAATCTTTTATCAAGCTTATTATTTGAGAGTACTGCCTCTGTACATCCCTGTATCTCCCCTTCCAATATTGTCTTGCCTTTTTTTCCCTCTTTCTCCCCGCCACTTTAAGAGTTTTTAAATTTCTGGGAGAAAATGGTCAGGAGTCACCAGATAAATCTGAAAAATGTCCTTAACCAACAGTGATGTTTCAGGACCACGGACAGTATCACGGCGTGCTCCTCCCACCAAACGTTTTCCTTAGGCTCAGCCTATGGAAACAAGAGAAACACTCTAAAGAAGGTAACCGCTGTGCTTGTGGAAACAAATACTGAATGCTGAAAGATTTGTGCCAAACGACACGAAGTAAAAGGAAAAAGAAAAAGTATAACGTGGACTGGAACCAGCAGGAAAGAAGTAGGCCTTTAGCTAGATTTTGAAGAAAGAATTGATAAGATTTAGAGGCATTGCAAGACCCTAAAGTGGCTAGATGAGAACAATTTAGCTAGCGGAGTGCTTCAATAAAGAACAGAAATATCACACTTTACGACTACACAGCATCTTCCTGGAGGCAGAGGGCACCGCTACTTTTAAATATCCCAAGAATGTGGAAAGGGCAAAGTAGTCCCAGTTAAATGAGGTAGAACATTCACTTTTAAGATTGACACTTCATTATTATTGTTGTTGTTGTTGTAACTTTTCATTCTCCATTCAAACTAAAGGGGATAAAATGAAAAATATAGGCCAAAGAAAAATCAGACAGTTAATCTCTTAAAGTTTAGGGATTCATTTAGTTTTTACATTGTGTTAATTAGGCCTACATTTAGAATTCTATGTTTTAATTAGTGGCAGACAAGCACAAAAAGAGTAATGAGGACAAAGTATTTTTGCCAAGATAAAATTTCCCTTTTCATTTTGTTTTAGGTTGTAGTGATGTTCACACTTGTAAGATATTATTGAAAACATTTAAAAGCCATTTGTAAGAAATTCAAAAGCTTTTTTCCTATGCAACTGCTTTAAATTCATTTTCTTAAAAAAGCATAAAAGCCATCCCCAATTTCTTATACCCTTGACCTCCCTTACTTCTCCTTAAAAATGCACTAAACTGTTGTCTGTCAGAGACCATAAGAAGTTATTCAGGCAATGCACTTGAGTCAACAGCAAGCAAATTGCAGCTTGTATTTTTGCTACCTACCTACAAGAAATTTATTAACTAATTTATATTTTCAATGAAGGGGAGCCCCTTCCCTTCCCTATTTTGATGCAGAATCCAAATTAAGTATTAATTTACTCACATTTATTTTTCCTTAATAATAATCTAAACATGATGTATAAATGTCTATCACTGGATTCTAAAACGTTGTCATTTTGCTTATCCCCATTCTAAATCAAGGGGATAATTTATTTTGTTTTGAGACTTCTTGTGAATCTGACTATGTTCAATTATCCTGGTTAAAATATTGTCCTTCTTTTTGATGATATGAACATATATACAGCCTTCCAAAAAGCATTTTTCCCTTCCCTGTTCATTTTTAGACAGCGGAACCACTGAGCTAAATCCCCGGCCCATTTCCTGTTCATTTCAAAGATTTATGTTTATATCAACAACCAGCAAAACAGAGTAATATCAAATGTTTAGTATTGTGTCCAAATGGAGAGGCTATTGTGTTTAACTTAAATACAATTTAATCTGTAATGGTGGGACCATCTAGATTTTTATAAAATCTATATTTTAAATCAAGCTAACAATATTGACAATATGAAATTAAAATATCACCAGCACTTATACATTTAAATGTCAGATTTCTATGTACAGTGACCCCTATTTTGTCAGTTTCAGAAATTTCTCTAAGTCCTCCTAGGCCATTGTACTTTTTAATGGACTCTATTTTTTAGAACAGTTGTTGTTGCAAAAATTGATTGGAAAGTACAGATTTCCCATGTATCTCTTTGTTCCACACCATTTCTACTGTCGATCTCCCTCACATTTGTTACAACTGAAAAATCTAAACTGACATATCATTATCATGAAAGTCCACAGTTTAAAGTAGAGTTTTGTACTGCTCAGCTTTCCTGTGGCTGGGACAAATGCCTGATATTCACAAGTGGAAGGGAGGGGATGTTTATAGTGGTTCATGTTTTCAGAGGTTTTTATCCCTGGTAATCTGGCTCCAAAGCAGAGATATTCTGGCAAAAGGATGTGGTAGAGTAAAACTGCTCAACTCTTGGCAGCTGGGAAGGAGAATGGGTTGGAAAGAGCCTTTGTGGAAGGAACCAGAGACCAGATGTAGGTCCCAAGGTCACAAGCCCATTACCCACTTGGTTTAACTAGGCCCTGTCTCCTAGTAGACCATTCAGCTACTAACTCATAGATGGGTAAATTCAATGATCAGATTTATTACACAATCCAATCATCCCCTTAGGAGTCCTAAGAAAGTCTTGTTGACAAAAGTAACTGGCACAAGAGTTCCTTCTTGATTTTGTACATTCCATCAGTAAGGATACGTATCTCCCATAGAATCACACAGAATGATTTTACTTCCCTACAAATCCTTTGGGTTCTCTCTATTCTTTCCTCCACCAACCTGGCAATCATTTGTCTTTCTGTTCTCTCTATACTTTTGCTTTTTCCAAAATGTCATATAATTGCAATGATATAATAAGTAGCCTTTTTCAGACTGGCTTATTTCACTTAGTAACATTCAGGGAAGACGCCATACATTTTTGTTTCTTAGTAGCTTTTTCCTTTTTTTATCACTGAATAATATTCTGTCACTCTATGTTTTTATAATGAAGAACTCCCCCTTGCTTTAAAGTTTGGGGAATTATGAAGAAATCTGCTATAGCAATTTCATCTTTAAGGTTGTCCTGTGCATGTAAGACTCTGCAATGTGTTTGTTATATACCACTTGTGCCTCTACATTTCTCCTAACATGGTCAACCTTTTTCTTTCAAATCTAACAGTAAGTTTCTTCCCTTGTCTAAAGCACAAAAATAGCATCAACCCTCACTTTTGTTTTCCCTTGCTCTCTTTAGTATTCATTGTAATAATTGGCTTTAGAGTTATTTATTTCTATTAGAAATCTATCCATTCCAACTTCCCTTTTCCAGGCAGAATTTATTACTTATATTCTTAGGTAAAGATGCATGTGTGTACTATAATAGTTTACATAGCTATAAACTAGTCTTATGTTCATAAGTAAATATAATAGGTATCTTAAGAGATATGTGCATGAAATTTCTTCCTTAAGCATGTTGAAATATTTCAACTGCAACATTATATATGTTGAAGGCAGAATAATAGATGTCCAAATATTTCATTCTCCCATCCCTCAAGCCTATGAGCACATTATTTTACATGACAAAAGGAGCACTGCAGAGCTGATTAAAATTATATAATTTAAGAGGACAAGGTTATCCTGGATTATCTAGTTGGGCTCCATGTAATACCAAGTATTCTTACAATTGTAGAGCATCTTTTTAGCTATAGTCAAAAGAGATACATCAAAGATGTGAGAAACACATAGAATGTCAGAGAGATCCCAAAGTAAGAGAATAGCTTGACTGACAAGCCAAGGAAAGAAGGACGCTTCTAGAAACTGAGAATAACCCCTGGCAAGGAAATGTGGGACTTCATCCTACAAGCAAATGTACATGAATTCTACCAACAACCTGAGTGAATCCAAAAATTAATTATTTCCTTGAGCTTCCAGGAAGGAAGACCTACAAAACTTTGATATTGGCTTGGTGAGTCTCCAGAGAGAGAAACCAATCTAACCTACTAGACTTCTAGTGTAATTGGAATTTAATGCTTTGCTCATTTCCTATTAGAAATATTAATTTTTTTATATGTGTAAGGCCTATTTACTTAAAACAGTGTGCTTAAACCCAAAAAGTGTTATTTAATTATCACCAGGTAGGAAAATGGATAAAAAATTGTCTGTGAGATAAATTCATGTTTCAAACTGCTAAATTTATAATTTATTATAATAACAAAAGAAAGCTAAGAAAGCACATATATGAGCATCTATACTTGATCTCACATTCTGAATTCTGTCTACTCAACAATGACTGTGGTCAAAGAGCTTTGGTACACGGAAGCCTACATTATTGAGCCCTTGCAGAATTTCTACACATGCCTTTATAACCACTTTGCACATGACCTCTTTGATCAAGCACTGGAGTGTCTCGGAAACTGCTTTCTGGATGTCACCCACAGACCAGTTCCGCATGTACACAATTTCTCTGGTAGGTTAGCAACTCCTACTTAGCTTCTGCTATTCAGGACTCCCATAATTTCCATCGAAATCAGTCAGCCTATTTTAAAGTTGGTCTCTTGCAGTCTCATCCTTATCTAATGAAAGGCAGTCAGCACAGAACTCATTCTCTTAAATTCATTTTACCATATTATGGATAATTCAAAAATAAAAAATAAATTTAGAAAATACTGACAACTTCCAAAAATTGTAGTCATCTATAATGTAACCAGGCAAATATATTATATATTTTTCTGTGTAAGCTTGTATATTGGCTGTGTAAGATTTTACAAATTAAGATCAGTGTACTTTTTCACATAATATTAGATTTTAAAATAAATGTATCTTTTGCTTTAAAACAGGAGCAGAAATGAAACTATGTAGCAAATAAGGGGGTGTTCCATTTAAAACAGAAGATATCAAAGGACTATTATCTAGAATATATAAAGAACTCAAAAAACCAGCCCCCCAAATATAAAGACCCAATTCAAAAATGGGCATCTGAAATGAACAGACATTTCTCAGACAAAGAAGTAAAAGCATCAACTAAATATATGAAAAAATGTTCCACATCATTAGTCATTTGAGATCTGCAGATGAAAACAACACTGAGATTCCACCTCACCCCACAAAGAATGGCTGCTATCAAGAAATCACACAATAACAAATGTTGGCGGGGTTGTGGGGAGAAAGGAGCCCTTCTCCATTGTTGGTGGGAGTGCAGACTAGTGCAACCACTATGGAAATAAATATGGAGATACCTCAAAGAGCTAGGATTAGAGGTTCCATATGACCCAGCCATCCCTCTTCTGGGTGTCTTTCCAAAAGAATTAAAAGAATCATATCACAGTGATATATGCTCACCCATGTTTACAACGGCACAGTTTGTAATAGCTAAAACTTGCAACAGTCCATTTGCCCAGTAGTTGGAGACTGGATAAAGAAGATGTGGTTTTTCTATAACATGGAATACTACTCAGCCATAAAGAATGAGAAATTACAGTCATTCATAGGAAAATGGATAAATATTGATGATATATATTCCTAAATGAAATAAATACGTCACACATGTGTAAAGACTGAATAGTTTCTCTGGTGTGAAAAACTATAATTGTACATAAGATCCTAATGGTATAATTTACAATGTGAAATAGAAGTAAAGGGGCTAAAAGTATAGGGGAAGTGGGAAGGGTAGGGGAAAGGTAATAAGGGAAAAGAAAAAAATGAGAAGAAGAAAAAATAGAAATAAAGTATTTGCAAATAGGGAAGGGAGGAGTGGGTGAAGGGAGGGCAGGGGTAAGGGGAAAAATGAGAACCAAGACCTGTTATGTAAAGGTACAACTTCCCAATGATGAATGCAACTACTTTGTACACCTAAAATGCACCAATAAACTCAATGTGAAAAAAACAAAGAAAACAGAAGATGTCACCATAATCTCTCCAGTTCCTTTTTATTAAGCAACTAAAGAATATACATGAAGCTTGAGGGAAAAAATGCTTTAAAATGAAAGGAAATTGAGCGTGATATAGAAATATAGGATCACTTTATGTATAACTTACAAAGGGATATATAAGAACAATTTGTTTTATGGAAGACATTTTTGTTTCTTTAATGTAATAATGACATAATTTTTTAAAGTTATCTCTCCCGTGTTAACAAAATATGACCTTTTCTGTAAGAGGGAAAATGAAAATATACAAAATATGAGAAATAGTACAGTACTACCATAATTATTTATGGTTCAACAACTATTAGTTCATAAGCATTTTTGTTCCATCTGTTCTCATATGCACTTCCTCAATCACAGAATTTTGAGAATTCTTATATTTCCTTATTCTTATGTCTCAATATATGAATGAAGTAAGTGCTCTCTAGACCCACAAGAAAAATACTAGTAAAGGATGATCAAGTTGCAATTACTATATAGCCTCTGCTGTTTCTTCTTCCCCATGCCTTGTAAAGTTTCTTTAATATATGCCACATAATATTGCCACAATATTATACCTCAGCATCACAATAAAATCTAATGCAGGGTCCACAACTGAGCCACTCCTATCTATTCAAGAAATCATATTAAATATAAATTTTCTATAAACTGCTCTTTCATCCAAATTCCTGAGACTTGATTCTCACATATTTTGCCCCAATTGAAGCTAATATGATTAAATGATGTAAATATTACAATGATGTTTTGCACATGACGTATGTCTCCTTGGATAAGACTGCATTTATTTCTCATGGGTATGCTAACATTTAGGAATAGGTCAAGAAGCACTGAGGAATGGTGGAAATTAGTCATATGAAGCATCTACTTGAAAATCAACTTCTTTAGAAGATGTTATTACAGTTTTATTCAGATAGAAACAGTCAAACATCCTTAAATATGGAGATTATTTCTGCCAACCATGGTAGTTCAACGAGATTGCTTGTTCAAGATCCTCAGATTCATCTGTCTCCCAAAATATCTCTGTGTCAACCTTCAGAGCTTCTTTTGCAATATATCTTCTAAATTTCACATGTGATAGTGTGCCTTAAATTTCACATAGGATGCTTTAGTGAAGCAGTGAACGCAGTTTATATTGTAATTCTGGACTTTTCACTTTTAGATTTGAAATGGGATTTGAGATTTTCCTTGGAGAGCTGCATGACTATATATTTTAAGACTACAATTAAATTTCTCTGGGCATTTGGTCTTCCTTGAAACAATATTTTAAAACCCCAAATATATCCTTTTTTTCTATAATAAATAATCCAGTGCAGTCTCAATAAAACATCTTGTCCCATGTCCTTTAGCAGTCATTACTCTTATAGCAGTTAAATGCATGAACCATTTGAATTGACATAGCTTTACCTCAGTAAACTTTTGATATAAAGAAACAACAAATAGCCTGGCAGGTGTGATGTCATTGCATGTCATGGATCAATTTTAACCCCTTTTCAACTAGTAATGAGGCAATTATTGTATCAAGCTTTCTAAGATACCTTAACACAAGGATTGTATCCTTGAAGTTCTTTTCCTGGAAACCCCTGTTGGATTTAAAAAAAGGAGAGGAAACACTCTAATGTTTCAAAATAATAAACTATAGTCAGGCATGGTGGTGCAAGCCTGTAATCCCAGCACTCAGGAGGTTGAGGCAGGAGGATCTGTGAGTTCGTTCAGTCTCAACTACACAGTGAGACCCTGTCTCAAAATTAATAATAATAATAATAATAATAATAATAATAATAATAATAATCAACTACAATTTGGGGATTTAACTCAGTAACATTGCTATATGGTATCAGAAACTTTAAGAGAAAGAGAAGGAAATAAATTTAAAATACATTAGAGATTAGTAGCTGCAGAAAAATAAAGAGATGATATGAAGACAGCCCAGATTATTCCAGGGTCTCCTGTTGAGGAAGATATCTAGATAGCCCCAAAACCATGAAACAATAAGACCTGAGACTAGGGAGGAAAGGCCTGAAGCTTGTTCTGAGAGTGGGGCGGAGGGACTACAGCAGCTGACAGTAAATTGTTGGTGCATGGGATGGATGATGTCACTCATACGATGCCAGAAAAGAGGAAAAAAGAAAACAAGTTTCTCTCCTCCAATTATCTGATTCCTCCACTAATGTCTTCCCTTGGGAGAATCTGAATAAAAGTCAACAGGCAAGAAAGACTAAGAAATGCAATTTGACTTCTACTCCTACTATTTGTGCGAAGAAAAGGGATGGGATGAAAGCTAATAGGTAAATATACATGTAACCAACAAGATGCAAAAATGACTTGCAAATTTGTTCTCTCTATATAAATATTCTCCTCTTGGATGAGAAAAACTATATTTGTCACTCAGGTGAATATAAAAATTTGACCCAAGTTTGTTAAAAACTTAGTATTTAAAAACTCATTTTAAGCCGGGCGTGGTGGCGCACGCCTGTAATCCCAGCACTCGGGAGGCTGAGGCAGGAGGATCACTATGAGTTTGAGACCAGCCTGGGGTACATACTGAGTTCCAGGTCAGTCTCAACTACCTAGTGAGACCCTGTCTCAAAATAAAACACAACAACAACAACAACAAAAAGAAAACTCATTTTAATTCTATAAAAAAGGTGATAAAAAAGAATAGCACTCCTATTCTAGAAATGGGTAAAGATAAAAAATATACAACATATATATGTGCATATATATATATATATATATATATATATGATGCAAGGTAATTTTAGATATTTTCAAAAGCTATGAAGAAATATAGTATGGTAAAATCTATCAATGAGGGCACAGAGGATTTGTTTTCTGAAAAGGTAATAAATGAATACATATCTGAAAAACTATGAATATAAAGGTTTCAGGGAAGTGGGATTAACATTTAGTCAGTAAACTTTTCAGCAAAGAAGACTGTACTTATGATGCAAGGTAATTTTAGATATTTTCAAAAGCTATGAAGAAATATAGTATGGTAAAATCTATCAATGAGGGCACAGAGGATTTGTTTTCTGAAAAGGTAATAAATGAATACATATCTGAAAAACTATGAATATAAAGGTTTCAGGGAAGTGGGATTAACATTTAGTCAGTAAACTTTTCAGCAAAGAAGACTGTACTCTAGAGTGTAGGTGGGCCTCCTTCAATCAGTCAGAAGCTTGAATAGAATGGAAAGTGGAATTCTCCAGGAGATGGCCTTCAAATTTCATCTGCATGATCAGCTTTCTTCTGTGTCTACGCTTTTGGCCAATATGCTGATTATACGCTTAAAATCCTTCATAAAAATAAATGTCTCTTTTTTCTACTCCTATCCAAGAGAATGTCATTTCTACATATAGAATGAAGGGTATATGTGAAGAATAACTGTTTAAAGCAGAAGACTGCTAAATAGCATGGCTGTTCACTAATGTATCTAAAGTAAGTAAAAAAAATACAGTATTAGTACTACTTGATGAATGTGTGCTACACTGAACTTTTGTGTAACAGCATATTTTATTTTATTGAGTTTATTGCTACATTTTAGGGATACAGTACAGTTACATTCATTACTGGGATCTTGTACCTTTACATGACAGGTTTTGGTTCTCATTATTTCCCCTTGTCCCTTCCCTCCTTTCACCCCCTCCTCCCCTCCCCATTTACAAACACTTTATTGCCATTTTTTTCATTTTCTCATACTTTTTTCTTTTCCCTTATTCCCTTTCCCCTACGCTTCCCACTTTCCATACACATTTAGCCCTTTTCTTCCTATTTCACATTGTTAATTTTCTTATTAGGACCTTACGTACTATTATAGTTTTTCACACCAGAGAAACTATTCAGTCTTTACACATGTGTGATTCATTTATTTCACTTAGGAGTATATCCTCAAAATGTATCCATTTTCCTATGAATGAATCTAATTTCTCATCCTTTTTGGCTGAGTAGTATTCCATGCTGCAGAAAAACCACATCTTCTTTATCCAGTTTCCAACTGATGGGCAAATGGGCTGTTTTCAAGTTTTAGCTATTACAAACTGTGCCGCTATAGACATTGGTGCACATATATCACTGTGATATGATTCTTTTAATTCTTTTGGAAAGATACCCAGCAGAGGGATGGCTGGGTCAAATGAAACCTCCAGTCCAAGCTCTTTGAGGTATCTGCACATTGATTTTCATAGTGGTTGCACTAGTCTGCACTCCCACCAGCAATGGAGCAGGGTTCCTTTCTCCCCACAACCCCACCAACATTTGTTATTGTGTGATTTTTGATAGCAGCCATTCTTTGTGGGGTGAGGTGGAATCTCACTGTTCTTTTCATCTACATTTCTCAAATGACCAGTGATGTAGAACATTTTTTCATATATTTAGTTGATGCTTTTACTTCTTTGTCTAAGAAATGTCTGTTCATTTCAGATGCCCATTTTTCAATCGGGTCTTTATATTTGGTGGGGGCTGATTGTTTTGAGTTCTTTATATATTCTAGATAGTAGCCCTTTGTCTGAGGAGTAGCTGGTAAAACGTTTTTCCCACATTGTAGGTTGTCTCTTAGTTCTGTTGATGATTTCTTTTGCAGAGCATATTTTATTTTAAAAGCAAAGTTGGAGTGAGTGTTCTGATACTTATATCCAAGTTCACCTGAAAAAATGATGCATAAAGTTGAGAACCAGATGCCATACAAATACAAATACTAGTTCCCAATGATGAATGTAACTGTACTACATATCTAAAATGTACCAATAAACAATGAGAAAAAAATACATATATGAACATGATTCCTAGAAGACATATTGCCCAAGAAGAAACAAAAGGAAATTAGCAATTTGCAAGGACAAAGTACAGAGACTTTTTATAGTAGCTCAATATCCTTATTTTGTGTGAGGCTTCTTACTGACAGAGACTCTTTCTGTTTCAGTTAAAGAAAAAAATCAGTAGCCACTAGTATGCCTAGATTAATTCTGGAATACTGAACAGAATGAGTTTATGAGGCACTGACATATGGTTGGCATCATCTGGTGTAACATCATTCTGCAGAGAACTAATAACCACTGGGTGATTTTAGATGAGAAGAGATGCAGAAGATGACATCAGCAAAAAATTCATGTTAAAAACAGGTGTGTCAGTTTCATTGACAGCTAATATAGCAGATAATAAGCTAAAAGTAGAGAGCACAAAATCAAAAGCCAAAAGAAAGCTGAATCAATAAAGGCAGTGATATGTAATTTTGCAAATGGAAAATAGTACAGTTACACAGCCATGGTGTTGGGTAGTGAGGCAAGAGTTGGAGGTTATGCTAACAGGGAGATCACATACCCCACTTAGAGAATGGCTGAGGTTAGTACCTGTAAGTCCAGGATTTATGGAACACTGCAGCTCTAGATTTTCATTAAATGCATCCTTATTTTAAATTTTTTTATCATTGAGTTTATTGGTACATTTTAGGTATGCAGTACAGATACATTCATCATTGGTATCTTGTACCTTTACATGACAGGTCTTGGTTCTCATTTTTACCCATAGCCCTGCCCTCCTTTCACCCCCTCCACCCTTCCCTATTTATAAAGATTTCGTTTCAATTTTTTCCTTTTCTCTCTTTTTTCTTTTTCCTTATTCCCTTTCCCCTACCCTTCCCATTTCCCATACACCTTTAGCCTTTTTCTTCCTATTTCACATTGTCAATTATATCATTAGGATCTTATGTACACTTATAGTTTTTCACACCAGAGAAACTATTCGGTCTTTACACGTGTGAGACTTATATATTTCTCTTAAGAGTATATCCTCAATATGCATCCATTTTCCTATGAATGATTCTAATGTCTCATTCTTTCTGACTGAGTAGTATTCCATGTTATTGAAAAACCACGTCTTCTTTATCCAGTCTCCAACTGATGAGGAAATGGGCTGTTTCCAAGTTTTAGCTATTACAAACTGTGCCGCTGTAAACAATGGGTGAGCATATATCACTGTGATATGATTCCTTTAATCCTTTTGGAAAGATACCCAGCAGAGGGATGGCTGGGTCAAATGGAACCTGTAGTCCTGGCTCTTTGAGGTATCTCCATATTGATTTCCATAGTGGTTGCACCAGTCTGCACTCCCACCAATAATGGAGAAGGGTTCCTTTCTCCCCACAACCCCCCCAACTTTTTGTTATTGGATGATTTCCACCTCACCCCACAAAGAATGGCTGCTATCAAGAAATCAACTTATTTTAAAATTTTGACATCAAATTCAAATTTAAAATACCATGTAGTCAAAGTCTGGGTAGGCCAAAAAGCTAAAACAACAACAACAACAACAACAACAACAACAACAACAACAACAACAACAAAACTGTATGTTGTGTTGAATTGCAAGGCGATCACGTTTCCATATCTGCCTTAGGGGCATTTTTAAGGAATTAAGAAAATTTAAGAATATTTCTCATCATCAATAGACCTTTTTCTGAAGTTCAGTGTTTCTTAAATTTTTCTTTCTTCTTTTTTGTTTCTGTTAAATTCTAGTAGGTACATTTAATAATTTTCCTTAAACTTGTGTAGAACTTAAAGCATCTTTATATCATACCTCCATATATTTATAGTCCTATAGAAGAATAAATATAAAATATTTTGAAACTGAAAATGACACTTATTAAAAGATACACAGGTGAAAATCTATAAAATAAGTACATTTCAAAAATGAAAGTTGTTCTGCAAAAAATAAATATTAATCAACTAAAAATGGAAGAAGATAATTACTTACAAATGAATGAAAAGTTAGTCAAAAATGTAAAACATCGTTTGTGTATTAAGTTGTAACTTTTTAGTTTTCATCTTTTCAATTTTGAAAAATGATCATACCGCTAAAGTATTTATTTTCTGAAGAACCATTTTAAGGTGCAGGCTTCCTTTTAAAAATCAAGTAGAGTATTTTAGGAGATTTTACACAAATATCTAAGAATTGATTAGAAAATTATTTTAGATAAGCATAATAAGAAAACATGAAAAGTTTAAATATAAAAATAAAACAAAGTTTATAAATATAGAAAATACTTTCTAATTTTGTAGACTAACTTCCATTAACAGAAAATAATTTGTAGGAAATTATTTCAATTTTTTTCTCCTTAAAAGTATAGTTTAATAGTTTAATAGCTTTTTGTACATTTCCAGACTTATGGAACTAACACTGCTGTCTAGATTTAATACTATTTTTAATTTCATAGAAAAAATAATGATGAGTTCCATAGTGGTTGTACACCAACAGTGTAGAAGGGTTCTCCACAATCTTTCCAGTATTTGTTATTATTTTATCATTTTTTAAATTTAGATTATAAAACCTATATATTCTAGGCATTACAATAATTTTCACATGTTTATAACAGTGTTTCATCCTGGTTAAAACAGTTAGCTATGAGTTTCTTTCTCTTTTCAGTATTTCTTTTATCCCACAGTCACTAGACAGCTGAAATTTACATTTCCAAAATATATTTGTAGCCAGGATCCAAGGTATAAAAATTTATTTATCATATAGAGTACTTGAAACAGATTTTAAAAACCTATAATAACCACACAGTTGTCTTCTTACTGATTTTTCTATTGTTACTTACAAATTTGCTTGGGGGGATCATTCTTTCACCCTACCACTGTATAGGTACTCTTTCTGTGGGTTGGCAGAGGCAATTATTTCATGGCATCCCAATATATTGTTTTCTTCTACAGTACTATGACCTTGAATTCAACAGATCTAGCAGTAGGTCCAGATTCTGCAACTTTCTATTGGAAGCAGAAGTTGTAACTCACTTGGAGGGTGCATGCTGTCTGTATTTTAAGAAGCTTTTCTCAAGGTCTTATCTACAGCCAACCATCCCAGTTCTCCCAGGGATTGTGTGAGGACTCAGTTCTCAGTAATAAATCAAATTGTGCCCAGCATTGCTAGAAACATTGCCATTTGATACCCTAGAATTCTGTTATGATGGCTATTTAAATATAAATCTTAGGGCCGGGGATTTAGCTCAGCGGTTTGGTGGCCTTACTTGCAAGCACAAGGACCCGGGTTTGATCCCCGGTACCAAAAAAAATTTAAAAATAAAAATAAATAAATAAATATAAATCTTATTGGTGTTTAAAGGTGTTTTCTCAACAAAGATGAGATATATATTCAAATTACCTAAGATTAAATATTCATTTGAACGTGAGGCTTGGAACAGGAGCACAGAATGGTTCTTCAGCTGCCCACTCTGATGTACTGAGCCCTTTTTAAATAATAAATTTAGCCTGAACTTCAAAATAATATGAAAAGTGAACTATAAATAACATGCACAACTAATTAGAAAAAAAACAATGAATTTATAGGAAACCAAGTTCATACCTGTGCATAAAAAATGTTGAAAAATGAACCAATGTAGTCAAGATTATTCTTAGCTTTCTTCAGCCTTTTCTATAATTTTATTGAATCTTTACCATTTCTATGCTAGCTAGGTGGGAAACTTTTGCTGACATAATAATTATCTACAGTTTTAAAGAAATTTTATGTGCCAGGTCAATGCTTATTACTATGCTATTACTGTCATCCTGACGTCACATGGGTAGAGGGATCACACCAGTCTTATTCTCCTGGGATGCTGGAAAGTATGTTTCATATTCTTTTTTTTTTTTTTTTTTTTTTTTTTTT
>NW_022900914.1:54335650-54369019 GCF_012274545.1 Fukomys damarensis | reverse complement strand
GGTCCTTGGGTCCTTCCTGGGTCTGTTGTCGCGCAGGCCGGGAGCTCCCGCGCAGGCCGGGAGCTCACGCGCACGCCGCCGGGTGATCGCAGACAGGCAGGTAGGCAGGCAGCTGAGATGTTTCATATTCTTAACAATTAAAAATTTCTTGTCTATCTTGTTCTTCTATCATCTTTTTGTTTCTCCTTCTTCTCAGGGATCAGGAAAATTCTGAACACTGACAGAAGAATAAAACCCTTTGAGTAAATGTATCTTCTTCAAAATGTGTTCTTTGGTGAACTTTGGCCGGGAGCTCACGCGCACGCCGCCGGGTGATCGCAGACAGGCAGGTAGGCAGGCAGCTGAGATGTTTCATATTCTTAACAATTTTAAATTTCTTGTCTATCTTGTTCTTCTATCATCTTTTTGTTTCTCCTTCTTCTCAGGGATCAGGAAAATTCTGAACACTGACAGAAGAATAAAACCCTTTGAGTAAATGTATCTTCTTCAAAATGTGTTCTTTCTGGTGAACTTTAATCCCAAATGTCTAAGTGTGAGAAACTTCAAAAGTTCAAATCTTCACATTTAACCACTTCAATAGCCAATGATCATATTCCATTTTCTTCATACATTCCGTTGAAAGAACACTTTTATCATTTTAGCACTTTATCATTTACCTGTCTGATAGTGGTCGGTCATGTTCAAAGTAGAAATTAATGAGAATGGAAAGGAAATATCACTTCAAATCTCAAAATACTAACTGCACAGCCCATTGGTGCAGTTTAGAATGAAAACTTTTTTTCTGGGAGTTCTCATACCCTGTCGAGTCAGTATTAGATATGAGAAGTCATCTGACGACATATGGCTGCAGAGGCGTAGCAAAACTCACTTCGCAGGGCAAGTTTAAAACACACATAGACACAAAATGATCCATAAGGAGGACATTCAAGTTTTTCAAAGCATAAGGTCAAAGAATTTAAAAAAAATTTTCACATTTTGATGCAAGCCTAAATTCTAACTCTGTATGAATGGTATGAGATAAAAAGAAAAAAAAAGTTATAGGAGTATGCGTACTATTCGTATAGAGACAGCCAAAGTACAGCTGAAATCTGGGATTATCGAACACATTTGCACAGAATGGTTAGAAATACAGGATTCAAGATCCAGCATATTTGATTGATTAAATTGGCAAGAATGAGGCCACCAGATGAATGAACTGGGCTTCAGTCCTAGAATATTAAGCAAGCAAACATCAGAGTACAGAGCAGGGGATCAATGCATAAATTGAAAATTACAGTGATGATGAGATGGACAAGCATGGATGTTCCCTGCAGAGAGAACAGAGAGGCAAGAGATCTTGCTTCCTTTTCCTGCACACTGTCTATATGCCCTCTTCTGGGAAAAAGGAATACTGGTGTGAGGGTTTCGGATTTCAGAATAATGATTTTTATTACATTTACTTATAAATTAGGTCACAGTACATCAGAAATTCGTAAACCTTAACATATCTCACTCTGTTTCCCTTTCTTTCTCTAATTCTCTGGCATATCATTCCATTCCTGCAATAGAAGGAGCAAACTAAGTCAGAGTTTGTCTCCTTATTATTCCTTCTCTTCTATAAAGAAAAGAGCATCTTAAGGTGGGACTGTTTGGTGTTGAGATTTAGCATTTCTTAGGCATAAGCCCTAACCCGTGCTTAGTAGAAAGCCCTGAGTTTTCTGTGGCTATAAGGCTATATCAGAATAATTAAGTGAAATCTTGCTTCTTCTTGCCATTATCCTTATGTAAATACATCATTCTTCTATGAAATAATAGCACAGAGTGACAGTTGGAATAAAGTAATTTAGGTGTTCCTGAATCTCTTGATTATAATGCAATTTTTACACCATCAGCAAGACTCCATATCCTTGGGATTGAAATGTAATTTCAAGACATGTTTGGTACCTAAAGATTAGGTAAGAGGACAGATGTTGATATTTGTTAGCATATTGTTCTTATTGAGGAAATCATATAAATGACAAAAAAGAATTTATATCGAGATAAAAAGAATGTCAGAATGAAGGTGACATGATTACATGTAAGAAGACATGGAAGATAGTATAAAAGAAAGAGTGAAGGCAACATAGAGAGACGTGGAAATGCCATAGAAGTCAATAAAGGAGAGAATGAAGAGCAAGGAAGCTGTCAAGCTAATTACATGCTATAATGTAGAGGGTGAGCAAACAGGAAAGACTAATTAAGACCATGGATATATTTGAAAGTGCAATTTAAGTAGAGCAAAGAAGGCTTAAAATATTGCTAGACTTGAATGGAAACAGGAAATGTAAGTCAAACTCTGATGAGAAAGAGAAGGGAGAGCTTTGTAGAAGAGGGGTAAGAAAATGATGAAGCAATAGCATGGGAGAAAAAGATGATCTTTAAAGGATTAAAAATGCTACCGCAGAACTGTTCATTGAAAAAAGAAGGGCTTAGTGGAAAGGCTTTAAGTAATGATGCAAACCTGTACTGGAATCAGCAAATACCGAAGGACCTAAATGTTACAGTAAAGCAATGTTTATCCCATGCTTCAGTTTACCAGCCTAACAACCTTTTGGATAATCAGTTAAAGAGGTTCATTCTGACAAAGCATTATCACTGCCAACCTAAGTTGACTCGGAGTCATCATTTCTGACCTCAAAAGCTAGCTGTTTGTCTATGTTTTCTGCCTTGAGTTAGTTACAAACTTATAGACCCTCCCAGAACAATAAGTAGAATTCTACCTGGCAGAGGGATACACATGGCTCAAGCCTTTTAAGGTCTAAGATCTTTCATTGTAAGAATGAAGAGATAGGACTGGCAAATAGTTCCTTTCATGTCATTATAAGTTAAGTTACTGATTCTCAAGTCATTAAATACTAGTGTCAGAACATGAGCATAAGCAGTACTTTCTTTATGCTTTACTATGGAAAATTTAACTTTAATTTTAAGTTATATGCTTAATATTCATATCCTACTCTTACAGTTATTTATTGCTACCTAGAAAACTCTCCTAAAATATGGTGGTTTAAAGAAAACACTTGTTACACTTTCTCATTGTTTTCTGAGCTCATTTGGGTAGTGGTTTTTTTTTTTTTTTTTTTTTTTTTTTTTTTTTTTTTTGGGTGTTTTTTTTTTTTTTTTTTTTTTTTTTTTTTTGGTACTGGGGATCGAACTCGGGTCCTTGTGCTTGTGAGGCAGACCACCGAACTGCTGAGCTAAATCCCTGGCCCAGGTAGTTCTTATTTCGAGTTTATCCATGTAATTACAATAAGCTGGTGGTGGGGATTATAGTCATTTGAAGTCACAAAGGGAATTGAATTCCAAGCAGTTAACATATATAGTGCTGGCTGAAGCTGGAGAATGCAGTTAGGTCTGAAAATCAGACGTTTGTACATTGCCTTGGGAGCATTCCCAACAAGAGGCTTCATGAGGCCCCAGAAAATGTTGAAAGGCTTATGAGTTAGGCTAATTAGTCTCAGAATGTTCAGTAAATCTTGTCGATCGGGGAGAGCAGTCAGCCTATCTTTGATTCAAGGTTAGGAAATTATTCTCTACCTATGTAAGAAGTAGCATGTGCATATGGGAAGGAAAGAATTGAAAGATTTCATTTTAGGACACTGTCTATTACATTCACCTATGATTAAAAGAACTAAAGATTATTTTTGCAATATGTACAATATTCACAATCTTTCTTCTCTCAGCCTTTTGCTGGTTTTGTGTTTATCATCAAATCTAATGATGCAAAATCATGAAAATTTAAACTGATTAAATCTTCAGAGAGTATAGTTATGTGTTGATATATCTGCTAAACTCTTGAAATATTAGATAAAATTTAACATGTGTTAGTAGACAAATTCATTCATAATATTTTCTCTTATTAATTTAGATAATTAAGCAAAGGCTCTCCAAAGAAAATATGTGTCTATTGTCTATATATGATACTTCCTATATAATCAGCAACATTTATTCAATAATGTTAATATAAAAGTCTTAAAACCTTATCTATTTAATTATACTAGCAATACTAGTACTGTATACTAATCTTGGCTGAATTTTAAACTTCTCAATCAAATAATCAAATCATTTTGTTAACTTTTTACTTTTATTTGACTGCTAACAATTGTAAATTGAGTCCTACTTTTTTTATGGCCAAAATGATTCCACTCTTCACTTGTAACATGATCATAAAAAAATTCATAACGTTCTCTGAGTTCAATATTTTTTTCCTGTGGGAAATAGATAGTTTACAAGATATCCGAGATGAAGAGAGTTATTAACTTCCTATTTAGAAAGAGAGGACTGTGAATGAAACTTCTCCCATGAAAATCACATTTCAAAACCTGAAAAGAGATCCACGGAACTGAGATAAAGGTGAAATGTTGCCTGTGTTAGTCACGATACCCACTCAAGTCACTGGGAGAATTTTGCCTCCTTCAATCACGCTTTCCAGCCTAGCCAGGCATAAAAATCAAGAGAAAAAGCAATTGCATGGCTGATGGGGTGGTGGCTTTGCTGTTGTCAATATATATCATAGAATGCTCTGTGCCTGTTATTCATCCAAAAAGGGTTAATGCAACCTGATCTTATTTTATTATGATTGTTATGATGATCAAATCAAATGAGATGTCAAAGCAATTTGCAAACTTACAAGCATTATAAAAATATTCTTTTGCTTCACCCCCCCAATTTATATCGTGCATAATGCATGACACATTAATTTGCCTGTTAGACATATTTGTGTTAAGCATAAGTAGTGAATCTGCAAAATCTGCTGATTTCTCGGTATCCAGTTGGTTTAAAATAGATCTATTAGGTGCACAGTCCCAAGATAAATTGCATGCTGTGATTCCATTATTTGTTTAAATTAAAAGAAAAATGTTATTTTTTTTAGTGTAAGAGCATTCCTTGACCGCAGGAAGAAAATTTAAATGTACAAATATTTGAAAAAAGAGTATATGATGCCACTACATGAAGTAGTGACTGATAATCACTTGATGTATTTCTATAATATCCATCTATAATTTTTACACAGACAGAGGTGAAGATGGAGAAAGCAAAGGAAATGTATGGCACATCTCCATTTTTGATGGATTTTTGTATTAAGAGTATTATGGATTCTAAAAAATGGAATATGTCATATAGAGGGGTTAGAATTCCCTATCTCCTAAACGCTTGTTGAGATAATACAAGTAATGTAGACAGAAAATTTCTGCCCTTGTTAACAGAAAACAGAAGATATCATTTGACTAATGGAAGTCATGAAGACTTCTCAAGCAAAAGTGTAGTAAGAGGAATGAGGAAGGAAAAAGCAATGTCATGGATTGCTTGCCAAGCTCCTGGAGAATCTTCCTGCAGACTTCCACGCGCTTAGTCCACAGCCATCAGCTCACAGGATGCTCACCTAAACATCTATTCTTGCCCTACACACACGGTGAGAAGGCTCTCATTCTCTGTCTTAGGCAACTGACTCAGAAGAAGCCCAACTGGAATAACTACAATTCACTGATGAGTTCAGCAGTTGAGTGTGCTCTTGAAAGGTGGGGCTTGGTCAGAAGAGATGGGTCACTTAGGGCATGAGCAGGGAGGGTATATTTCATTCTCTGGATGCTTTCTTTTCTCTCTGCTTCCTTACTGCCATGACAAGAGCAGCTTTTCCTCTACTATGACCCTGTGCCATGCAAGTTTCTGCGTTAGATCCAGTTGACTATGGCAAATAGCTGTGAGCCAAATTATACCTCTCCTTTAAGTTGTCCGGTTGTGAGTAGTTGAGACAGTAGGTCTGTAGAAAGCAAACCAAGACTATGTAACTGCTCTTGAAAACTCTTATCAAGCAGTGTTTCCAAAGTACACATAGATTTTTAAATATATCAGTCATCTGCTTGTTGGATTTATATATTGTTTTATTTTGACACAATTCAAATAGTTCCATTGAAGCATAAGAATTACATTGCAAGGTATTCTTTCAGATAGTCACATAGCTTATAGATTCATTCTTTTTAAGTAAGAGTATTCTTCACCTCCTAATTCTTTCTTATTTATCTATCTTGCCAGGACTTGTCATCAGCTGAAGTACTAACTACATAAGTCATTTCTTTAAGGTTCTACCATTGACCTAACTCCATTTGACAATAAGCTGTATGAGGACAGGGAATTTTTGTCTGTTTTATCCATTCCTATATTCCCATGTTTTGGATAAACCAGAGTGTAATGTATAATCAATACACAGTTGTTCAGCGAATAAAAGAACAAGTGAATGCATGGGATATCAGTGCTACTTTATGCATGCCTTCTATTGTCTCTAAATTTAGTCTACAAGGCTCATTCCTATCATTCCTTTGAGTGAAAAAATTTGGAGGTCCTATAACTCTTATAATTGCTTCTAGGTGATAGAAGATCCTTCAGTCACATTAGATAATAAAGAACTGATTTAGCCTCTTGATTGCCAAATTCATATTAGTGACTGTAGTAAATCAAAACCTTAAAACCATGATTTAAAGATGGAATTTAAGGCCTTTATTCACTGAAGTCCAATGAATAAGGAAGGAAGAAACATCTTGGAAAGGTAGACTATATTAATCTTCACTAAATATTTTAGCTTGGCTCCATGTGCCCCCTTATTGTAAAGGAATGGTATGGCCCTCCCTGAAGAGATTCAGGATGTCAAGGTGCCATGGGCAGCTCCTGAAGTGATCCTTAATGATTCCTGTTCCTGGAATTTATCATTTCGTGCAATTTTCTCCTCCTGTCAGTTGGCTGAATCCAGTGACATGCTTGAAACGATATTTTGCCTTTGGCTCTTAATATGTGCTTGGTCCAATGGAGAGAGACACCTGCCAAGGGACGGAGACCTGCCTCCTGCCAACAGTCAGCAAGAAGCTAAGGCATTCTGTCAAATAGCCCTGGGGAAAATGAATCCTCCCAAGAGTCAGCAAGTGAGTGTGAAAACTGATCCTTTCCCATTTTAACTGTGAGGGGACTGAATCTCTGGCTGACACCTTGATTACAATTCTTGATAGATCCTGAAGAAAGGTGCCAGATATCTTGTGCCCAATTCCTGACCCACAGAAACAAGTGCACAACAAGTCTCTACTCTTTTAAGTCAATACATTTTGCGGTAATTTGTTATTCAGTAATAGCGAATAGATGAGAGGACTTGCTTTGGCCAATTAAATACAAAAATGGAAGTGATGTCATTTCTATCACAAGCTTTTTCAGAGTAGTATTTCTTCTTGCTTTGCCATATTGACTGATGTTTTTCCAGGCAGAAACAAGTTACAGCCATAAAAATGCATGCAGCATTTTCACAGCTACTCTGCAATAGCCACATAACATGAATGAGCAATAGACCTTTGTGTTATAAGATTTGGAAATTATTTTTCTGTTAAATTAGCATTTTTAAATCTGAGGATCCAACCTTGGCATTACTGACATTTTTTTATAATTCCCTGCTGTAAGGATGAGTCCTGTTCATTGTCTGACTTTTAGCAGTATCCTCTAATCTCTAGCTCCTAGACACTGACATATTTACTGTGTGCTGTTCAAGTTGTGATAGCTAAAACTGTCTCTAGAGAGTGCCAGATATCACTTGGAAATGAAACTGTCCTTGGATGTGAACCACTACTTAAGTCTGTCCTCATTGATAAGGTCATTTGCTTCTCATCCCTACTGTCTGAAGTTATTTTGGCACCAAGAAAGTCATTTATTATGGTTGGTGACTGGGAACTCCTCCTTTAGCTACTCAGCATACCCTGCTTCTTCCCATTTTGGCATTTCTTTTTCTCTCTGAAAAGAATTCTGAGACAGGAATCGAGCGATCTGATGCTATAATATTTGGGTACACGGTCCACATATAGTTCACAGAGCGCTCTTTGCCTTCACAAAATTTGGAAATCCAGAGTGCTAATGTACCACCAACAGAATAGCTGAGTAGCCACAATTCCCTAACCCTTTGTATTTTTAAAGCTTATACCAAGAATGAGCCCACTGTTTTTCAAATTCTTATGACACAGCAAAATGCTATGACTGATATCACTGAAAGCTTTCTCACTAGGTTAGAGGTCAAGGAAAAGCACTCCCTTTCCTTCTGTGTGTGTGTGTGTGTGTGTGTGTGTGTGTGTGCCAGAGGTGGGGGAAGTCTCTCCAGGGAAATGTGCCTTTTCCTTCAACTTCAAACTGTTCATGGTTTCAGACTTTTGATGTCAGCTAGGCGTTAGAATCACAAAACTAGCTCTTGTTCACTCCCTTTAAAAATCCTCGATGCCCTTTAATTTTCAAAGCAGTCTCTATATCGTGAGGCTTAAACTAAAATTAGAGATGAAGTAAAGACACTCTAGCATTTGTTTTAATGGTTTATCACTTTCATAACAAGTAATGATTTTTAACTATGAAGAGTTAAAACCTTATTCTAAATCTATTGCCATAGCAAACTTTCCTCAGTTCGGCTGATTAGAAGTCTTATTTTCACTTTGGCTTTTATCAAGCATGGGTTGAAGATTTCTGTTTGTAAGGTAACATATTTGTTCTCTTCCATAGAAGAAATCCCAGCCTTCTCTTCAGTTGCTTCCCTTCCTCATAACTTTCTATCAGGTCAAAAACAGACTCCAACCTGGATGACAGTAAATAGGAGGAGCTTCTCTGTCTGCCAGTACCTCCTCTCCTTCTTCCTCTTTGTCCTCTTCTCCCTGCTCCTTCTCTTCCTTGTCCTCCTATTCCTTCTGCCTCTCTTCTTCCTTCTCCTCCTCCTCCTACTGCTCCTTCCCTTCCTCCTCCTGTTTCTCCACTCCCTCCTCATCCTCTTCCTTTTCTACTCCTTCTTTTCCTCTCCCCTCCAAATGTTGCTTCTCCTCTTCTCCTCCTCCTCATGCTACTTCTTACAAGCTTCAGTCTTTTTATCTATTGATTTTAATAAATTTATTGTGATACAATTGTTATTTTACACAAACTACACACACACACGTATACATAGACACAGAAGATGCCTGCTGCAGATCATTGCCAATTTGACAGTGAGAACGCCAGAAGTAGAGAAGTATGAATTACGAAAAGACAATGAATAGTAGCAAGAGCATCCTTTTACTGCCTTTTTATTAACATACAATTAGAAAAAGTACAGGTTTAGGACACATTTTTGAAGAGGGCAAATTCAAGACACTTAACCTGGAATGATTTTGTGTGACCTATGTAATTTTTTCCAGTTAAATAATCACAATTAAATCTTAATCAGAGCCTGTAAATGTGCTTTTTAGTATTCACTTTATATTTTTAAAAAAGTGTTTATCCCTATGAAAAATGAGCATAACTTTTTCAGTACTAAGAACTAATTATTTCAAGTGAAGTAAAAGATAATAGCAACTTTGCACTGTGTTCATTTTTTAAAACTTACTTTAAGTTGGAATTAGGTATATAATCAGACAATAAAATACTTATCAGTAGACTTTTTGAACAAACCATGAGCTGAAAAGAGGACAGCAGTGAAAACACGGAGGTTAAACATCCTTTAAAGAAACAAGATTAATGCACCAAACCATGGAAAACTTTAAGGAAATTGTAATTCATATCCTCAATGTAATTCAAGGGGTTATTATATTTGAAGAGATTATGTGGTCATTGAAAAGGAGGAACTAATGTATGAGAATGTTCATTACAAAGCATTGCTGCAGAAATTAACCAAAAACATATGCGATGAATAGAACAGATTTTTCTAACAAAGAGATTAGTAAATTAACTTGAAGAATAATCTAAAAATTCAAAAGAATAAAAAATTAAAAAGATAAATGTTGTAGATTTAACTGCAAATCTTAATATCTATGTATTAGAATTTCTAGAAAAAGCATAATGTGAATATAAAAGAATCAATAATTTAAGGGATAATGGAAGATAATTTCCTTGAAATGAAGAAAAATCTGAAACTTCAAAAATATTCTGATTGAATACATATATAGATTCTCAGAAAAATAAATTATTTAAATAGGCACAATGAGGAAAAAGTGAGGGAGGGATAGTATAAAAGAGGGAGGGACTAGGGCAGAGAGACCAAATATCAAGTAAGAATTTGATTTTATATTTCTAATGTGACATGCTAAATGATAACTCTGAAATATCTGAAGAATTCTAAAACGAATTACTGGGAGCTCCAGAATTCTATACCTGGGCAAGTGTAATTAATCTGCATTTAAAATTTCACTTGAGGTAATAAAATACAATACTTATAACATTTTAAAAATATGTCAGATCAAAACATCATGATATCTTACCATCAAACAAAAACTGACAAAATTAAGCACACACATACACACACACACCCCAAATATCTGTCCTTCGGTAAAAAACATCCATCAGGCTGGTGTTTGATTCTTAATTTGAAAATTTAAAAAAGCACAACCAATCTGAGAAGCTGCTCTATTGGGGAGGAAGGTATGAATGAAAAGGAAAATTGGTGTTGCTTTGTGCTTTCCAAGGGTTTATTGGAACAAAAGATGAATGACTTCCAGTGGATGAGTTGAAGGGTACGTATGATGCAGAACCAGATGGATATTATTTTAAATGTTAAGAAATGTATCAAAGGGAAGAAGCTGAATATACTTGTAGATTTTTGGGAGGTGGATACTGGGGATTGAGCTCAGGACCTTGTGCTTGCAAGTTAGGTAGCCACACCACTAGGCTAAATCCCCAGCCCTAAAATTGTAGATATTTAAACGCTAGAGGAAAAATAAAAAGAGAATGTTTATCTTTAGTCAAGAGTACCATTAGCAAGAGGCATGAAGAAACTCTCCAGAGATATCTCCTAAGAATCACCATATTTGTATCAGCCAGTATTAATATTCTTTATTTTCTGATCTTCCTCATTTTCAGCATTAATTAGGGTAAGTAGCATAAGTTGCCATAAGAAATGACCATTAATCTAAGTGGCTTAATATAATGCTGGTTATTTCTCATTCCATCAGTTCAGTTAAATATTGGTGGGTATTCTTTTCCCATTAACAGAATCAGCCTCATTTTGTTATGGACTCTTCCTTGAAGTGCTTCACTGGGATTTCTACATCTGGCTAGAAGACAATGTAAACAAAGACCACACCCAAGTCATGCCTTACTGAGCTACCTAAACTGCTAGTAATCTAGCACTTCCTCTTACATTCCATGAACAAAAACTCGTCACATGACCCTGACTAGATGAAGGGTAGAGGGTTGCCCAAGAGGAAGATAAGAGTTTGAGAAATCTCCAGTTAATTTCTTCCAATTACCAAGCTTCACACTCTAGCTCCATAGAGGTAGGAATCTGGGGGAAGAATTGGGAACAGAGCAGGAATTATTTGATGTTAATTCATTCTAATTTATATCGTCAGTCATGAGCTGAGGGTTAGGGAGGAAAAGAGACAGAGAAGCTAATTTAATTGAATTTTGAAGTTTTACTAATATGTAGTTGTATAGCATTAGGCATTGTAAGTAGTAACTTGAGATCATGATTTGTTTTGAAATTTGTGGATTTATATTGCTTGTAAGTAACTATAAAACATAGAGATAGATTTGTCATTTCATTGATAGTGCAAAACTATTTCTACAAAGCAAAGTTAAAGAAAGTATGGAAATAAATTTATTTATTTATTTATTCTTTCTTCATTGAGTTTATTGGTATATTTTAGGTATACAGTACAGTTACATTCATTATTGGGATCTTGTACCTCTACATGACAGGTCTTGGTTCTCATTTTTCCCCCTTGTCCCTGCCCTCCCTTCACCCCCTCTTCCCCTCCCCATTTACAAATATTTTATTTCAATTTTTCATTTTCTCTGATTTTTTTCTTTCCCTTATTACCTCTCCCCTACCCTTCACACTTTCCCTATACCTTTAGTCCTTTTCTTCTCATTTCACAATGCCAGTTAACTCATTAGGATGTTATGTACTATTATAGTTTATTTACACCAGAGAAACTATTTGGTATTTACATATGTGTGGCTTATTTATTTCACTTAGGAGTATATCTTCAATATGTATGCATTTTCCTATGAATGAATCTAATTTCTCATTCTTTATTGCTGAGTAGTATTCCGTTTTATAGAAAAACCACATATTCTTAATTGAATGGAAATAAATTTAAATTGTCTTATGATTGCATCCCACCATTTAGACTAGTTTACCATATTTGTTCTGTAAGTTTCTGTCCATTTACTTGAAACAATAATTTTGGCATATTTTATTCCTTTCCCCTGTGCCTACTTCCATTCATATCTAGAGATTTGTGCTTCTTTTTACCATAAAGTAAGTTGTAAGAACACAGGTCAGTGATCAAAGATAAGATTTTTTACTTCTGAGCCAGCAAAGTCACCATCCAACTGTGATACAGCAAAAGTTCCCTAGGACATGCAAACAGAATGTTTTTAAGACATTCTTATTAATTCCCTCTTTGCACACATATCAGAAATCTGGGAAGTGAAGATGGCAGTTAGAAGCAATGCAAGCAACTCATCTTTTTCACCATGATAAATCTGTCAAAGGGACGTCATGATTGAATTTGCCTTGAGATTTAGGAACACAGGTTAAAAAAAATAATTTTTGCTCTGAATTCTCATGGGGAGGCAGTTTAGCATAAAAACTTTTGAGCAAGATCTTAAGCAAGGTTATAAAGACATTTTCTCTGGGTTTTTGCCTACAAGAGAGGTTTGAGCTCTCCCAACCTCTTCGTGAAGCACGAAGGTTTGTTAGGTGTAACAATGTGACATGAATGGAGTGGGAGTTGCCAAAAGAGACTACCACTGGCAAACAAAATTTAACACAGGATAAGAGCAGGGAGGGTACGACAAGTTAGAGTCTGTGAATTTACAGTGGGCCAAGACCACAGAGGAGGACAAGACCTGAAGAGGTGAAGCAAGAGTAAAGTTGGCACTGACAGAAAAAGTGTGCATGGTGTGTATTCTTGATCTAGATGAGACAACTGTCCTCTGGCCATGCTTCCTCCCCATTACTTGGTCTTTGATGATACCTAGATTTAAATGTCACTTAGAAATTTGAAACTTTTACATTGCTGAATGGTTAAAGCATGATTGAACAAATATATAGGTGAATGGCTCTCAGAAGTACTCCTGTAGAATAGCCAGGCTGTAATTGGGGTCCACGCAGATCTCTGGAACACTCAGGATTTCTCTGTTCTTTCATCAGATCTCAGACTGAGAAGATACCCATGCTCTGTGTCTATCAGATTCTTGTCTAATATTCCCAGAAAGTTGTTTCTGGGGCTGTAACACTCTTGCTATCTTTATCCCACAGCTTGGTCAATATTTTTCCAATTTGCATTAACATTTGATTTCTTCTTGCTGGTAAATGAATTATCCTGGATATAGTTTCAACTTATTGACTCCCTCTGCATATTTTGAAAGTATAATTAATAAATTGGCATTTATTCCATAAATATAAATGGAATTATTTCAGGAATTTGAGTTGCTGTTGAATTTAGAAATTAAATTTTTCCCTACAGAAATGACTGACATTGTAGAGAACTCAGAAATTCCATTCAAGGTGCTCAAATGCCCTTTATCTATAGGCATACCTTGGTACTTGATTATTTTGAAACTCATTGAATTTGATACTCAGTGTATTTCAATAAGAAGATTGTATGCAGGTACTCATTATTTGTTTGGTATTCAGTTCACAAACTAGAATTTGTCAGTGTCTTGCTACCTTGTCCAGGAAAAAAAAAAATTATTTGGCTTTCATCATTTTTGGTATCCACCAAATATGCCTGAGCCAATTAACAATGATTACCAATTAACAATGATTAACACTGTATCTTACTTATTGTTGGGCCAGGGATTCTGCACCTGCCTCACAAGTGCAAGGTCCTGAGTTCAATCCCCAGTACCAAAACAAAACAAAACAAAAAACAAACCTCTTACCTTATTGTTTTCTTTTTGTACCTCGTAGATATTGAGTACTGCCTAACACTGTAATGGACAAATAGGGTAGGTCAGATTGTGGATGGTTAACATTTCTAAATTCAAGGGGCCTTCAGAATTATGTGTATAATGATGAATAAGTAGAATAAGCAGGATATTTTACTGAATATAATTATAGATTCCTACCATAAAATAATAGCATATGAAAATTTAAAAGATACTGGCAATATACTAAACTAATATTTTTGTAGAAAGATAATCCTCATGTTTACTTGCAATTTTTGTTTTTCCTCTCCTTAAGTACTTCCTATTAGAATGTGACCTCCATAGAAGAACAAACTATGCTTTATTCAGTGCTAACACAGTGAGAATTCATTAAATAAGACTACTGAATGAGTGCTCCTTAAGGAGAAAAATGAGAATAATTTCTGTCAGCTGTGGCTCCACTTGCCTTTCCCTTTTTTCCTGGACTTGTACAGTACAAACGGAAAATGCTATTTCTATCTAGAAGACAAGCTTCTGGCCCTGTTTTTCTCCCAGTTGGAGGTTTTTATCTTTATATTCATAACCTGTGAAAAATACACATCTTAGACAGGCATTTCTTATTGTGTATGTCACAGAGTCCTACAAAATGAAGTCAACTAAAAAAAAAAGAAAAGATTGCAAGAAGAAAAAAATTATGGAAACTCTGGAATAGGCCAAAGAACAGAAGTTCCTTTACAGAAGAATTCTTCAGGGTCTTTACTTTATTAGATTTAGGGACAAGTTTTGTTTTGTGTAGCATTCATGTATTTTCATCCTTGTTAGTAAACAAGCAAGGCCCTTTAAAACTAATGTGGGTGAGATTTTCTCTTCTGTCTCATTCCTCATGAGAAATAGGAAAATTTCATTTACATACACGGCAAAGACTTCACTTACTCAGAGCAAGATGAGAGTGTTGGGTAAAAGGAATGGGGGAAAAATAAAGACACCACATAGGAAAAAATATGAGAAAAGGAAAACATGGAAACAAAGTCTCCGTAAACACAGAGGGTAGAGGGTTGAAGGGAGGGGCAAGGGAAGATACATGTTCCCAATTTTGAATGTAACTGTATTGTATACCTAAAATTCACCAATAAATTTAATAAAAAGAAAAGACACCATATTGGGATGAGGGGAATTTGTTGAAAGGTCACTGAGAAAAAGAATGTCTAGATACCAACCTTAATAAATCAATGATTGATTTAGTTGGAAATGTAAATTAATATTTTCATTAATGTACACAGAAATGGAAATATAATGTTTACTAAATTTTATAAAACTTTCTGCTTTAGATACTATAGGGTTTTTCATTTTCATTATATTTAACTAAATATAATTAATGTACAAGAAGATTTACATTTTAGTATATATTTCTGTGCCTCTTTGTTTCTTTTTTATTTATTGTTACATTTTAGGAATACAATACAGTTAAATTCATCATTGGAATATTGTACCTTTACATGACTTATCTTGGTTCTTATCTTTTATTCATTGCCCTAGCCTCCCTTCACCCACTCCACCCTTTGCTATTTACAAAGACTTTGTTTCTATTTTTTTCTTTTTTCTTATTTTTTCTTTTGCCTTTGTACCTTTCCCATAACCATCCCACTTCCTCTACACCTTTACATCTTTTTTCCTATTACACAATGTCAATTATACATTTTGATGCTTACTTATACTTTTAGTTTATCACACAGAGAAACTATTCGGTATTTACATACATGTGTCCTGTTAGTTTCACTTGACACTATGTCCTCAGTGTGCATCCACTTAGCTATAAATGTCTCTAGTTTCTCATTCTTTATGTCTGAGTAGTACTCCATTTTATTAAAAAAAAAAAAAGAAAGAAACGAAAAACACACATCTTCTTTATCCAGTCTCCAGTTGATGAACACTTAGGCTATTTCCAAGCTTTAGCTATTACAAACTGCCACTATAAACATGGGTGAGCATATATCACTGTGATATGATTCTTTAAACTATTTTGGGAAAATGCCCAGTAGGGGAATAGCTGGATCAAATGGGACCTCTAATCCTAATTGTTTAAGGCATCTCCATATTGATTTTCACAGTGGTTGCCCCAGTCTGCACTCCCACCAACAATGAAGAGGGCTTTCCTTCTCCACACAACCCCACCAGCATTTGTTATTGATTGATTTCTTGACAGCAGCCATTCTTTGTGGGGTGAGGTGGAATCTCAGTGTTGTTTTCATCTGCATCTCTCGAATGACCAGTGATGTGGAACACTTTTACATATATTTACTTGATGCTTTTACTTCTTTCTTTAAGAAATGTCTATTCATTTCAGATGCCCATTTTTGAATTGGTTTTTTTAATTTTGGGGGGTCTGATTTTTTTGAGTTGTTTTTTGTTGTTGTTGTTGTTGGTTTGTTTATTTATTTATTTATTTATTTATTTTTGGTACTGGGGATCAAACTCAGGACCTTTTGTTTGCAAGGCAGGCAGTGGAACCACTGAGCTAAATCCCTGGCCTTTGGATTCTTTATATATTCTGAATAGTAGACCTTTGTCTGAGGAACGGCTGCTAAAAAATATTTCCCTCATTGTATGTTGTCTCTTAACTCTGTTGGTGGCTTTTCTTGCAGTGCAGAAGCTTTTTTAAAAGATGAGATCCTAGCTGTTGATTCTTTATGCTACTTCCCGTGCAACTGAGGATTTATTTGTAAAGTCTTTTATTATGCCAATGTCTTCAAGAGTTCTAACTCATCTTCCAACAAGTTTAATGTTTCTGTTTTAAAATTAGATATGTAATCCATTTCAATTTTTGTTTAGGGCATGGTGAAAGATAGGGATCTAGTTTTAATCTCTGGCAAGTTGAAATCCAGTATTTCCAACACCATTTATTAGAGAGCCTATCTTTCCTCCAATGAGAATAGCTGCTCCTTTGTCAAAGATGAGGTAGCTGAGCATGTCTGGAGTTGTTTCTGCATTTTTAAATCTCTTCCACTGAACCTTGGATCCATTTCTTTGTCAGTACCTTGCTGTTTCTATCACAGTGGCTGTGTAGTATAGTTTCCAAGTTGGGGATTGTGATACCCAGTGCCATGTCTCTGTTGCCTAGAACTGCTTTTGCTCTTCTAGGTATCTTCTACTTCCAAATGAATTTTTGGATTGTTTTCTACAATTCAGTGAAAAATACTGTTCAGATTCAATCGGGATTGCATTGAATCTGTATAGAAGTTTTGGAAGTATGGCATTTTCACTGTTAGTTATTCCTACTCTGGAAAAGGGACGTCTTTCCATTTTCTTATATCCTCTTCAATCTCTTTCTTCAAAGTGTTATAATTCTCATTGTAAAGTTCCTTTGTTTTCTTCACTAGATTGATTCCTAGTATTTTATTTTTTGGATGCTATTGTGAAAGGGACTATTTCCCTAATCTTACCTCAGTGATTCTTTATTTGTGTACAAGAAGGTTATTGATTTTTGAGTGTTAACCTTTCATCCAGCTACACTACTGAATCTGTCAATTAAGTCTAGAAGTCTTTTGGTGGAGTTATTTGGGTCTTCTATGTAGAATCTCATGTAATCAACAAACATGACAATTTAACTTCTTCCTTTCTTATCTTATTGCTTTTATTTCTTTTTCTTGTCTAATTACTGTGGTTAATGTTTCCATAACTATATTGAATAAGAGTAATGATAATGGACATCCTTTTCTTCTTCCTGATCTTAATATGAAGGTTTCAGTGTTTGATCATTTAATATGATGTTGGCTGTTGGTTTTCATAAATAGCCTTTATCAAGTTGAGATAAAGACCATCTATTCCAATTCTCTGCAGGGTTTTTAACATGAATCAGTGTTGAATTTTATCGAAGGCTTTTTCAGTATCTATTGAGATGATCATATGGTTTTTGTCTTTGACTCTGTTATTATAATAGAGTATTCCATTTATTGATTTATATATGTTGAACCATCCTTGCATTCTTGGGATAAATCTGACTTGTTCAGGGTGTATGATCTTCTCGATGACCCTCTCTATTCTGTTTGCCAGTATCTTATTGAAGGTTTTTGCATCTATGTTCATTAGGGAGATTGGCTTGTAGTTCTCTTTCTTGATTGGATCATTCCCCAGTTTTGGAATCAAAGTAACACTTGCTTCTAGGAATAAATTTGGAAGTATTGCTTCCTTTTCAATTTCACTGAAGATTTTCAAAATTAGTGGCAATAGTTCTAAATGTTTTGAAGAATTTAGCAGTGCAGCCATCAGGACCTCGGCTTTTCTTTGTTGGTAAATTTTAAATTACATTTTCAATTTCACTGATTTTAATTGGGGTGTTTAGAATTTTCATATCATCTTCATTCAACTTTGGTAATTCATATATATCTAGAAATCAGTCCATTTCTTCTGTATTTATTAAATATTGATGATTCTCTAGATTTCTCCTGGATCAGTTGTGACTTCAATTTTTCTGTTCTTAATTGCATGAATTTGAGCCTTTTTCCTTTTTTTTTTATAAGGTTGGCTAAGGGTTTAATCAATCTTATTTATTCTTTCAAAAAACCAATTCTTTGATTCATTGATTTTTTTGTTCCATTCTCTTAGTCTCCATTGCATTGATTTCTTTTGATCTTTATAATTTCCTCCTTTGTATGAGCTTTGGGTTTCTCTTGCTCTTCTCTTTTTAGAAGCTTAAGTTTCATAATTAGTTTCTTTATTTGAGCTTGCTCTGTTTTTCTGGTGTGGGCGTTCACTGCTATACATTTTCCTCATAGAGCTGCTTTCATTGTGTCCCATAGATTCCTGTATATTGTATTGTTATTCCTGTTTATTTGTAAAACTGTCTAATTTCCTCTTTAATTTCCTCTGTGACCCATTTGTTGGTCAGGAGAGTGTTATTCAATTTCCATATTTTCGTGAAGTTCTTGTGGTTTCTTTTGTTATTAATCTCCAGTTTAACTGCACTGTTGTCTGATAATATTCATGAGATAACTTCAACTCCTTTGCATTTACTTAAACATGCTGTATGAGCTAGTATGTGGTCTATTTTGGAGAAATAGCATGCAGCAGAAAAGAATGTATATTCTGATTTTGTGGGGTGGAACACTTTGTAGACATCTATTAAGTTCATTTGTTCAAAATCTTGGTTCAGTTCTGGTATTTTGTTGTTGACTTTTTTGTATAGATGATCTATTTGTGACAATAGGGTATTTAGGTCTCCCACTACAGTTGTATTAGTGCTTAATTGATTTTTTGTGTCCCTTAATTTTTTTTGTATAATTGGGAACTTTAGTATTTGATGCATATCTATTTTTTATTGTCATCTCTTCCTCTTGGATTGTTCCCTTTATAAGAATATAGTGACCGTTTTTGTTTCTCTTAATTTGTTTTGATTTGAAATTTGCTCTGTCTGCAAATAAGATAGCTACACCTGCTTTGTTCTGGGTTCCTGTCACATGGAGAACTGTTTTCCATCCTTTTACTTTCAGTGTATGAGTTTCTTTTTGAGCTAGGTGCTTTTCCTGTATACAGCATATTGTTGGGTTTTGCTTCTTAATCCATTCTGCCAATCTATTTCTTTTAATTGGTGTGTTGTCTATCAACATCGATGGTTCTAACTGATATGTATTGACTCATCACCATCATGGTGTTTTTCTGTTGTTAGCTGTTTTAAATTTCTCCCCCTTGCCCTTTAGTTTCTTGCTCTGTTGGGTCTCATGATGTTCTAACCTTCATTGTCTTTTTCTAGGATATTGTTTAGAATTCCTTGTAGTGCTGGTTTGGTGTTCATGAAGTATTTCAGGTGTTCTTTGTCATCAAAGTATCTTATTTCCCTCTCAATTTTGAAAGATAGCTTTGCAGGATACATCAGTCTAGGTTGAAGTTTGTTTTCTTTCAGGGCTTGAAATACTTCACTCCAGGCTCTCCTTGACTTTAGGGTTTGGGTCAAAAAGTCTGCTGTGATTCTGATGGGCTTTCCTTTGCATGTGATGTTTCTTTTCTCTAACTGCTTTTAGTATTTTGTTCTTCTGTGGTGTTTTGGGGATCTTGATTATTACACATCCAGGTGTAGATTATTTCTGATCATGGCTAGTAGGCATTTTATGAGCCTCAATTATCTGTATGTCAAATTCTTTTAGTCTATTTGGGAAGTTCTGCCATTATTTCTGTGAACAGTTTTTTATGTCACTTGTACTTTCTCCTGCTTTTTTTGTGGACTAACTCAATCACTATTTTTGATTCGAAATAAGAGACTTGAACAATTGGATCTGTTCAAAGAAATCATTCAACCCTGATATGCTGATATTTTCAAAGCCAGACAAAACATCTAGTGTGCTAATTTTAAAAAAAAATTCTGTATTATTTGAAAGCTGTTACTAGTTCAGAATCAGCATTGTGTGATAAGATGTGTACTTCTTTAGGTAAAGTATTTCCCATTAAATACAAAACTCTCTCTGCTGAAGGAAAGTACTATGCAAAATTAACACAGGCTGTTCCATTATGGAAGCCCGTGCCTTTTCTGATGTCTCTAGTCTTCCCTTTGTTTCAAGCTTAGCAATACTTTTGGACTTTGGATTTACAGCTCTATTTGAGAGCACTTTTGATGCTGCTCAATGTCACCTGCTTCCCACATCATATGATGAGCATATACTTTTTCTAATACTGATAGAATGCCTTGAACACATTTCATGTTATTATAACATTATTTTAAAGTTCTATATTTCTTTATATAATGCAGTGAAATAATATTCTAATTTCTTTTGTTGAACAATGACTTTACTTAGAAGGCAAGAGAATTACCTCACGATGAGATGCCCTATTGTGCTGAAGTATTAAGAACATATGTCTCTGGGAGTACAAGCTACACTAAAGATGAGTATTCTTATAACAGTAGCTCTTCAACTCTCAAGACCCCATGGCCAATGACAACTTGCAGTTTCCTTTTTTTCATATTATCATCTTAAAGTGTTGTGGCAGTCTCCACTTCTGATGTATCAGCTGGCTTTCAATTCCTATGTCACTACATTTTTGACCCAGGAAGAAAGGTGACTGGCCCTATTCACATAAGGTTGAATCTAAAGGAACAATGCTTTAGGTTTCTGTCCCCTAGCAGAAGATAAACACAATATGCAATTTTTTTTCATTGATTTTATTGGTACTTTTTAGGTAAACAGTACAGTTACATTCATCATTGTCATCTTGTACCTTTACATGACAAGTCTTCATTCTCATTTTTTCCCCTTACCCCTGCCCTCCCTTCACCCCCTCCACTCTTTACTATTTACAAAATTTTTGTTTCCATTTTCTCATATTTTTCTTTTCCCTTATTTCCTTTCCCCTTCCTTTCCCAGTTCCTGTACACCTTTAGCCCTTTTCTTACTATTTCACATATGTGAATTCTAAACAGATACCATCACAAAATATGTTGACTTATAAATCGTCAAATGCCTAACCATAATATTTAAGTCACATCAAGAACAGTATTTATTATACTATTATACTAATGCCTCAGTTCAGTCTTGCTTCTGTTTAAAAAATTCAGTTCATAACAAATTGGAGGCAAAAGTTTACTGTAGTTTGCAAACTCTGCATAAGTTTCACCACAGCCATCTTCCCTGCCCGAACACAAACATGGCCATTTTCCCCAGTCTTGTAGAACAAATTAAGTTAGTGAACCAGGTACAGCTTTATTTTCATACATTCTCTCTCCTATCCCAATCTAACTTTATATTACCTGCTCCTTGGGAGAACAGAGATGGTTTCCCATTCAAGGAAGCCTGATTAACAGAAGAAATCTAGCCAACTTCTCAAGAGAGCTTGGGATATACACCCCAAGTTCCACCCCAAAATGTTTTCAGTGCAGCAATTTCCAATTATAATAGGAAAGTTTAATTACACCAACTTGTTTGGCTTGGGAGCCACTTAGGTGATTAGTAAAGTACCTTTCTGGATATGTCTGGGTGGATCAAGCAGGTGTGACCTTGGGTCCTATAGATAGCTCCTGGCCTCTTTCTTTTTATGCTGCTCCCTTTTTCTGCTTCCCAGCTACCATGAACTGAGCAGCTTTGCTCTGTCATAACTTCCCGCGATGTTCCTGTCTTTGAGCCATTGATCACAGACTGAAAACTTTGAGACTGTGGATCAAATAAACCTCTCTGTTAGGTTGTGGTGTCATGTATTTTGTTCATAAATAGAAAGCTGATTGATACACTAACAAAAGATAAAATAACACTGGAGCAGCAGAGAGTCTGTTGGCATTCATATCTTTATTCAATGGTTTTTCAGCCCCAAAGTCAGGGGCTGGAACAGAATAGCACCCTATACATGTTTACTGAGTTTTCCATATAGAATGCATTGCTAGATGGTACACATATATCCCCCTCACCTCTTTCCTTTAAATCATTCAACCACAAGTACTTAATGAATACCTATTTACAGTGTACTAGATACCAAGGATCTTGCAATGAACAGACAGGTTTCCTGTTCTCATTTAGTTTTGTGTGTCATATGATTTGAGTGATTTTATAAATCTAGGTGCAAAAATATTATACAACAGAGAGACTTTAGTAGAAGTAAAGCCATGGAGTCTTCAATTGCTTAAAATTTCATACTTTAAAGTTGATGGGCCGGGAGGACAAAAGAAGATCAGCTGTTTCTGAGGGCTGAGCTAGAAAGGCAGTGTTTAGAATATTGTTCTTTAAAACTCTAGAAAAATAATCCTGAGTAGGGACATGTTCTAAAGTCCCCCTCCCCAGGAAATGTTTGAGAGTGATATGCTTTTTATTTCTTACCTTTATAATAATATTTTCAAGTTTCCATACATAGAAATAACAAATGGACAGGAGACAAAGTTCTTTAATCATGGATTTTGATTCATATTTCTGTAGACAATTTCTCTATAGTTTTCTTTTTTTTCTCATTGAATTTATTGGTACATTTTAGGTATATGGTACAGTTATATTCATTATTGGGATCTTGTACCTTTATATAACAGGTCTTGGTTCTCATTTTTTCCCCTCATCCCTGCCTTCCCTTCAGCCCTCCTCCCCTCCCCATTTGCATTTTATTTCCATTGTTTCATTTTCTCCTATTTGTTTCCTTTCTCATATTACCTTTCCCCTACCCTTCCCACTTTCCCTACACATTTAGCCCCTTTCTTCCTATTTCACATTGTCAATTATCTCATTAGGATCTTACGTACTATTATAGTTTAATCACACCAGATAAACGATTCGGTATTTACACATGTGTAACTTATTTATTTAACTTAGGAGTATATCCAAAATATGCATCCATTTTCCTATGAAAGAAACTAATTTCTCATTCTTTATGGCTGAGTAGTATTCCATTTTATAGAAAAACCACATCTTCTTTATCCAGCTTTCAACTGATGGGCAAATGTGCTATTTCCATGTTTTAGCTATTAGAAACTGTGCTTCTATAAACATAGATGTTCACTTAACATTATGATATAATTCTTTTAATTCTTTTGGAAAGGGGAAGAGTAATAAGGGAAAAGAAAAAAATATATAAGAAAATGAAAAGATGGAAATCAAGTGTTTGTAAGTGGGGAGGGGAGGAGAGTGTGAAGGGAGGGCAGGGACACTGGAAAAAATGAGAACCAAGACCTGTCATGTAAAGGTACAAGATCCCAATAATGAATATAACTCTACTGAATCACTAAAATGTAGCAATAAACTCAATTAAAAATAAAGAATTCAAAAGAATCAGTCCCCCCCCAATATGAGGACTCAATTCAAAAATGGGCATCTGAAATGAACAGACATTTCTTAGACAAAGAAGTAAAAGCAGCAAGTAAATATATGAAAAAATGTTCCACATCACTGGTCATTTGCGAGATGCAGATGAAAACAACACTGAGATTCCACTTCACCCCACAAAGAATGGCTGCTATCAAGAAATCAACCAATAACAAATGTTGGCAGTGTTGTAGGGAGAAAGGAACCCTTCTCCATTGGTGGAAATGCAGACTGGTGCAACCACTGTGGAAATCAATATGGAGATACTGCAAAGGGCTGGGATTAGAGGTTCCATTTCTCTATAATTTTCTGACATTTATTATTACAGAACAGATTATTAAGATCAATCTAATTTTTGTTCTTTGTTGATTATTTTCCTTTTATTTGTAATATTCCTTATCATTGAAAAGCTTTAAATTATCAACACTCACAGTGCATTCAGTGAACATTTTCCTGGTGTGTCTTTCAAACTTATGACCACAAAATTTTGTTTTTAATGAAAAGGTTTTGGTCATTATACATTGAAAACTGGTAGTTCCTTCTATTATTATGTAATGTTAGGTTAGATTCCATAAATTATTTCCAAATGATTTAATTTATTTCTTTTTGTTTTTATATTTTATATCTTTTCTCCATCAAGTTTTTTCTTTATGGAATTTATTTGAATTTATTCTCTTTTCTGGGTAGATTTTTTACTTTATGTCTGCAGTTTTGATCACCTTATGATTGCATGCTAACTGGAAATCACTGATGGGCAACCAACATTTTTGTAGTATTTTGCACTTCTTAGGCATAAGGGCCCCAACTCAGATAATCAAATATGACATGGACACACATCCAAGTGTTGGTCACATCCCTATTGAATGTGCATTGGTGTTGATTTCAGAGACATCAGCATCAGATTGGAGCAAACCTATCTGGTTCCTGCTTCATTATGGACTAGCAGGCAAACCACTCATGTCAGCCCCTGAAGTATTTGATACCAGCCAGGTCAAAGCTGAGATGCAGCCTCCATGACATAAGCACTAGAATGATGATAGGGAAATCTTTTTCCCTTGAAAGTATGTGAGTAGAGAACATAGAGGACTTGAAAGTTCAAAATTATAAATAAACAAGACTATTCTTTTATTTATTTTTCTATCAGAGTTAACATAAGCACATTTTTTGTATATTGCTTAAATGATATTGACAAGTTTGACAGGAAAACATTGAAGATAGTGTTGAATATATTTTAAAACCATTTTTCTTCTCTCTGCCATTGCAGTTAAAAACTACTCATCCATGACGTGTAGAAAGTCATGAAGGAAGAAATACAAACAGTGAATTTATTATTCCTGGGGAATGACATGAAGAGGAGTTTCAGGAGAAGAGTGGGGTGTGGTAAGAGAGGGGAATCATGATCCTTTCACATCTGGTATAGACCTGCAGGCAGAGGAATTAATGTAAAAATTACTCTGTCTAAATTGTGGACAATGGGGAGAATGAGGGAAAATAGAAGACAGAATGTTATGAAACAAGAACTCAGGTGACAGATTTACCAGCTGTGATGATGATGTGGCTATAGAATATGTGAGATTCTGAGAAATATTTAGGTAACACAATGAAAATGAAAATAACTTGTTAACCCAATGATGGTAGGAAAAATCTGTAAAATCTGTTTAGGGCAATTTCATGCATCTGGACTTTGATTGAATTGATTTTGGAAGCAAAGGGAATAAAGGAAAAGGGAAGGTTTTGAGACAGAGGGTAGAAAGAGGAGCTGAATATGAAATATAATAAATTTTCTTTGGACATAGTGAGTCTAAAATAAATATAATTTGAGGTTATTAATTCACAATGCATGTGTGTCAAATTATCCAATTATCAAATTTTATAGTATAATGATTATAATCAGTATCCCCAATACCAATCAGTAATTGCCAAATATATTTCAATTAAATATAATATATATGAGATTTTCGGGCATATATATATTCAATAGGATGTTAGATATATTGATCTAAACATCAGAAAGGGGATTAAAAATGAAATCAGATTTTAAGTCATTAACATATTAATATCTGAAAAGCAGTCAATAGAAGATGCAAGAGTTTGTCCCAGGTACTTGGGATGCAATAGTAAAAAAAGAGACCCAGTCTCTTCTTTGGCAAAGGTTGTATTGTAATAACCGAAGCAAAATAATAATCAAATAGAGAAGTAAAAGTTTCAGTTGCTATTTTTAAAAGCTGAGCATAGACTTCCTAATAATGATAAAATTTAAGATCTGAACAAACAGAAAATATAATTTTAAGGGACTGAGGGGGAGTGGATCTGAGTATTCAAAGGAAAATCAAAAGCCTACAATAGTCACATGTTGTATTCAAAAGGACCAGTGCTAAAGGTGTTGAACAATCAGTAAATTTTCCTCTTGATTTTACTCAAGTGCCTCTGGCTATCTATGCAATCAGAGCTGCCCAAGTACACATATGGGGTTCTGACTTTGCCATTTTGATTGCTGATTTTTATATAAATTTAATCATATTTCTGATTTCCTATTCCTATGAGTAAAATTGAGTAATTCTAAAGGAATTAAAAATTATTTCTGCTTTGTTTAACTGTGAATATTTCAATTCACAGGCAAGGAAAACTGTATCCCTTTTACCATGTTGAAGGAAAAATATATTTTGATAATGCTTTGAGTAAAGAAAAGCATTTTAATTACAATACATGAACAATCTTTTGTTTATATCTATCTTTCTAAAAATAATATTTGAATGTTTGTAATTCTGTTTGTAGAACAGTAAATAGATGTTCACAGTTCCAATTTTTTAAATTTACAATGCTGTTGTTTGTCTTAGATGTTGAATGTGATACCTTGAAGGTTCTTCTGACATACATGATTTTGAGACTCAAATTCATTGTTTGGTTGCTTTTATATGTTGCTTAAAATAGAGTCAATCGGGGTTTTCACATTGAATGCACTATATATGCAATTGTGTTTTAAATTTTGGTAGGTTTTATTTGTATTATTAATGCATTTAAGTGTGCATGAAAAAAAACAATCTTTTCACCCATTTCTTTTTCCATAGGAAAGAGGTGTAGTTGCAGAATAGTTATTGTCTGAATTAACTGCAATCCAGGCAGAAGCTTTTCTGTGGGGCACATTTTTTTTTTTTTTTTTTTTTTAGAAATGGCAGGTGAACAGTTTCACAGTGGGCAGCATCACTTTGAAAACATGATTATTAATCTTTTTCTGAGCAAAACTGCAATAGATAAAGAAATTAGTTCAGCAGGAGGAGAGCCTAAACATTTTTTATATTTGTTTCATGCTGTGAGATGGAAAATAAAATGGTTAAAATTACAGCCAAAATTTATTCTACCTAGAAAGTTTTTTCTACAAAGTACGGCAAATATATAAAAGTTTATATTTTTCCTTTTGAATTTGAGAGTTCATGATCTCTTCATCTTGTCACATAGAGAGAAAAAAATAGCCTTTTGATAGATTTGTGCCAGGTTAAATTAGAGAATACCCACATCAATATTAGTAATCCTACTGTGACAAAAAAGTGAGTGGAAGAAGTTTGTCATATGACTTAAAAGTCCTTCTAACATAAAATCTCACTAATGTAGCTCAGTAAGTGTACACAGATATCTAGTAAAACTATTGCTCAGTGAAAGACACAGAGCATCTGTTCCTACTCTGACCATACTTGTCATTAAATTTTTAGAGCAGTATTATGACATTATTTTTCTTTTCTTCAAAGCTGATACATTTCATAAAAGAGAAGATTTCATGACTCTTGTAAGAATTAAAACAGTATTATTTTAGTGTTTTTAACAGTGATGCAGGAATACTCAAATCATATAAGAACTTGAGAAACATTCACAACCAGAAGTCCTAATTTATATTGAGACTATGACCTTAAACATCAAAAGTAAGCTCTCATGAGATGCTTGAACTCCATGGAGAGCTTCACGGTATTGGTCAAGGGTAGATTACCTGAGCTGCGTTTAGATATAGACCCATATGGCATAAACTCTACAACTGAATCTTAGGTTGCTTGGGTCATGGTGACAGGAAAAAAAAAAAGACAAATTTGTCATCATTTTCTAGAGGTTACTGTCTTGGATCTTGTGCTTCAGTCCCTTTCACATTATGTTAATAGATCCTGGGATGAGACATTAGTTGAAAGAAAAACAGGAGTTGGTGTAGAGAGGAAGCAAGAACAAGCAGGTTTATGATCTCTAACTTTCACATCATTAGTAGTTCCCTCATTACTATAACACACTGTATAATGTCCTTCAACATGGTTGGCCTACTGCAATCCAACCCTACACCTTGAGCAAACAGTGAGAAGAGTTCAGGAAGTTAGCTATGTGGGAAAAAGAACTGTGATATTTCTCAAGAGGCTAATCATCAGTGTATATCATATATTTTTAATATAATAGTACTTGCTTTGGGTTCAGTAGGCATGTGACTGAAGAGTTGATAAAGTTTCACATAACGGAATAAAATGCATGAAAAAAAATTTTTTTCCCTTAAGTGGGGGCCAGGGATTTAGCTCAGTGGTTCCGCTACCTCTTTCACAAGCGCAAGGTCCCGAGTTCAATCCCTGATATCAAAAAAACAAAAAACAAAAACAAAAACAGCAACAAATTACCTGTTCTTTTTCCTTAAGTGACTTAGTTACCTGTATTTATAGTAATTTTCTCTTCATGTTTGAAAATCAGTATCTCACTTTTATTTGAGTAGAAAAATAATTTCACACTGTGGATTACAAGGCACAGAAATACAAATTAAAATGCATATGTTTTGTGTGTGTGGCTGGTGTGGGCTTTAGCTTTTTTCTTTCTTTTTTTTTTTTTTTTTTTTTTTTTTTTTTTTTTGGTACTGGTAATCAAACTTGGGTCCTTGAGCTTGTGAGGGAGGCGGCGGAACCACTGAGCTAAATCCCTGGCCCTTGTTGTGGGCTTTAGAAGGACTCAATTTTGTGGTGTCTCTCATTCTTCATTAAAACAAATAATGAAACTGTTATTTCAAAGTAATTATTCTTTGTATGTTTTGTATGCTAATTATTTAAACTATTGAAAATTTTCATGGTTTATATTCTGATTATTTAACCTTTTGAAAATTTCTATTTGCTTTTGCTCCATTTATATTCTACTACATATATCCAGATTTTTCCTTTCTTTTTGCCATGAAGAGAAAATAAAAACCCACTTGAGACTGTTCTATTGTAGACAGACTCTGATGCTGAGAATTCAAGATCAACAGTTTCAGCATTTTAAACATTATTTCACTCCCAAGGTGTCAATTGTGGAAAAAATATATTTTCTGAGACATATTGCCGAATCTGTGACAATAGCAGTCCATGTTGTAAAACTCACAGAAAATGCAACAGAATCTGCAAGTTAATGTCAATTTGCCTTGGAGAAACTAGGTAAAGTCTAATGCTTTCTCAAAAAAAGAAAATACCGTTTTGCTTCATTTTAATATGGCACCAAATGAAGTGCAATTAAAAAATTTAAAAACATAATCACATGAAATAAGTTGGATTAATTTGGGATTGTACTTCATGTTTATGCATTTAACCAGAGTATATATAACTGAATACACGAAAGTTTATGGTTAATAGAAATACATTAAATGACAGCTTTTGTGCCAGTTTTAGAATCTCAATTTCTTCTTAGCCATTGTTAAGAATCTTTAATGGACAAAAGACAAGTTCAGTTTTAGGGGATGTTGTGGGCTGACTGATTTAGTGATTTAGTGATTCACTAACTTTAAATAGTAAGTTACTTTCTAACTGTGATATCTCAGCTAGACTCTCCCAACATTTACTAGGTACTTCCAGGCTCAGACACTATCACTAACAAATACATTAAACATACTGGGTTTTCTCTTGCTTATCCAAACTGCAAAGTTTAATAGTGAGAAAACAAGTCACTATATCGAAGAGTACAAAATTTTATGTATAGTAAAGCAATGTATAAAACCCTCAATATCTTTTGGGAAAGGCTAAGAAAATGGCAAGATAATGATTATTATTTTACATGAAAGACTTTTTACATGATTATTTCTTTGAACTACTAATGGATTGGAATCTTAGGAGAAAGCTTATCACACTGCATGCACACCAGGGTCTCTAAAGAACATTAAAAAAACAATCTACTTGCAAATATATCCGAAAATCATGGAGATCAACAAGGGATGGCAGAGTAACCTGAAGGTATGAGGAAAAGATGACACTGATAGAAACTAACAGTGTGTTTTCCAGAACCTGTAATAAAAGCATGTGCAAAGGAACTGAGACCTTTATTTGTTAAGCATGTCCAGTCCATGGCAATCTCCCAGAAAAGGAGCTCAGGAATAAACATGATGACCTCACTTTTAACCCTTCTTCTAGTCTCCTGCTTGTGTTTTCCATAGACCGAACCCACCCAACCGGAAACTCTGATGCTGCAAAGGGGGAAAATAGGCATGGAGTGGCATAATAAAATTAAGTAGCAGAAATGCCAGTTTAAAAGTGACAGTCCCTGTGACATGGATTTTATCAAAGGATACAGAATTAATATGACTGCAGAAAAAGATTTCCCTTATATTTAGGAATGTCTTGAAATTTTGTCTTATAACACATAAGCATCATTTTTGTCTTGTAATACAAAAACATATTAATTTTTGTCTTGTAATGTAAACACAAAATTTTAAAGTCTGTTGTCCTATTTTCACCCAATCTGATACATGCTGTATGTTTTACGGTTCTCGCTTTCAAACTAACTTCTCTATCATTAACTCATTCAGTGATATGTACTGAGCATGTTCTATGATTGAGGTCATATTAAGTTGTGGCTAAAGAGATGAACACAACACAATCTACACCATTAAACTGTTTGGCTGTCAGTGTCAATATAGAGATGAAATCCCCTAATATTATAAGGTACACAGAAGAAATGAACATTCAACGTCTTTATCTGCAGTGTCTAATTTGCAGCTATGTGTCTCATAGAAAACAAACAGGATTAAATGTGCCTTCAAAACAATTTTATTGCTCCTTGTTTAAATTAATAAAATAGGAACCTGGGTACAATTTGGCTTCTCTTATAAGCCTAGATACAAGAAATGTGGGCTTGCTGTGTATACCAAATTATGTAACAGCCTGAAAGTTTATTTTTATTTTTATTTTGGTTAATGTGAATCCATGTTGAAAAGAGCGATTCAGAGTTAAAATGATTCTATTTTTAAATTTCCAGATTGGGGTAGGATTTAACAACAGGGTTATTTCCCTTTAGGAAAATTTTAGGCAATTTTCAGAGGTGTCTTAGCAAGAAATTTGCACAAAGTTCTTGTATAATCCAACATTCAGTACATTAATTTCTTCTTTAGATTATTATATTATTGTATAAACTGGAAGAAGCATGGGTGAATTATGCAAGAATAAAATCTATGTGAATGTGTGTCTGTGTTTGAGAGAGATCGAGCAAGCAGGAGTCATTCATAGTAATAAGTACTAGAAATGTGATAGAATTACCGAACTTTGTGATATTAATTACATGTAGTGTGACTTATAAATCAGAGTTCACTATGCTTTACAGCAATGCTATGTAAATTATTCAAAAAATGAAATGTGACAATCAAAGAAAGCTGTGAGCACTTAGAGAATTTAGAAGGAAATTACTGTATTCACAGAGTTAGAACAATCTTAAAAAAAGTATCAGCACTGTGGAGACTCACATACATAGCATGAAACTTCTTAGTCATCTTTATTTTCAAAGATAAGGTTCAGCTCATTTCACTGATAAAATAATAAAAATGGATTTTAAACTTATTTTTAACACTGGGAGTCTTTATTATCTTGTACAGATGCCCAGAATTAGGACAACTGCTTTAGTTTGGATGGTGGTACAGAAAACTTATTTTAACTGCGTCTATGTCTCTGTCTTTTCTTTTTTCTTTCTTTCATTTTTTTTGAGACAGGGTCTCACTATGTAGTTGAGACTGACCTGGAACTCACTATGTAGCCCAGGCTGGTTTCGAAATTACAGGGATCCTCCTGCGTCAGCCTCCCGAGTGCTGAGATTACAGGCATGCGCCACCATGCCCAGTTTGTCTCTGTCTTTTCTACGATGGGAACCAATGCAACAAAAGAATACAATTTGATAGTCACTGAACCAATGGCATAATGTATTCTCTCAATGCAACATTCTTTGGATGAAAGCAAAAATGGCTTAGCTGAAAATGCAGGTCATCATCAGGGTTACTTGGAGACAAGGAGTCTCACCTTCCTCTTTAAGAAAAAAAGGGTATATTTTCTGTCCTGTAAATTACTAAGAAAGGCACACCTAAGAAAGGGAAACATCTGAAGTGCTCACTTACAGAAAGCCAACCATACTTAATTTTCTAAAGGGCCTCATGCAACTGGCTCTAAGCAGGGTTGCTTCTGTGTTAGGTAGGTCCTTTCTTATCCTACTACAGAGGATGAGTAATTTTTAACTGATGTATCTGCACACATTTTTCAACAAGCTGTAAAGTTTTACTATTCCTGTTCATACATTTTATCACCATATCCTTTGCATGCCAATTACCTAAATTAAAATGACATAGCCAAAGGTCATGTTTAATCATATTTCTATTTCTTATTTAAGAAGCATATTGACCACCTTGCATTTCTCTTCAGTGGAGCGAATCTTTTTCAGTGCCCTGAGATGACCTTACTTAAATACTTTAATACCTACATTAATTTTCCACCAAGCAGTGACTTAACCTCAGAATATGCCCAAGGTATAGACAGTATTTGTACAAGACTTTCATTTTTAAAATACACATTTTCATGCATATGACATTTAGCTGCAGTTATTCCTAGAACATAGCTGATATTCAAGACAAAATTTACATTAAATGATGACTATATACAGATATCCCTAAAATAAATCATTTCAAATTAGTTATATGTTTCCAAATTTTATCTCATAAAGCTAATTACAAATAAGTCTAGATAAGGTGGAAAATGGTAGGTATTTTATACTCCAGTAATGATTTTATATGACAGTGGTTCTCCTTTGAAAAACTACTTAATTACTTCTCTGTCTCATCCCCATACTCCTTCTGAAAATAGAATCAATATAAGTTATAATGGAACTCATTGAGTGACCAGAATCATAACGAAGAACACATTACGATTCTTTATAAATGGGATGTGAATGCCCTATTCACTGTCCTGCCCTTAGCAAGTTGGAAATATTATTTAGCATGGCCATTAAATGTGGCTTACCTTTTAAAACAAACTACAGAGATTAATGCAGCCACTCAAAGGACTGAAGTAAGTGATTATAATGACGTGCAGACATGAAAAATTTGTTACTGTCAGCCAAAAATTTGGGGCAAGATATTGATTTTTATTTTGAAAGGAAGGGAAAAGTCATATTTGGGCAACGTATTTATTACAAAAGTCAATTATGTATTATAGTTATACTTTTAGCAGGATGTATACTCTTTATAGTAATGAATACACTTACTTTCAAGTGAAATGTGTATTTTTAAGCATAGGCTAGACACATTTTAAATGTGAAGTTTCATTTGAGACTGTCTCTCACAGCTGAGGCACAGAGGAGCCCCCAAAATATATTTGCCAAAAGTGTAGCTGTTAATCTTCTTAGAGACTGACATTAAAATTCAGTCTTAATGGAAATCACTTGTGCCTTCCCAGCTACCCATTCACTTCTTTGGAGGAAGGATGAGAGCATGTCTTTTTACAATTGATTCCAT
>NW_022900914.1:54328029-54335604 GCF_012274545.1 Fukomys damarensis | reverse complement strand
TAGATAGATATATAGATATTAAATTCTTTCAATGTTATTATTAACCAGAAAAATAAATTGAAATTTTTTGAAAGTGTTAGACTACATCTTTGGAAGAATCTCAGAGAATTTTCAAAATTCCTCTTCACTACGAGCTAGAGGAAATATTCTATAGTTTGAGGTTCTACTCATGAATTGATGTTGATTCCAGAGTACCTAGACATTCTTAATTGAAAATTAGATGATATTTTAGGATGTGGAATTATATATAATATATTCCAAAATATATTAATAACATAATATTCAGTATATATAACACAATCTAATATGTGTGTGTTAATGTATATGCACCCTTACGATATATGTTTTTGAGGTATATATTCTATATATATAAAATGCAAGTCAAATAATTATATTTAAAGGTGAAAAGAATAAATAACATACTTTTATTTAGACAGTCTGGAATTGACTCTTGGCCCAAGGACTTGACCTCCAGCACTAGTTATTCTACTAATGACCTAGATTTTTGATCCTAAGAAAATTACTTTTCTCGCTTCAGTCCAATCATCTGTAAAACAAGTTTGTGTCTAAAACCAGTGATTACTAACCTATGGGTCATGGATTCCTGAGGGTTGCAAAGTTATTTTTAAATGTTCTCTGTTCCAAATACCAAGTTTTATTCGTAAGTAGTTTAATACTAAAAACCCCCACAAAAATATAATTAATATAAAAAATGCTTCAAAAAGAATTTCTCAATTTATTGCAGCTATATGTCATTATGTAATTTTTTAACCAATTGAAACTATCAATACCTGTAGATCAAAGATCTTTCTTGTGGCAATGGCTTCAAGAGATTATGATTCAAATAACTTCAAATGTAATAATTTGTGACCAGCATAATTTCAAAATGTCTATTATGATTTTATTCAAGCAAATCTGAGTTCTCTTAAGGAATAATTTGTAATATACTGTATATCCTTTAAACTTAAAACATCTTTTTTCTCAACACTACTGGGATGGTCCTGATAGTTCTAATGCATTTATATTTGAAATAAAAATGATAATGATTTCTGTATCTAAAGCACAAGAGATCTGACCGACTGTATGTAGAGTAGCCCTTTCCTCCTATACGAGCCTCTTCTATGCCATGGCTTGATTTTTTACTGTTGATTCTGGTGTTCAGTAATTTAATTAGCTCTTTTATATCTAAATAATAACGAAGCTTTTCCAAAACAAGTGGTCAGTTTCTTCTTTGATCCATGATAATAAAATGGTCTTTCTACCTCTGTTGGGTCTTTGCCTATAACATTTTGATCCAAGATAATTCTAGAACCAAAGTCTCTGGAATCTCCCATGGGGGGAACAACAACAGCAACAACAAAACTCCGTCCCTCTCTTTCCCTCCACTCCTCTCCACAGTTTTCCCCTAACTGCTATCAAAATGAACCAGAATTGGAAATATCTGACTGCTAGGTGCTTGTTATGGGTGTGCATCCTATTTTTAAGAACCATTCTTTCACCCAAATCCTATCTGTACAGCAATACACATTCAGTATGACCCCTCAGATGTATCCATACAGGCTTAAATCAGGGCTTTAGATCTGACCCCAAATAGGCCAGTGTATGATGAAGACCTGGGGAATTAACAGCTCTGGATCTAGAAACTGATGTGGCACAGCAGAGTGGTGCTTATTTTCCACAATAGTCTTTGTGCAATAGAAATGGTAGTTTATAGAGAAAAAGAAATCAAAATACAGTGACAGAAATAACTAAAAAAAAAACTCCACCTCTTGCCTTGCAACAAGCACAAGGTCCTGAGTTTGATCCCCAGTAAAAAAAAAAAAAAAAAAAAAAAAAAAAAAAAAAAAAAGGGGAAAAAAAAAAAAAAAAAAAAAAAAAAAAAAAAAAAAAAAAGGAGGAGGAAAGAAAGAAAGAACTTTCTTCTGAATGATGTTGGGACTTCCTGCTTTCATGTTTGGTTACTGTGACATGTATCAATGCATTCCTGCTGTTCCTGTGCTTCTTTCCATGGATGTGGTTCCATGCAAAGAAGAAAGGGTTGATTGAGTAACACAGACTGTCCCGTGCTACAGGATAAGCCATTTCCAGCCTATCTGTGGTGTTTCCAATACACCATTTTCCTTTGGATGTTGACACGTGGCTCTTTTCTTTCAGGCATTTCATTAACAAAGTCATCCTACTTTACTGCTCCAAAATATGATGAACATTTCAATCTCTTACCACTTTGATTTTCTCATATCAAAGTAGAAAGAAGGGTATTGCCCTTCCCTTTTACCTAACTCACAAGCTACAAAATCTTGCTGTTTGCATTCCTTATTTCCTATACAATTTTTATGATCTGGGCCTCTCATTTTAATATTTTTTCATTTTCTATTTGTGGTGAAATATCTTTTTTTCAAAATACTGGTTCTACCTTTAGGACCAACTTGAGCAAAGTGCTTCCTGCAGTGTCAAAACAGTATGTCTGTTTCCATTATTACCTACTGAAAGCAAGTAAAATGTGTATTTTCTGACTCTTAGGATAAATTCCTTATCATTGGTAGTCCATATACATAAACTTGGGGGTCCCACTTTAATAATTTTACAAAACTTACTCAGACAGGTCTCAGTCCAGAGTCTACAGAGGTTGAACTCTCAAGGTTTGATTTTTCATCAGTTCATTTGGATACCAACTCTTCACAACACAGGTTAGACATATGTGTCCTTCAGAAACCAGAAAAGCCCTAACATCAACCAATGATATTAATCATCTCTTGCCTATCCCTCCTCTTATATACTGTTTGGGCATTACTAGATTCTTTGTTATGTCAACCATTCTGGGTACCTCATTTCAGAACTCACAGATACCAACTGCTGCCTATTACCAACTATTCTCCATGATCTCAACTGTGCTACCATGTTTTCACATCCTGGAAGTTTAGGGCTTTCTGCTTTGTATAAATTTCTAATGCAGTAGTCATCCCCTTTGTACTCATTGGAATTATTCGAAGAAATCTAGGGCCAAGGATTGCAGTTCAGTGGTTCTGTCACCTGCCTCATCAGTGCAAGGTCCCGAGTTCAATCCCTGGTACCAAAAATAAAATAAAATAAAATCTTGATTAATAAAAGAAGAAATCTAAGAATCATTTGCAGTGAAGTAAAGAATTTGAACATTTTAAATGATTACACTAATCATTGTCAACGTTCTTCAAATTACAAAATATGTGTATGGGGCTGGGGATTTAGCTCAGTGGTTCTTCTGCCTGCCTCTCAATCACAAGGACCCTGATGGAATCCCAGGAGGTTAATCTCCTGTTCCTTTTTGAGATGAGGTTCCACAGCTGGTAATGACAGGTCGTGGATTTGAAATGCAGTGTCCTTCACATTCCACATATCTCCTATTCAGAAACATCTTAGAAAGCAGCCAATAAGGTATGTGAGGAATTAAACAGAAGGTCCTGTCCTTAACCTTATAAGATCACTTTGTATCCTCACTACATCAAGGAATTTCTTTACTGAGCACCTAAATAATAGTTTGCTTTTTTTTCCAATTTTCTTTCTTTGGGCACTCACTGTCGTACTACTTCACCTCCTGGGCAGACAGCAGGAATAGCATTCCCAAAGTTATTTTACTTCAGAAAGAAACATGAAAATAAAATTTAGATGTTTTTGTGAAAAGTTTTGTGTAGCACAAAATAAATGTCTTTTAAGGAAGTGAAAGTTTACATGTATGGCTTGAAGGAAGGAAGCGTTGCTGATAATGAAGTTAGTTTAGAAATTAGATAGTGAAGCCTTTTTGTTTTTCCAATGAGAAAACCAAAGCTCAAAGAAGGTACTGAATTCCTTAAAAGTCTAGTGAGATAGTGACAACACAAAGATTAGAGATTCCATTTGACTCAGCTATACCTCTTCTGGGTATCTTTCCAAAGGCATTAAAAGAATCATACCACAGTGATATATGTGCACCCATGTGTAAGTGGCACAGTTCATAATAACTAAAACTTGGAAACAACCAACGCAAATGCCCATTAACTGGAGACTGGATTAAAAAAAATGTTTTTTTAAAAAAATAAAATGGAGTACTGCTCAGCTATAAAGAATGAGAAACTAGAGTCATTTATAGCTAAATGGATGCACATTGAGGCCATACTCTTAAGTGAAATAAATAGGAAATACATGTGTAAATACTGAATAGTTTCTCTGGTGTGAAAAACTAAGGTGTACATAAGGTTCTAATGGTATAATTGAGAGTGTGAAACAGGAAGAAAATGGTAAAGGGGAAGTGGGAAGGGGAGGGGAAAGGAATTAAGGGAAAAGAAAAAAATGTGAAAAGGGGAAAAAATGGAAACAAAGTCTTTGTATATAGGGAAGGGTGAAGGAGGTGAAAGGAGGGTAGGGATATGGGAAAAAACAAGAACCAAGACATATCATGTAAAAGTACAAGATACAAATGATATATGCAACTGTATTGTTTGCTTTTAATGTACTAATAAACTTGATGGGGAAAAAACCTGTACAACTATCTTTTGATGCAATTATTTCTAGAAGTCATTACAGAGAAAAATATAGATTTAATAACAAATCACTAAAGCAAATATTTATTGTTTTTACATTAGGAGGGCAAGTGGAAAGTATTTGAACAAATAAAATATATTAAAGGAAAGAAAAGGACATTAGCAATTTTTGATATAGGACAAATTTGGATGACAGCTTCTGGAATGAGCCTCAGTATTAATTTTTAAAATTATAAGACTATTTATATACTAGCCACAAAACGATAACTTTGGATTTGTTAGCCAGCTGATACAGTCTCTTACAATCTAGTTCCTGCTTGGGTCTTAGAATGAAAACTTTTGTTTCTTCTTTTTTTTTCCCTCTTGTTGAGTTTATTGGTACTTTTTAGCTATACAATACAATTACATTAATCATTGGGATCTTGTACCTTTACATGACAAGTTTTGGTTCTCATTTTTCTCCCTTGTCCCTGCCCTCCCTCCCCCCTCCCTATTTACAAATACTTTATTTCTTTTTTTAATTTTCTCATTTTTTTACTTTCCCTTATTTTCTTTCCTCTACCCTTCCCACTTCCCCTACACCTTTAGCTCTTTTCTTCCTATTTCACATTGTTAGTTATACCATTAGGATCTTATGTACCATTATAATTTTTCACACCAGAGAAATTATTCAGTATTTACACATGTGTGACTTGTTTATTTCACTGAGGAGCAAATCCTCAATATGTATCTATTTTCTTATGAATGACTCTAATTTCTCATTCTTTACAACTGAGTAGTATTCCATTTTACAGAAAAACTACATCTCCCTTATCCAGTGCACAAATGATGGGAAAATGGGTTGTTTCCAAGTTTTAGCTATTACAAACTGTGCTGCTACAAACATAGGTGCACATATATCACTGTGGTATGATTCTTTTAATTCTTTTGGAAAGATACACTGCTGAGGGATGGCTAAGTCAAATGGAACCTCTAGTCCCAGCTCTTTGAGGTATCTCCACAATGATTTCCATAGTGGCTGCACCAGTCTGAACTCCCAACAACAATGGAGAAGGGTTCTTTTCTCCCCATAACCCCGCCAACATTTGTTATTGGTTGATTTCTTGATAGCAGCCATTCTTTGTGAGGTGAGGTGGAATCTCAGTGTTGTTTTTACCTGCATCTCTCGAATGACTAGTGATGTGGAACATTTTTTTCATATATTTGCTTGCTGCTTTTACTTCTTTTTCTAAGAAATGTCTGTTCATTTTAGATGCCGTTTTTTTTCAGATGCCCATTTTTGAATTGGGTCTTTATATTTGGGGGGGGCTGATTGTTTTGAGTTCTTTATATATTTTAGATAAGAGCCCATTGTGTGAGGAGTAGCTGGTAAAATTTTTTTCCCACTTTGTAGGTTGTCTTTTAGTTCTGTTGACCAGGAGAGACCTAGAATAGCAAAAGCCATCCTAGGCAACAGAGACATGGCAGTGGATATAACAATTCCCAATTTGGAACTATAGTACAAAGCCACTGTGAAAAAAACAAAAACCAGCATGGTACTGGCAAAGAAACAGACCTGAGGATCAGTGGAATTGATTGGAAGATACAGAAACAACTTCAGATGTACTCAGCTACCTCATCTTTGACAAAGGAGTCAACCATCCTCACTGGAGGAAAGATAACCTCTTTAATAAATAGTGTTGGAAAAACTGGATTTCAACCTGCCAAAGATTAAAACTAGGCCCTTATCTTTCACCATGCACTCAACTCCAAGTGGATTAAATAAATAAGTCACACATGTGTAAATACCAAATAGTTTCCCTGGTGTGAATATTCTGCAACAATGCATAAGATTCTAATAAGATTACTGACATTCAGAAATTTGAAGAAAGGAGCTAAAGGTGTAGGGAAGGTGTGATGCGTAGGGGAAGAACAAAAAGGGAAAAGAAAAAAATGTGAGAGAATGAAAAGATGAAAATAAAGTGTTTGTAGATGGGGAGGGGAGGAGGGGTGAAGGGAGGGCAGAGGTAAGGGGAAAAAATGAGAATCAAGACTTGCCATGTAGAGGTACAAGATCCCAACAATGAATATAACTGTACTGTATCCCTAAAATGTACCAATAAACTCAATAAAATAAAAAAAAGATCTAAACATTAAAAAAGAGCCACTAAATTTGATGGAGGGTAAGTTAGGCAGAACTCTTGAAGACATTGGCATAGGAAAAGCCATTGGCATAGGAACAAATCCTTGCTAGCATGGGAACTAGCAGAAAGAATCAACAACTGGGATCTCATCTTATTAAATAAGCTTCTGCACTGCAAAAGAAAAAATTAGTTTCATTGGGAATTAAAGGTTGATTCCATTTTGCCTTGATATTTTAGGCATACAACCCATTCCATACCATTAGAAGGAATAGACCACCAGTAGGCTTTCAGTGCTTTGGCAGTAGTTAAGATTTACACAAGGCTGAGTATAATGAGTAATTCCATTCTTGAACAAAAAGAGATTTTACTTCTATAAGCAAATTGGCTTGATATTGGTGGTATTCTTTAATATGTCTCACAATTTCTCCAGCAGCAAGTGTGCATCTGTTTCTGTACTTTGAGTGTAGAGTCTTTTTCTAAATTTTGGGAAAACAAAACCTTAGAAAAGTAGCCTAGATATTTGGGGAAAGCACTTGAAAAGCCGTCTTTTCCTTTTCCAAATTTTATTGTGGCTTACTCTAGGGAACACTAATTGGCATGCAAAATAGTCCACTTAAAAATAAAACATTGTAAAGTAGCCCAGACTTTAATGTGTTAGTCTAATTGGTTCTGGAGAATATTTATCAAATCCAATCTATGTGTTAGAAGCTTCAGGTATGAAAGCCAATAGGATATGTTCTCTAACTTTAAGAAACTCTTCTCTACAGAAAAAAGAAACTAAAGAAATATGTTTCTTTTGTCTAATTATGTGTAGCCAGTACCTGACTGGTTGGAGATTTAATCTTAAACTAAATCTGATTCCACAGCCCAATTGCCTAATTACTATCCTATACTGCATTTATTTATTTATTTATTTATTTATTTATTTATTTATTTATTTATTTATTTATTTATTTATT
>NW_022900914.1:54280463-54327636 GCF_012274545.1 Fukomys damarensis | reverse complement strand
TAGTGTTGAGACTGACCTGGAACTCACTATGTAGCCCAGGCTGGTCTCAAACTCACGGCGATCCTCCTGCCTCAGTTGCCCAAGTACTTGGATTACAGGCATGCACCACTATACCTGGCTACTGCTTTTAAATGACATGTGTCATGACTTCACCTTTCTAAGTCTTTCTATATCCTTTGTGAATTTGCCTGTGAGTTATTTTCTTGTATCTGTGACCTGGAACTCACTATGTAGCCCAGGCTGGTCTCAAACTCACGGCGATCCTCCTGCCTCAGTTGCCCAAGTACTTGGATTACAGGCATGCACCACTATACCTGGCTACTGCTTTTAAATGACATGTGTCATGACTTCACCTTTCTAAGTCTTTCTATATCCTTTGTGAATTTGCCTGTGAGTTATTTTCTTGTATCTGAACAAACTCTACTTGGCTTCTGGTTGTGAATTGAAAATAAAGTAATTCTTGAAGTGAAAATGCTAATAGAAGATATAGGGACTCTTCCTTACTTTGTTCATAGGAATTAAGAGTAAATATTCTATATTTGCCTAGAATCAACTAAATCACAAATAAGACAATATTTTAAATTTCAGTCAAATTCCATATATGATATGCTTGGGAGCACAGGAGTTGTGTGACAGACTATTTGGTAGCTGTGATTTTTCTTTTGTCTATAGTGTATATGTGAGCTTTCCATGTGAGCAGTCATATTTACTGCTTCAGACAACCTACAATTGATATTTCAGAACCACTAATCAACAGGTGAGTTGGTCAAAATTGAAGTGTGATACATTTGAAGTTAATTTTCACTTAAATGGAAAATTGTATAACATTTGATAGATGCTAAAAGTAAACACTTATCACTTCACCTTTTCAAAGGGCTTGAAGCTATTTAATTCTCACCAAATCACTTTGAGCCTCAGAATTTTCATTTCCATTTCACAGCTAAGGAGAAGAAACCATGGGAGGTTCAACATCTGCCCCAGGCATGTATCAAATCAATATCATAATGGAGATCAGAACTCTACAAACTTGGGTTTATTTGACATCAGTGCTCTGAGGACAATGAATCTTGGAAATTGACCAAATCGTCCTTGGTATAGTTCCTGTATCCTTGGTAAACCAAAACCTTTGACTTTTATTTCAACCCTTTTGGAAACTCCCTACTGTCCAAAAGACATGGAGAAAATAAAATCAAATAACTATGGTATAATTGAAGTGTCACAAAACTCTATGCATCTGATTTCTCTTTTAACCATGCCTGTCTAGCATCCCGAAAGCCAATTTATCACTTTATTTGTCAAAGGACAAATCTTTACATTACTCTAATATTGCTCTTGTCTATGTCTAGCTGATGTTGAGAAGAACCTAGTCAGATTCAATTTTCTCCCTTCTTGCTGAGAAGAAAATCAGCAAATTAACTCATTTTAGAGTGATTTCTTTTTTTTAATCATAGGCACTCAAATACGGGGGCAAATAAAAGTGACTAACAGAACTTAATCATTAATTTCTGAGTGGTGACTTAATTCTTCATGGAGTCATTCGTGTTCCTCTTTATCTCATTCCAAATCTCAGGACACGTGTGTACAACTGCAACCTGTGACTCATTCTCATGTCACTTTTCTAGGGGACAAGAATCACTGGGGCTGCTTATAGCAGACAACAGAGTTCAGAATCATTCCGGGGATTTATAAAATAGAGACTGGGTACTGAGAGAGGGCAGATAGAGGAAAAAAAAGCTGAGAGCAAATAGCAGCTGTATATTATCAATTGATGCTGAATGATTATCTCAGGGAAGAAAAGATTTACAGCTACTTCTGTGCTCATAACTGCTAGCATTGTGTTCCATTCTATCTTTTCATTCCAATTCTACCTGATTTCTTGAATTGTGCATATTGATATAAAATATTCAGTTTCTCTGTGTGGCTTTGTGACCATGTTAGATATTTTCCTACCTGATATCATTATCTTTTTCTTCCTTGGAGAAAAAGTCAAATATCACATATTTCTATTCACTAGCCATCTATTTCTTTGGCATGGTTTACCTCCAAATTTACTAGCTTAAAGTAAAGCAGTTTTACTGTCTCATAAGACTGAGGGTCAGAAATCTGAGCACAACTTAGTCCTTTATTTCAGGGTCTTTCACAAGGCTGAAGTTAAGATTTCAGTTAGGTTTATTGTCTCAAATGAATATATAGCTGGAGAAAGGATTAGCTTCCATTCTCATTGACTTTGGCTTTCTAATAGACAGTTGACTGAAGACCTCAGATCCTCAATGGACATTATCACCCTATACTCCATAAGTCTCTTCAGCTTGCTTCATCAAAGAAAACATATAAGACCAAGACAGTGAGAAAGAGAGAGAAACTATGTTTGGAAACAAGATAAAAGCTTACATCTTTTGTAATCTTATCATGGAAGTGATAGTTCATCACTTTTGCATATTCATTCATTAAAATAACATCACCATTTCTAATTCACAATAAATCTTACACAATGGTAGGTATTGTGAGGCACTGGTGCCAGATCAAAAGTTGTCTATGTCATTGTCTTTGTGTACTTAGGTTTTATGTAGCATTTATTTTTAGATGGATTTTATAAATATGTGAGAACTGTGTAGTAGACAACTAAATTGTGTTACAGAAGGTTTTGAACTCTAGAGTTAGTAAAACTCTCCCTTTTGCTAAATATGATGGTTAATTTTAGGTATTGGCTTGTCTGGATTGAAGTATGCTCAGATAGCAGAAGAGACATTATTTCGGGCTTGATTTGGCAGTGTTCTCCTAAAGCTGCAGAATGCAAGGAGGCTGAGGCTGGAAGATCTCAATTTGACCCATCCTGGACAATTTAGCAATTTAGTGAAAGCCTGTCACAAAAGACAAAATTTTAAAAGGATGGGAAATAGCTCAGTGCACAGGCCTTGGGTCCAATCCCCAATCATACCCGTCCCCTACGCACACACACAAACAAATCTGGATGTGTCTCTGAGGTGTGCCTCTGACAAAGATGAGCATTTACTCATTTGAGGACCAAGTAAAACAGATGGCCCTTACAAATGGGAGGGAGGACCTGAATATGACAAAGAGGAGGAATAAGAGCACATTCTCTCTGTCTTATTGACTAGGGCCATTCACCTTTTCCTGCCCATGGATGATTGGTTCTTAGAGATCGTGGGTCCTGGGACTTGGTCTGGGAGTTAAACCTATGCTTCCCCTGGTCCCCTGGTCTTTGGACTTGTTCTAGAACTATACCACTTCCTTTCCTGGGCCTTCAGCTTACAGATTCTGAGACTCTTTATGTCCATCCTTGGGCCAGTCTTGCAAAATAAATCTTTTCTTGTGTATATCTGATAACCCTGATAAATTTGTTAGGAATAGGAAATACATTCTTTCCCTAACTTCTCTTACAGGATTTGATAGTGAAGTGCACCAGAAATTGATGAACCTTGATTTCTAATACATTAATCCTCATGAAAAAGGACTGATGAAGACTTGTCCCATTCTTAACAACCAGAAGTACAGGTAGAGGTGGCATTCTGGAGGGGTGACCAGGGAGAATCCTGGCCTGCAGAAAAGTCCAGGCACTTTCACAGCTCATAATTATTCTGCTTTGAAACAATCTAGCTTCTGACAACATGCTTATGAAAACAAAATAATCAAAGGGAGCCAAGAGTGTTTGTTGTCATCTCACAAAAGATTGGCTACACTGTGTCTAATAAACAAGCTCTTGGTTCATCCAGCTGCCTGTTTTTTTTGTGTTTTGTTTTGTTTTGTTTTTGCAATTCTAGGGATCAAAGTTAGAACCTTGTAAATGTGTAGCAAATATTCTACCACTGAGTCAAGCCCTTTTAAAGAATTTAATACTAATGCTTAATTCAGTTAAAATACATGTGCAGATAATTAGATAGACTAGTTCAAAATTTCTTAAACTGGATTTTAAGCCATTTCATGATAATAAAAACATGTATCAATTTTCCAAAGCAAATCAATTAAAAACTGGAAAAAGCTGAAATAGTGAGCCTTGAGAAATAGACTCTGTATTATTCCTTAAACATGTTTAACCTGAGATATTTATATCAGTTTATTAATTAGGGTGTTTTTAAATGATGATTGGTACTACATTTAAGTACTTAACAAAATTAGTCCAGCTCCTATTATTTAAGAGCTTCTGGGGAGCAAAACAATGACATTATCAGTTAAATTCATTTTTGAGAGCTTATTCTATGCTATTTGTACTAATCACTGGACAACATAATAAAACACACAGGCATATTTCTTTCCTTCTTGAGAAAATATTCATGTCAGAAAAACAGATAATTTAAAGATAAACAAATATTTAAAACAATTCTAGACTGTGATAAAATACAGTGAAGAAAAATAGATTGTGCAGTTTGTTAGAGAAAAAGGACTGATTGGTAATTGTAGAAAATCTTTCTGAAGAGGCAAATTTAGTCTGAGCCCTGAAAGCTAAGAAATATTATGAAGACTATGGAAATTGTATTTTATGGAGTTAGCATAGCAAAAGCAAAGACTCTCAGTGGGTACTCTTGATTTGTTCTAGGAACAGAAAGAAGGCAAGTGTGATTTTAAGCCCTATAATTAGAGTTGGAGACAGTTTTCATGCATCTTGCAGTCATGGTAAGACTTTGAGTTTTATTCCAAGTACATTGGTAAGCCATTTAAATTATTTTAACTGGGAAGAGGTATCTGATATATGCTTTTTTAATTCATTAAGTTTAGTGGTACATTTTATGTATGCAATATGACACTCATCATTAGGAATTTGTACCTGTACATGTTACAAATTAGTTCGTATTTTTCCCCATTTTCCTGAACTCCCTTCAACCCTTTTGCCCTCACTATTTACAAAGACTTTGTTTCCATTTTTTCCTTTTGAAAATATCATTCTATTTGCATTTAGATAATGGATTAAGTGGAAAAAGCGAAGGACCATGTAGGACGCCATTAAAATTATCCAGGCGGGCCAGGAATTTAGCTCAGTGGTTCGGTGGCCTGCCTTGCAAGCGCAAGGACCTGAGTTCAATCTCCAGTACCAAAAAAAAAACAAAAAAAAGAAAGAAAGAAAAAAAAAAGTATCCAGGCAAGATGGTGGTGATCACAGAAACATGAAAAAAAAAAAAAAAAAAAAAAAAAAAAAGAAAAAAAAAAAAAAGTATCCAGGCAAGATGGTGGTGATCACAGAAACATGAAAAAAAAAAAAAAAAAAAAAAAAAAAAAGAAAAAAAAAAAAAAGTATCCAGGCAAGATGGTGGTGATCACAGAAACATGAAAAAAAAAAAAAAAAAAAAAAAAAAAAAGAAAAAAAAAAAAAAGTATCCAGGCAAGATGGTGGTGATCACAGAAACATGAAAAAAAAAAAAAAAAAAAAAAAAAAAAAGAAAAAAAAAAAAAAGTATCCAGGCAAGATGGTGGTGATCACAGAAACATGAAAAAAAAAAAAAAAAAAAAAAAAAAAAAGAAAAAAAAAAAAAAGTATCCAGGCAAGATGGTGGTGATCACAGAAACATGAAAAAAAAAAAAAAAAAAAAAAAAAAAAAGAAAAAAAAAAAAAAGTATCCAGGCAAGATGGTGGTGATCACAGAAACATGAAAAAAAAAAAAAAAAAAAAAAAAAAAAAGAAAAAAAAAAAAAAGTATCCAGGAAAGAGGGTGGTGATCACAAAAACATGAAAAAAAAAAAAAAAAAAAGAAAACAAAAAGAAGAAAGGGAATTAGATAACAAAAAAATAAATAAAAATTAGATAACAAAACATGCTGGTGGCTTGAATGACAGAAAAGCTTTTTAAAATATTCCTAGGAGATATGATTTGATACCTGGCTATATGATGGTATCATTTACTGAGATGATGATATGCATGAAGTAAGGATAGAGAGGATTGAATTACAGACCCAACTATATTGTGTTAATGATTTTAACAAGGAAATATCACACAATGCATAAAACTGTGAAGAGACTATAATCATGGAAGTATTTTCAACATAGAGTTGTATGTACTAGATAACTGGAAAAATTTAATTTTATATAGTTTCTTCAAACTAATATATAAGCTACAAATTACATTAAAGGAAACATTTGCTTAGGAAGTGAACGGGTCAATTCTGAAGGGGGTAACTTTTTTCACAACAGCCAGCTCCTTACTGGAATTTTCTCCCAGAGACAATTCTAAGGAGAGACCATGGCTTGACACTACACTCTTTACCATGACTGTACAGATCATTTTATTTAGTTCCGTGATGGAGTTTGCACCTTGATGAAGTGGAAAATTCAATTCCATTGTGTTGCTCTAGAAAAAGCACTGAGGATAGGAGGGGCAGAAGAGACATGAAGCATGATGACAAGAATATGTTTTATGAAGTTCTATCTGATTTCCAGGGCTCTCAGTAAATCACCAGAAAGACAGACTCAAGTCTTCCCAAGAACAAACCCTTTTCTGGAAATAAATTAGCGATTCAGTGAGGCACATTCACTCTTCAGACCAGGAGAAGGCTCTTTAGTGAATAAAGAACTAAACGTGGCTTAATGAAGTGTATGCATCACTTAAACTGTAAGGGTACTTCGGTGTGTGGATGACTGCTATTGAGCTTGCAGATATATTAATCTTTGTAGAAACAAACTCCCAAGGATTAGATCTTTGTATTACAGCCCCAATGTTCCTTGAGAAAACAAAAAATAAACTAGTGAGGCACAATTTTTCCTTCTTTTCATAATGAAAATTACAGTGTATGTGTGCATGTATAGATAGATAGAGAGATAGATAGATAGAGAGAGAGTTTTTTTCTGTTCTTTCACAAGAGGAGCAGTCAAGTACTGAGCTAACTTACAAAAAAAGACAATCTGGTCAAGAGCTAAGACTCTAGCACACTGGTTCTAAAGCTGCAAATGTACCCCATTCTCTTCACTTCTAGCCAAAGTTTCCTCTTTCCCTTCCTATCTGCATTCCTTCTTTGTACATTTTATTTCATTTTTCATTTGAAATAGCAAGTTGTTACATGTATACTGTTGGAGCACACGTACCAACACACAAAGAAAGCCATTTTTGTGCTTTTTTACTTGGCAATTCTAAAATAAGATGATTTTACCTCTTAAAAGGATCTTACAGTACACAATAAGATGTTTGCAGGCCAAACTAGGGCTCCCAAAACTACAGAGATAAAATACCTTTATATGGAAGCTTCTTTTATTATAAGGCCCTGTTCTTTAAATTCATATGATATAATGGCTTAATGATTTTATAAATAATATTATTTTTTCTAAGTAAAAACTAAACATTTATCCCAAAGTGTATGTACAGATATGGAGAAGAGCACCAGCATGGAGGAGCACAGCCCTCTAGATGGTGGGTCTCAAACATGAGTTTATAGCCAAGGATTCCAGAGATCTTGCTAAAGCAGATTGCTAGACCCTATCTCCAGAGTTTTTAAATTAGTGGGTCTTGAGTAGAGCCTGAGAATTTGAACTTCTAACAAATTCACAGGTGACTGCTAAGTAGATTGGCAGGGAAGCCTTGCAGAATGCTCCCCATTGCTTTTCAAAATGTGATCCCCAGAGAATCAGGCCCCACATCAGATGTACTGAATTACAATTGTGTTCTAACAATATTTCCAAAGATTTTAAAAATTAATAACAGCTTATTCTGTTGCCTTTTAAAATCTTTTGTTAGTACATGTTTGTAATATATACTAATTACATGCATCTTAGGGAACTAGCACATATACACATCACATCTTAATCACTTTTACTTCCCCTCCCAGTCTTCCTGTCTTCCTATATTCCCATATCCCCTTCCCATGTCATAAAAATAATGGACTTATTTATAATTAACATGCTATAGAATTCACTCATTCAAATGTATAATTTCATTTTTAGGTATATTTACAGGAGTGTACATCAATCACTATCATCCGATTTTAAAACACTCTCATTATTCCTAAAGAAAAGTTTTCCCCATTAGCAGTCATTCACCTTCTTTCATCTTCCTAGCTTCTGGAAATGATAAATTTATGTGTTTTGTTGATTTTCCTATTCTGGACATTTCATATTAATGAAATCACAAAACCTGGAGTCTTTTGTCTACCTTATTTCACTTATCATGTTTCAGTGGTTCACCCATTTTGCAGCATGTTTGGCAGGGAAGCCTTGCAGAATGCTCCCCATTGCTTTTCAAAATGTGATCCCCAGAGAATCAGGCCCCACATCAGATGTACTGAATTACAATTGTGTTCTAACAATATTTCCAAAGATTTTAAAAATTAATAACAGCTTATTCTGTTGCCTTTTAAAATCTTTTGTTAGTACATGTTTGTAATATATACTAATTACATGCATCTTAGGGAACTAGCACATATACACATCACATCTTAATCACTTTTACTTCCCCTCCCAGTCTTCCTGTCTTCCTATATTCCCATATCCCCTTCCCATGTCATAAAAATAATGGACTTATTTATAATTAACATGCTATAGAATTCACTCATTCAAATGTATAATTTCATTTTTAGGTATATTTACAGGAGTGTACATCAATCACTATCATCCGATTTTAAAACACTCTCATTATTCCTAAAGAAAAGTTTTGCCCATTAGCAGTCATTCACCTTCTTTCATCTTCCTAGCTTCTGGAAATGATAAATTTATGTGTTTTGTTGATTTTCCTATTCTGGACATTTCATATTAATGAAATCACAAAACCTGGAGTCTTTTGTCTACCTTATTTCACTTATCATGTTTCAGTGGTTCACCCATTTTGCAGCATGTATCAGTACAACACTACCTTTTTTTCAGCTTTAATTGAGTTTATTGGTACATTTTAGGGATACAGTACAGTTACATTCATTGTTGGGAATTTGTACCTCTACATGACATGTCTTCTTGGTTCTCCTTTTTTGCCCCTTGTCCCTGCCCTCCCTTTGATAGGTGAATATCTCATTATATGGATGTACCATGTCTACCAATCCTTTCATTAGTTGGACGGTCATTAGTGTTATTTCTATATTGTGGTTATTGTGAATTATTCTTCTATGAACATTTGTGTGTGAATTTTTGTGTAGACATACATTTTCAATTTTCTCAAATAAATACCAAGGACAATGATGACTAGGTCATATCCTAATTCTACATTAAAAATTTTAAGACTTTCCTAAGCTGTTTTCCAAAGTGAATGCTCTACTTAACAATCCTACTAGCAAAGAATAAGGATTCAAATATCCCCACATCTTTGCCAATCGTTACTAGTGACTGTCTTTTAATAGCCTTCCTAGTGCATGTAAAGTAAATTTATGTGTTTTGTTGATTTTCCTATTCTGGACATTTCATATTAATGAAATCACAAAACCTGGGGTCTTTCGTCTACCTTATTTCACTTATCATGTTTCAGTGGTTCACCCATTTTGCAGCATATATCAGTACAACACTACCTTTTTTTCAGCTTTAATTGAGTTTATTGGTACATTTTAGGGATACAGTACAGTTACATTCATTGTTGGGAATTTGTACCTCTACATGACATGTCTTCTTGGTTCTCCTTTTTTGCCCCTTGTCCCTGCCCTCCCTTTGATAGGTGAATATCTCATTATATGGATGTACCATGTCTACCAATCCTTTCATTAGTTGGACGGTCATTAGTGTTATTTCTATATTGTGGTTATTGTGAATTATTCTTCTATGAACATTTGTGTGTGAATTTTTGTGTAGATATACATTTTCAATTTTCTCAAATAAATACCAAGGACAATGATGACTAGGTCATATCCTAATTCTACATTAAAAATTTTAAGACTTTCCTAAGCTGTTTTCCAAAGTGAATGCTCTACTTAACAATCCTACTAGCAAAGAATAAGGATTCAAATATCCCCACATCTTTGCCAATCGTTACTAGTGACTGTCTTTTAATAGCCTTCCTAGTGCATGTAAAGGGACATATCATTTGGCTTTATTTGAATTTGCAATCATTGATGATAACTGAGCATTTCTCATGTGGTTTTTGGTTATTTGTTTGGATTCTTTGGAGAAATATCTGTACACTTACCATGTTTATCATTGCTTTCTCCTTTTTTGCCCCTTGTCCCTGCCCTCCCTTTGATAGGTGAATATCTCATTATATGGATGTACCATGTCTACCAATCCTTTCATTAGTTGGACGGTCATTAGTGTTATTTCTATATTGTGGTTATTGTGAATTATTCTTCTATGAACATTTGTGTGTGAATTTTTGTGTAGACATACATTTTCAATTTTCTCAAATAAATACCAAGGACAATGATGACTAGGTCATATCCTAATTCTACATTAAAAATTTTAAGACTTTCCTAAGCTGTTTTCCAAAGTGAATGCTCTACTTAACAATCCTACCAGCAAAGAATAAGGATTCAAATATCCCCACATCTTTGCCAATCATTACTATTGACTGTCTTTTAATAGCCTTCCTAGTGCATGTAAAAGGACATATCATTTGGCTTTATTTGAATTTGCAATCATTGATGATAACTGAGCATTTCTCATGTGGTTTTTGGTTATTTCTTTGGATTCTTTGGGGAAATATCTGTACACTTACCATGTTTATCATGCTTATCAAGCATTTTCTATGCATATTAATTTTTAAGTAATTCTATCCCAGGCAAGGTCAGGTTAAAGTCACTACTACCTAGGACAGTGGCTATCACACATGGCAGATTTTGCCTACAGAGGGACATTTGGAAGTAGTAGCATTTAGTAGCTATAACTAGTTTAGTCCCACTGTGATAGAGTGTATAGAGGACAAGGATGCTACTAAACCTTCTAGAACACATAGATTGCAGTTAGTGAACCTGAAAAGAGAGGTCTCATAAAAACAGTAAGGGATCATGAGAAACTGATCCAACAACTCCTACATGATGCAAAGAAGAATAACATAAGACTGATAGGAATCCATGAAGTAGCATGAGAAAATGCAAATGACTTAAATAAGCTGTTCATAGAATTAATGACAGAAAACTTCCCAAACAGAGGGGAAGAATTTGACATTCAAATAACTGAGGCATATAGGACACCAACTAGCTACAATAAAAAAAAATCTACACCTAGACATACAATATTCAAGATCCCAGAAGCCCGTACATATCATTTGGCTTTATTTGAATTTGCAATCATTGATGATAACTGAGCATTTCTCATGTGGTTTTTGGTTATTTCTTTGGATTCTTTGGGGAAATATCTGTACACTTACCATGTTTATCATTGTTATCAAGCATTTTCTATGCATATTAATTTTTAAGTAATTCTATCCCAGGCAAGGTCAGGTTAAAGTCACTACTACCTAGGACAGTGGCTATCACACATGGCAGATTTTGCCTACAGAGGGACATTTGGAAGTAGTAGCATTTAGTAGCTATAACTAGTTTAGTCCCACTGTGATAGAGTGTATAGAGGACAAGGATGCTACTAAACCTTCTAAAACACATAGATTGCAGTTAGTGAACCTGAAAAGAGAGGTCTCATAAAAACAGTAAGGGATCATGAGAAACTGATCCAACAACTCCTACATGATGCAAAGAAGAATAACATAAGACTGATAGGAATCCATGAAGTAGCATGAGAAAATGCAAATTACTTAAATAAGCTGTTCATAGAATTAATGACAGAAAACTTCCCAAACAGAGGGGAAGAATTTGACATTCAAATAACTGAGGCATATAGGACCCCAACTAGCTACAATCAAAAACAATCTACACCTAGACATACAATATTCAAGATCCCAGAAACCCAGTAGAAGAATAAAATAATACAAGCAGTTGAGAAAAGAAATAAATCACATGCAAAGGAAAGTCCATCAGAATCACAGCAGACTTTTCAACACAAATCCTCAAGTCAAAGAGAGCCTGGAGTGATGTATTTTAAGTCCTAAAAGAAAACAACTTCCAACCTAGACTGATGTATCCTGAAAAAATGCCTTTCAAAATTGATGGGGAATTATGATACTTCCATGACAAAGAACACTTGAGAAATTTCATGAACACAGAACCGATACTCCAAGCACTTCTAAACTATATTCTGGATAAAGAAAATGAAGAGCGCCACTCTGTAAGGGCCAATAGAGCAAATATACCAGGCAAGGCAATAAATTAAAGAGAGAGGGAAAAAATAAAAGAACCAACAACAGGAAAATAATATTACAATGAAAAGTCAGTACATAACAGTTATAACCATCAATGTTAATAGCCTCAATTCACCAATCAAAAGAAAAAGGCTGACAGAATGGATTAAGAAGCAAAGTCCAACAATATGCTGGATACAAGAAACCCACTTAATCCACAAAGAAATTCATAGACTGAGAGTAAAAGATGGAAAACAGTTCTCCACATGACAGGAGCCTGAAAGAAAGTGGGGGTAGCTATCTTATTTGCAAATAGAATAAATTTCAAACCAAACTAATTAAGAGAGACAAAGAAGACCACTACATCTTGTAAAAGGAACAGTATAAGAGGAAGAAATGACAATCATAAATATATATGCACCAAACACTGATGGCCCCAACTGTACAAAACAAATATTAATGGATATGAAAAATGAAATAAGCACTAATACAATTGCAGTGGGGGACCTCAATACTCCACTGACAAAAACAGACAGATCATCTAGACAAAAAAATTGACAACAAAATAACATAACTGAATCCAGTCTTAGAACAAATGAACTTAAGAGATATCTACAGAGTGTTCCACCCCACAAAATCAGAATATACATTATTTTCAGTTTCACACTGGTCATTCTCCAAATTAGACCACATGTTATCTCACAGAACATATTTAAGAAAATGCAAAGGAATTGAAGTCATCCTAGGTATATTATCAGACCATATTTCAATTAAACTGGAGATCAATAGCCTAAGAAAGCCTATGAAGGAAATTAGTAGCAGTAAATGCTACTAATACTAGGAAAACAGAGCTAGCTCAAATAAACAAACTAATGCTGAAACTTAAGCTTCTAGAAAAAGAAGAGCAAGAGAAACTCAAAGCTTGCACAAGGGAGGAAATTATAAAGATCAGGGCAAAAGTTGATGCAATGGTGACTGAGAGAACTATACAAAAAAAAATCAATGAATTGAAGAATTGGTTTCTCTAAAGAATAAATAAAATTGATAAAGCCTTAGCCAACTTTATAAAAAAAAGGAAAGAAAAGGCTCAAATGCATGCAATTAGGAATGAAAAATGTGAAATCACAATAGATCCAGCAGAAATCCAGTGGATCATCAATACCTACTTAGAAAATCTATACTCTAATAAAATGGAAAATACAGAAAAAATGGACAGATTGCTATATACATTTGCACTTCCAAAGTTGAAAGAAGATATAAAAAGTCTAAACACCCCAATTACATTCAGTAAAATTGAAAATGTAATTAAAACATTACCAACAAAGAAAAACCCAGGTCCTGATGGATTTGATGTTGAATTATACAAAATATTTAGAGAAGAACTATTGCCACTACTCTTTAAACTATTCAATGAAATTGAAAGGGAAGCAATACTCCCAAATTCATTCCCGGAAGCAAATATTACTTTGATTCCAAAACCAGGGAAAGACCCAACCAAAAAAGAGAACCACAGGCCAATATCCCTGATGAACACAGATGCAAAATTCCTAAATAAGACACTGGCCAAAAAGTACAGAAGATCATCAAGAAAATCATATACCCTGAACAAGTCAGATGCAAGGATGCAAGGATGGTTCAACATACATAAATCTATAACTGTAATAAACTATATTAATAAAATTAAAGACAAAAACAATATTATAATCTCAATAGATGCTGAAAAAGCATTTCACAAAATTCAACACACATTCATTATAAAAATCTTACTGAAAATTGGAATTGATGGTCTTTATCTCAACCCGATAAAAACTGTCTATGGAAAACCAACAGCCAATATCATTCTAAATAGTCAAAAACTAAAAACCTTCATGCTAAAATCAGGAAAAAGATAAGAGTTTCCATTGTCACTGCTCCTGTTCAGTATAGTTCTAGAAATATTAGCCACTGCAATTAGACAAGAGATAGAAATAAAAGGAAAAAGATAGGAAACGAAGAAGTTAAAATATCACTCTGCTGATGATATGATACTCTATATAGAAGATCTAAAAAACTGACAAAAGACTGCTAATTGACAGATTCAGTAGAGTAGTGGGATACAAAGTCAACACTCAAAAATCAATAGACTTATTTACACAAATAACATACTCACTGAAAGAGAAACTAGGGAAACAATTCCTTTCACAATAGCATCCAAAAAATGAAATATCTAGGAATCAAGCTAAGGAAGGAGACAAACGACATCTACACTGAAAATTACAGCACTCTGAGAAAAGAGATAGAAGAGGATGTAAGAGATGGAAAGACATCCCTTGCTCCTGGATGGGAAGAATCAGCATAGTGAAAATGGCCAGGCGTCCAAAACTTCTATACAATTGCAATTGTAATTGAAATCCCAACAGTATATTTCATAGATCTTGAGAAAACAATGCATAAATTCATTTGGAACCAGAAGAGACATAGAAGAGTAAAAACCATTCTAAGCAACAGAGATAAGGCAGGGGGTATCACAATTCCCAACTTGAAATTACACTACAAAGCTAGTGTGATACAAACAGCATGGTACTGGCAAAGAAACAGACCCAAGGATCAATTCACTAGATTAGAAGATGCAAAAAACAACACCAGATATACTCAGCTACCTCATCTTTGACAAAGGAGCCAAACATCCTCACTGGAGGAAAAATAGCCTTTTTAATAAATGGTGTTGGAAAAACTGGCTTTAAATTTGCTAAAGATTAAAACCAGATCCCTGTCTTTCACCATGCGCTAAACAAAAACCCAAGAGGATTAAAGATCTAAATATCAAAACAAAAGCACTAAACTTACTCGAAAGTAAATTAGGTAGAACTCTTGAAGACATTGGCATAGGAGAAGACTTTATGAATAAATCCACATCAGCTGGAGAATTTACACAAATAATAACTTGGATCTCATAGTTTTAAAAAGTTTTTGCAGTACAAGGGAAATCACCATTAGAGCTAAGAGACAACTTAAATGTGGGAAAAAATTTTTTATCAGCTACTCCCCAGACAAAGGACTACTATTTAGAATATACAAAGAAAACAAAAAAAATCAGACCCCTCAAATACAAAGATGTGATTCAAACACGGGCATCTGAAATGAACAGACATTTCTCAGACAAAGAAGTAGAAGCAGCAAATGAATATATGAAAAAATGTTCAACATCACTGGTCATTAGAGAGATGCAGATGAAAACAATACCGAGATTCCACCTTACCCCAGAAAGAATGGCTGATATCAAGAAATCAACCAATAACAAATGCTGGCAGGATTGTGGGGAGAAAAGAACCTTTCTCCATTGTTGGTGGGAGTGCAGACTGGTGCAACCACTGTGGAAATCAATATGGAGATACCTCAAAGAACTAGGATTAGAAGTTCCACTTGACTCAGCTATCCCTCTGCTGGGTATCTTTCAAAAAGTATTAAAAGAATCATACCACAATGATATATACTCACCCCATGTTTATAACCACACAGTTCGTAATAGCTAAAACTTGGAAATAGCCCATTTGCCCATCAGTTGGAGACAGAATAAAGAAGATGTGGTTTTTCTATAAAATGGAATACTACTCAGCTATAAAGAAAGATAAACTAGAGTCATTTATAGCTAAATGAATGCACATTGAGGCCATTCTCTTAAGTTAAATAAGTGTGTAAATACTGAATAGTTTCTCTGGTGTGAAAAACTAAAGTATAAATAAGGTTCAAATATTATAAGTGGGAGTGTGAAATAGGAAGAAAATGACGAGAGGGAAAATGGAAATAAGAGGGGAAAGGAAATAAGGGAAAAGAAAAAAATGTGAAAAAAGGAAAAAATGGAAACAAACTCTTTGTATATAGGGAAGGGTGAAGGAGGTGAAGGGAGGGAAGGAGTATGGGGAGAAAACAAGAACCAAGACATATCATATAGAGGTACAAGATACCAATGATAAATGCAACTGTACTGTTTGCTTTAAATGGACCAATAAACTTAATGGAAGAAAAAAGGAAAAACAGTTTCTCAGACAGTCCTCAGCACTCATGCCTAGGAACTTCAGGGTGCTTTGTGCCAGCCATAGCCCCTCATGAAACCTGACTTTGCTCCCCTCCGCTTCTGCACCCCTACCAACTGTGATCAGGGACCAACTCCTAGTGGCAACTGACTTTGAAAGAACTCAGTGACTGCTGCCCAGCGTTTGAGGCTTGCTTGCAGCAGCCTTTGCCCCCTCATTTTTCTTTAAAAAAGAGAATAACAGTGGGAGCTCTACAGTGTGGAGTGGGCTATGTAGAGTTCAGTGACAAAGACTCAAAAAACATCACAGCCTTTCTCATTAGAGGGTGGTAGAATTACAAACTGTCCAAACAGAAAGGACCGGGAGAACATGTCCAGCCCCTTCACTTTATGCCGCCTTTGTGTTTCAGTAGTTGAACAAAGAGCAGTGTGTTAGATTCATTACCATTTCAGGGTCATGTGAGAACAATGACCTTTTAATTGTCAGGATGGAAATAGAGAACCAAAAATTTCCCTTTTGAAATCCTAGATCCCCTACTGGGGAAAGTTCCATCACGCTTAAAGAAGGAAGTTATTAACCCAGCTCAGCCAGGTTAAGTAGTGACAGATGGCGATGGAATAGAGCAGAGCAGTGATTCTCAAACTACCCACACGGCTCATGTAAACACCCAGCCACCACTAGAATTTATGACAGCGGGGTTAGGGTAAAGCCTGAGATTTGTGTTTTTAACAAGTTTGCAGTAGCACTAAAGTGAAGCTAGGGAATGTGGCCTTCCAGTTTCTTGCTACTCGTGTGATACATAGGTCACAGAATGAGCAGCACCTAGGAGCTATGGGGAAATGCAAAGCCTCAGGCCCCTACCCAGCCTAGGAATAAGAATCTGAACGATTATAAGATCCTCAGTTGAACAGTGAGCATGTTAATATTTGAGACATGCTGGTTAAGCTGATCTAATTGAAATAGATCAACTTCTGTACTGTTGGTGATTCTAAAGTAGGGCTTGACTACATGTAAGAGTCATCTGATAAGATTTTGAAAATCACCCATCCTAGGATAAAACCTAAGCCAATAAAATCATAACCTCTGCAGGTGAGAGGTCCAGTTATTTTAAAGTTTCCATGTCATTTCAGTATGTGGCCATGTTATAAAATCCTGCTTTGAACAAAAGTAGATTTTTAAACTAGGAAATGTTCTACTCAAGAACATAAATCAATAAATGCACATTAGTGAAACTGATCTCCACTCATGTGGGAGAAGTTAAAACCAGTTTCATGTTCCACACAGGAAAATCTAAGGTCTGAGTCAATGCACCACTTCTTCCCTGCTTTCTCATGTGTTTAGCCTAACAAAATCAGCCAATGTGAGCTGAAGTCAGGATCTAGTAACACCAGACCCAGCTTGCTAAAAATGGACTTTCCTGATACTGTTCAAGACTGATGGAATTTCAGCACATTTGCTGGGTATGTTCAGACTCCAGCTTCTTGCTGCATTTCTTGTTACCATAGTCAGGGTCATGGCAGAATAAGGCATCTTTCTTTTCTTATATTTCATAGGGTAAAGATAACTGTAGAGAGCACTTCTTTTACAGCTGAGTTTTGTCTTGACAGAGCTAATTTAAAATCATTGATCTCTAAGGAATAAGTTAGAATACCTTTGCTGGGTATGTTCAGACTCCAGCTTCTTGCTGCATTTCTTGTTACCATAGTCAGGGTCATGGCAGAATAAGGCATCTTTCTTTTCTTATATTTCATAGGGTAAAGATAACTGTAGAGAGCACTTCTTTTACAGCTGAGTTTTGTCTTGACAGAGCTAATTTAAAATCATTGATCTCTAAGGAATAAGTTAGAATACCTTTCTTAGGCTCACCTTGTCACATAGCAACTTGAGTGTAGCAGGTAACATTTTTTGCAGTCTGACCTGGGGCAGTGTATTGAACTGCCCCATATTTTTTTCCTTATGGCTAACAAAGATTTGAGAAGCTATAGGACATCAAACTGGACAGTAATGTTGTAGCCCAATGTACATAGCACTAGAGTATAATGTACATTCTGAACACTAGGGATGCCATGTAACTCTACTTTCTGAATATCACCACTATTTAATAATGATGAAAAGAGTACAGTCCAGGACCTGGGAGCTAATGCCTTCAGCATTCTGGTGCTCTCCAGAGGGAGATTCTCCCTTGTTTGATGACCTGATTACAGTCAGGCTTATGGGATTAGTTCTCCTGCTTTGCTTTGGTGCCACCCAGGGTTTTGGACAGGATGTTTTTTTCCCCTCCAATCTTGGCTCCACAGAATCCTCATGAGGGCTTATTTCTCTCCTGAAGGATCAGACACAGCTGGTGTCCATTAGCATTAGCATTAGGGAAAATATTGATTGAATGAGAGAGCTTTGGCTTTATCCTTTGAACTCCAGCTAGCTCATCTTTTGTGTTTCCTCTGAACCTTTTAATCCTCTGAACATTTACAAATTCTAATTTCCTGTCTAGAACATTTTCTCTTTTTTGTGCTATCACTTTTTAAACCTCTCTGATTCTTTTAAAGCCCACCCCTTTTTCTTTAATTGGGTTAATTAAAAAATGTGCACTCTATTCCATTGTTTGGCTTGTTTAGAATCATCTAGTTTTCAACTAATATGTCAAGATGATCTATCATGTGCCAGGTCTTGTGCTAAATCCAGATAGGTGAAATTGTAATAGATCTCATACATTTTTAAATGTTGTCTTTTAAATTTTTAAAAAATGCATTTTTTGGTGTTCTTAGTCATACTACAAGTTTGCTGGTTCTAAGTTTCTTGGCATCAATTTATATGCTTTCTTGGGGCAAGAGGCTTTTTTTAGTCTTATAGTAAACTCAACTTTGGCAAAATATAAGGAATTGAAATAAGCTACAATTTTACAAACTTCATCTCAATGGATCTAAGCATCATCATAGGAGTTTTTTTTTTAAATCTTAGGCATGATGATCTATAAATGGTTCCAAAAACAAACAAAGCATCAAATAGCAACAGCATCTCACCACCTTTCTCTGTTAACCACAAACACAGCAAGCAGGATTAATCTTGGAGGGAGTCCTGGAAAGTAGCTGAGATCTGGCTTGCTGTAGCTGAAGTCTCAGTTCTAGTCACACAGATGAAACTTCCATGTGAGTCTCAAGTGTAGTTTGTTCCTGACTTGCCCCTCTTCCCATGGGTATTAATAAGCAATTTTGTGTCTATAAGTACATGTTCCCTTTTCAAGCCAAACAATGATTTGAAAATGCTTCTAGAAGTGAAACTACAACCAGAGTGAGAAGCAAGCGTAAAGTTCTCTGAAAACATCAGGCTGGTGATGAGGAGAGTGAGTTGTGAGCCGAGAGATGGAATCTAGCCATTGGAACAACCTCAGGAAAGCTGGCTCCATTTCCCTCGCACCACATGCTGGCAACAGCTTCTGTGTAAGCTACAGCTGAAGACTATACTCCAGTTGCTATTTGAAAACAACCTCACTCACAAACAGGGACAGTCCAGGTTGTCTTTATTCAGCTTTGCCATTTGATTGGAACAGATCAATTAGGTTTGGCTAGAATCTCATTTAAATAGTGATATAATGTTCTACTGAAGATTAAATTGGTTGAAAGACAGCCTTTGTTAGTGGGGAGTAAATAAAAGTGGGGAAGAAAAACCTTTTAATAAGTATCACAGCTGGCCTTTGATAAAACTGTGGCAGGACAAGTTTCTCTTTGATGCCTTTCTGGCAATACTGCAGCATTATGACGTGAAAATAAACCTATAGATCTCCAAGTTGGCATTAAAATAGGAATCTAGGGCCAGAGATTTAGCTCAGTGGTGTTATCACCTATCTTGCAAGGGCAAGGTCACAAGTTTGATCCCAGCTGGCAATAAATTTAAAAAAAAATTAAATAGGAATCTAATGGCGGAGAGAGGTAGTTGATCCTTGGTTTTGAAACTTTCCCAGCCTTACCCTTGTGATTATCTACTGATTAATAATCCAACTTCTTCCCTTTGGGGAGGATGCAGTAATTTCTTTAATGCTATGGTCTAAAAATGGCTAACTGAAGAAAATGGAAGTACTGGGAGAAACTATAGCAATGAAGGCTAAATGTTCAACAAACACATCACCAAAGCCTACAAGAAAAATAAATGATAATCACAGTGGTTGAGAATATTCCAACTAGCATTGTAAAGTACTCATAGCCAATTTATAGTTGAATCTAATGAGCCCACAGAAACTTTTTCCTTCCTAACTACTGATGTTTCTCCGTGGAGAAGAACCATTATCTAGTGGAGCAGACATAGAATTTTGAGTAAAACAGACTTTCGGTGGAATCCCAATCTGCCTACCTAACATTAAACAAAGCAATTAACTTCCTTGAGGTACCATATTCTCAATCATTAAATTGTCATGATAACTTTAGTTATTACATTTTTGTTGTACTTGATTACAATCATATTTTCCAAACATTGTATTTGGCCTTTTAGTCCATATCTAATGTTGAAGCCTTTTTTTTTTTTAATTTGAAGCTATTTATCAGAGCAGTGAAAAAGATATCAGCTTCTTTGGTGATAGTGTTGATTAATTGTATGAGAAGTTGGGGGTGCTACTTATAAAAACAGAAGTGCTGGGCCAGGGATTTAGCTCAGCGGTTCGGTGGCCTGCCTTGCAAGCACAAGGACCCAAGTTCATTCCCCAGTACTAACCCCCCCATTAGCTCAGCGGTTCGGTGGCCTGCCTTGCAAGCGCAAGGACCCAAGTTCAATCCCCAGTACTAACCCCCCCCAAAAAAAACAAAAGTGCTAAAATAAGGCAACATGAGCTATGGAAGAGCATCCTTCCTCTCCATGTAAGGGTATTCTATAGTATTTTCCTGGAAAGTATTTTAGGGTTGCTATGGACCAATGAATTTGACATATCTTACATTTTTCATCTTTCCAAATGACAAGATTTTACTGTAGTCCTATTTTTTATTGTTTGCATACTTGGCATAAAAGGAATAAAATCACATTTTCATTTTCATTGTTCATAAGAAGAGCAATATCGAGGCCTTTGATTAAAAAAACCTTGCATCTCCTAGACATCTGTATTTTAAGCTGATTTCTGTTACTTAATGGGACTTCTCGGTTGTTTCCTTATTGAAGGAGGTTTACTCTCTATGGGAAGGAAAACAGATAAACATCAGTTACTAAATAATGTACTGCAGATTATATTTCTGTTGGTCATGTAGTTTACATTTCTTCTTTGTTCTTCCCTGAAGGAGGAGTATACTTTCTTATCCTGTTGAATTTAGAAGTGACTACTAGACTTATTTGGCCAATGAATTGTAGGCAGGAGTGATTTGTGCAATGTCTTAGTGGAAGTTTTCTAAATCATGCAGAGTTTTCCATGTCTCTTTTTCCTTTACATTTTTTTTCAGGGGAAAGTTGATCTTCTGGTTTAGATTTCAGAACAAAGACAAGGGGCAGTAAATCCACATGTGATCAGCTTTAGAAGTACATCATGAGAAAAAAACCACATCATTGTTGTTTATGTCACTAATATTTCAGTGTTTTCCTAATTTAGCATTACGTAGATTGATAGAGTAGTTGAGGTTATTACAAATACCAAATGATGTAATAACATTACTAGTTCTTTGAACACTATCTGACAGTTTGGGTTTAATAAATTGTGTCAGGATTAGGTGGTGAAAGTAAGTCAGCTGACCACAAGGGAGTATATATGTGGTTGTCTGAACTCCTCCAACTCCACCCCTCAGATGCTCTGTCCACTCTTCTTCCCTTACATTAGCTTCCTCACAATTCTAGTTTCCTGATTGAGGACAAACTGTGCTGTTGGTCATGAACAACCTCATTCTTCTGGCAGTGCTTGTCTTCTCTTCTATAGGAGTACAAACATGGGAATCTCATGTGTGATTAAAAGCAATTAGCAATGAGTCAGCATTTTGATTTACCTACATAAAATGTCACAAACAGTACAATGAAATATGCACACATTAATTTCCTTACAACATTTCTTGTCTGGAACATGCTGGCCATTCTTTGAACCTTGGGAATAAATGTTGGAATAATTAAGAAATTAGCTGAGAAGGAGTTATACCTTTCAAGGCAATTCAGTTTTAAGGGTTTTTACATTCCCCATAAGCCAAATAACCTTTTCATCCCTTGATTTTTCCATAAATAAAATGAATCCAAAAATACTTTATTTTGGGAAATATGAGAGTTAAATGTAATAATAGCTGCAAAGGTGCCAATACTTAATGTGTAGGTAGCATTCAATAGAATCAGAAATATTTATAAGCCATATAAATGAACTTCTAGTAAATGATGCTATTGCTTTTATTGTGTTTTAATTTTTTTGTTTAGATTTAAAATGCTATATTTTTTGGTATCAGGGATTGAACTGGGGGCCTTGTACTTTCCAGGCAGGCAGCAGAACCACTGAGCTAAGTGCCCCTAAGGTTCTATGTTAAACTCAAACCATTAGCTAATTTGTCTTCTCTGAAGGCTACTACCCCAAGTTGTAAGAATGCAGTTTCTTTTATGGCAGACTATTCGGGCTTTCTCCAGCTAAAATTACCAACCCTAGAAAAATGAGTGTGCTTGAATGATTGGACAGTGATAGGAAGTTTGATGTGTGATATATTTCAATTTCAGAAATGTTATTTTCTCTTTGTCCCTTGAGCCTTTGAAGCAAGAGCACATGAATAACTTTCCTGAGTTATAGCTTTTTCGGTGTAGTTTAAGTCATCATCACTCAGAGAGGCAGAAAACCATGACTTAAAGGATTAAGACATGAACTAATAATGCGTGAGGCTTGGAGTTTGAGATTTCTACTTCTTTCTGGCTCTGTGACCCTGCATATGTCACTTGTCTTCTCCTACTTTTATTTCTTGTGGTGCATGATCAGATTTTCCTCCCCTCAAACCTGTTGTATAAGAAAAGTGATTTATAATGCTATGAACATTTTAGTACATAATGTTTTGAAAGATGTTAAAATTTTACAGAAATAAAGATGACTTGGCATTCTAAATAGATGTTAGGTGTTCTCTTAAGCCACAAACATGATAGCAAGGCCTTACTTTTAATGTCAGTTTATTGAACTTCACAAACTACTATTTCTTTTTTCTAATCCAGCTATATTATTGGATTATTATTTAATATTTTTTTCATTTTTTCCCTGGGACCAAACCACATTCTTTCTTGGAATTTTACTGGGAAACTCATGTTCAATTTAAATCTGCATATTTCCTATTAGTTAAGATCCATTTGCATAATTTCTTAGTATCCTTAAGTTTTACAAGGATAGCTTCATCCATAGTAGTTATTATTCTGTTTAGTTCAAAGTCTTTAACTTCACTGGAAAATGAATGATGATTTCTAGTTCACTGAGAAAGATTAGGACATTTAATTAAAGGAACATCGTAAAAGGGTTGATGATGATGATAACATAGTAGGGAATATTTTATTGACACAAACTTACACATATTTATTTCAACTAACTTTCTGAATTAGATACTGTGCTATTTCCACTTGACAAACTAAGAAACTGAAGTTTAGGAATTGACAAGAGTCACAGACCTAAAAATTGGAGAAAATCAGGCTTTTCAGCAAATTTTTAGCTTTAAAAATTGTCCACAAGCCTACACTTTTCTTAAAATAGCCCAAACTAAATATCCAACTTTTTAAAACTTCTCTATGATTGCATAGGCAAGGAAACATTCTTTGATGTCTTGAAATGGTCAATTTAGGAACATGTCTAGTAGTTCTGTCTTGCTAGACTATTGTAGTCAGGGAAAATGAACAAGGAAACCTGAAGGAATCTGAATGAAGACAGCCAGTGAAAATTAGATGCTGCAGGATAGAAAACCAAAGGAATTTTACTCACTCATACCAGCCCATGCCTCAATCCTGCCCCTGTCCAGATGCTTAAGGCAATTGTGTTCAAGGCTTTTCTTGCTGGGATCTCTGAAAGGCTGCTAGCAGGCTTGGAGATGGCACTGGTTTCCAAGCTACCTAAGGGTTAATGACTGTTATATTCACTGGGTATTGTTAATATGTACCAATAGTCCTTAGGAAGGTGGAGTTATGTAATGACATGCTTGAATACAGCCCTTTTTCCCCCTTCACCATCTCTCATGAGTGTGCTGTTTTTTGTTTTGTTTTGTTTTTGGTGGTATCTGCTATACACTGAGGTTTGTTTTTATGGTTTCTATACACCTCATTTACTTAAGGCTTGGCCACTTTTCTACACTGTCTCATTGCTACCTCATGCTGAGCTTTCATTTGGAGTGTATCCACTACCTCTGTCTGTACTTTCCAATCTGTGACCCCATAGCAGAACTTACTTGATCTCCACTTGGTATGTCATTGTGCTTTTCACTCTGGCAAGCACTTTCTACCTCCATTGATTGACAGACAACACAGCATACTTTTTGCTCATTCTCTACTTTTTCATCTTGTTCCCAGCATGAAGCCCAAGAAGAAAAGACCTAGAAGGAGAAGAGAGCAAAGAAACATTCCTGGGCATATAGCAGTAGGAAAAGTACTACTGAAAACAATGAAAGCAATTAACTATACTGCCATTTTTATATTCTATGAAAGCTACAGAATTCATATCAGGAAGAAAATTAATTTTTGATTGAGGAAAATATTTAGTAAACCTTTTGGTCAAGAAACAGAGGTGAATTAAACTTCTCTGCTTAAAAAGTAAAGAAAAGTGCCAGGGATTTTGCTCAGTGGTTCCACCACCTGCCTCACAAGCGCAAGGACCAGAGTTCAATCCCTGCATAAAAAAAAAAAAAAAAAAAAAGAGTAAAGAAGAGATTGATGTAGGATGAAATGATCCTTGGTATTTTGAAGACAGATCAGAAAGATCTACCTTAAGGTGAACTTATATCCAACACAAAGCAAAAACATTAAGAAATTTTGAGGAATACAGTTCCAGAAAGGCAGAGTTTAAAGAAATGGGACAGGATGTAGCTTACAGAATTTGGGAGTAATGATGCCAGATATGTAATTTCCCTCTTCAGTTTTTTCTTCATTTTCCTCTCATGTATACAGTAAAGGTTTAAAATCATTAGCAATATCAGCATTGGGTTAGCATTTCCATTAGGAATAAAAAATACAAAGGACTTCAGAAACAAGACTTGGAGCAGTTTTGGACACCTGCTAAAACTATGACAAGAAGAGAGAAAAAGACAATAGGAGCTGGAGCTCAGAACATGAGAGGACAGATGAAAACCAGGATGAGTAAGATTCCCTGGTAGTTATAAGGAAAATTTTTAGGGATACTAAACTCTTTGAAGTCAAATGAAGGATAAAGTCCTGCTATTTCTTTTGAATATTAAAACAAAGAATGTGTCTCTAAAGCTGGAGGACTCAGGGCCACAGAATCTGAAGGAGACTATAGAGAAAAATGGACTCAGGTATAGATTAGATAGATACATGAATAAAGTAGCTTCACTTGAACAATGTTAATCAGAAATTAATAAAAGTCATTGAATTGTACTGAAAGAGATGGATGAGGTTTTAGTTATACATATAAGCCTTTGAAAAGAAACACACACCAAAAATCCTCACAACTTCCTTTTGATATCACTGCAGAGACTCAATTTTTGCAGGATGATACTCCCAGAAAAGGTGTAGAAATTGTACATTCATGTACAATTATTCGCAGAGCTATAAATAGTTAATGGTTACTATTGTTCTTTAGGAATAATTTTTTATTTCTCTTGCGGAACTGTTGATGATATGAACTTGTCTTACTTATTATCTTGTTCCACCAATAGTATTTAATCTCCTTGAGGGAAAAACTCTTGATTATTGAGCTCATTGCTTTATCTCTAGAGACCAGAACAGTGCCTGACAGATAGCATTTTCTTTATAAAATTTTATTAACCTGAATGAAGTTAGAATTATACAGAAGATGTAGACCTTAAGGCATTTGTTACTTAAGAGAATAAAAGAGACAGTGTAATGATGTAGGAAACAGAAAGTGAAAGTAATATACCATGTGTAAACATTCTAATAATGTAATGGCTTATTTATCAAGTATAGCGACCACTTTCTCTAATGCATGAATAATATGTTGAAATGTTACTTGTTCCTAGTTATATGTTCCATCTAGCATTATAATTAAAAAATAGAAATATATGGTTTAGGATTTGGATAAATTACTATGAAGTGTATTAAGAAACTGCTCAAAAATAATCAGAATTTTTAAAAAATCTCAAGACGTAGCCACATAAATTGTTAGTCTATCAAAGTATAACCCCAATCAAAATAGTGTTAACCTTGTTCATTGTAACTGCCTTTATGATCATCTAAATGGTTACTCCTCTTCAATATTCCTACCCTACATATTAGAACATAAGCATCACAATTGCAGTTAATAACTAAACATATTTACCCAAATAGTTTCAAAGACTTTTGGTGACTCCTGAAGATATGCTATATTGTGAAGTCATTTAGTAAGGTCTATGATAATTTACAGATATAGTTCAGAAAATGTTTTAAGAGATGGTGACTTCATTGGATGCCTTTGGTTGCTTTGCAAAGATTAACATCCACTTAACAGTTATAGCTTTAATATATTTGTTAAACCATCAACCTTACTACTTTCCTACATGTAAATTGTAAGTCTATATGATCACAGAGCCTATTCAAATGTGTCTCTGAGCTAAGATTCTTCTTGTCAATGCACTAATGTGTTTACTTGCAGTTTTCATTAGAAGCTATAAGCATACAGTGAATATTTTTAATACAGTAAAACATCTTTATCTTTTCTCACCTTAGCTCTATTATAGTGTTAAGATCTTAGAATACATGTGATCACTGACAATGATGGCTAGACTTCAGGTTTTTTAACTTTGCAATGGTGAAAGCGACATATTCAGTAGAATACATGCTTCGAATTTTAAATTTGGATCTTTTCCTAGGCTATCAATATGTGGTAAATCACTTGGGATATTGGGAAGCCACAGGAGCCCAGGTCCCAGCCAGGTGTGAAATATAGAGTACTATGTTACTAACCTACAGTGTTTGGTTAGTTCCATGCATTAAACACAGATTTGACTTACTATATTTTCAATTTAGAATGGTTTATCAAGATATAACCACATGATAAATGGAGAAGCATCTGTGTTATACTCTGTAGATAACGTCTGATTTCATAAAGAAGGCAATTATACAAGCAAATCCTTTAATGTAAAAGTGTAAGTATTCATGATTGATATGGTTTTGAATGTGTTCCTCTCAAAATCCAAGTGTTGTCAAGGTAAGAGATGAGGCCTCTTAAGAAATGCTTAGGTCATGAGGGCTTCTTCTATATGAATAGGATTAAGATCCTTATGAAACAGGCTTCAGGCAGTGTATGGCTGCTGGGACAGCAGTGTTCTGCCTCTCAGGATGATGCCTCTCTCACCACACAACCAAACTGATGAACATCTCAATGTTCAACTCCCAGGATCCCTAATTGTAAGAAAATAAAATTTCGGTTTGAAAAGGTCTGGCTGTGTAGCTCAATAACAGAGCATTTTCCTAGCATATGCAGGGCTTCAGGTTCCATCCCTACCATTGAAAATCAAACCAAGCTGGGTGTGGTGGGGAACGCCTGTCATCCCAGCACTCCGGAGGCTGATGCAGGAGGCTTGCTGCAAATTCGAGAGGTTGAGACCAGCCTGGGCTAAACAGTGAGTTCCCAGGCAGTCTAAACACATAGTGAGAACCTTTCTCAAAAAAAAGTATAAAAGAAAATCAAGCCAAACCAAAACAACATAACATCTCTATGACTTATTCCTAGGTATTTTGTTATAGCAGTACAAATGGACAAAAACAATGATAGAAAACATGGATAATTTGTATTGGCTATCAGAAGCAATAGTTAATGTCTATGCACCCACAAGTTGATGTGAAAACTCACCTTCTCTGACTCCCCACTGAGCAAAGAGCCTATGGGGCCTTTTAATAATCCACTTTTAATCATCTGTTATTATCAGGGTTAGCTTACAGTTTTATTTTAATATTTTTTTTCATCTTTGGCCATAGTCTGAAAATAGTTACAGTATTTTTATTCCCTCTCTCTCTCTCTCTCTCTCTCTCTCTCACACACACACACACACACACACACACACATGCACACACAAAGAATAAATGTATTTTTCTTTTCCTTTCTCTCTGCTTAACAAATCTACACTTGGCAGGAGAGACAAGATTTCATTTGACAACCAGCTACTCCCTCCACTAAAATGAGAGATTATCATTCTATCTGGACACCAACTTTTCTTTAGTTTATATAATTTCTTATTCCACAGAAGTTGACCTGTTAATTTCTACATTTGTGTTTCTAAATAATAACTCCTGTGTTAATTAAACAAGAATTTGCTTATCTAAAGACATGCCTAATTAGGACAGCCATGAATCCTAATTATATTTATCATTCAAATTGTTCTTTTTATATCTTTTGGCTCCCTTGAAAAGTCATAACTTTTGAAATAACTACCCTTTTGCTTGTATTAGCAGAATTCAGTGTCTAGGGTTGGAGTATGGTCTGAGTGTACTTTTATGCATCACAGCTGGCCTCCAGAAATGTTCCTTAAAACCAAGTCCTCACTTCCTCAGATATCCTTTCAGATTACTGCACTCCTTTTGAGAGACACTACAACAGAGTGCAGAAGTATAAGGTAGCTTCCATTATTATTTGCCTACAGTGTGCCAGTTACCTGAAAGTCCTGAACTATCTTTCACATATTGAAAGATGTATGTGACTAGCAACGGAAAGACTAAAAGAATAATTTTTTTTTCTTTTGCCTTTTTGCCCCAAAGAAAAAAATATACAAATGTGGATCTGGAGAATTTTATGGGTAGAAAGAATAGAGTTACCAAAAAAATGAATATTTTTGTAATTATCAGTTTAGGGGTAGTCTGTACAAGAGATAAAGAATTCTAATGTAAGAAGGGACAAGGGAAAAAAATGAGAACCAAGACCTGTCATGTAGAGGTACAGGATCCCAACAATGAATGTAACTGTACTGTATCCCTAAAATGTACCAATAAACTCAATTAAAGCTGAAAAAAAAAATTCTTACTTAAGATGGGAGCATAACCATACATGGTGGGAAAGCAATTTTGTTCATTTTTAAGTGTTATCTCTAAGTTGAAAGCCATTCTCTTTGTTGCAAGCTGTGCTATAATTCTGTAATCTAAAGATAATCTCAATTGAAATAAACAATCTATAACATGTAATATTTACCTGCTGTTCTCTTTTCCAGAGCAAAAAATCTGTCACACTTAGGCTGAGTCCACTCCTTTTTCATATCTAAAATCTATCTATCTATCTATATATCTATCTTATTTCAATTTCTATATCAATACCTAGGAAGAGTTATTAAAAAGGCATTTTACAAATGCAACCAAAGGATTTTTGTTTATATAGTGCAACATAATATTTACTCCAATTTTTTAAAACAAGAAATGAGAATTTTATTCTTTTCCAAGAGTAGGAGAAGTGGGAGATAAACTGACAAATCAATGTGTCAACCTACTGAGGGTTGGAAGGAGTCCCTTGCCAAGAAATGATTGAGAGAGAGAGAGAGAGAGAGAGAGAGAGAGAGAGAGAGAGAGTGTAATAAAGGGAAAGAATTGTCATGACTTGCCTGGGTATGGGCAGAGATTTTCTGGGAATTCATGTGCTATCTCTTTTTGTTCTTTTATTCGTTTTTCTGGTCATCATCATCATGGCAACAGGCAACTGTCATAGAGACACATGCTTTGTCATTTGGCTTTCAGATGGGTTTATAATGGAGTGAGAATTGTCTGGTGGTCCTTTCAACAGCCATCTAATCCAGCCAATTTTGGCTAGACTACCTGAAGAGGGATATATGGATTGTAGGAATCCTGTCCTCCAAGATTAAAAAAGATTAAGGTAGAATAGGAATTCAGCTAGGTCAAGCAGCCCATAGAAGATCAGAGTGTGTAACATACCCCACCTTTTTTATTTTGACTCTTTATCCTTGAGGGGTACAGTTCTGTCTTATGAAATTTTTAAAAGTTAAATTTAAGGAGCCGGTGAGAAGCATGGATTAGTTAGGGTTTTCTAAAAGAGCATATATACCTATGTTCATATATACAATATATGTATAGTTATATGCAAAAAACATTAGGTTTATATGATGAGAAGGGGAGGTCTCAATGGCTGTGTGCAGGATCAAATATGGAAGAATCCAGAATGGCTGTCTGCATGCTGGAGAGCTACAGGTTCCCTAGTAGGCACAGGTCAAGGCCGAAGGCCCTTCAAAAAAAAAGGAAATACTTCTTCCTTCTTTCCTTTTCTATTCTGTCCAATCCACAAGCTTGTTTGTTATTGCCACTCACCTCAGGGGTGGGTCTTTCACTTTAGTTTGCTGTCCTACATGTCAATCATCCACAGACAACCCAGAATTTATAATCTGGAGGCCTTTCTTACACAAGGCAAGTTGACATCACAATTAGCAATCACAAGGAGTGAAATTTTTCCTTAGTTGTCTTAAATAGTTTTTATTATTTCCTGGTCAGAGGCCTAGCTATTCATAATCCTGAGTGACTATAATTTGTAACTTTATGGCCCTTTTACATGTGAGAAAGACCAGACAATTTAAGATGAAGGTTCAAAGATACACCAAAATTTTATGACTTTAAAAAAATACATGTTTTATTGTATTTTACATTTTGTGGATCATAATTCAGTCACAATTCAGTTGATCCTTTCTTTTCATGTGGTGTCTGCAAAGTTCACTTCTTGTTATTGGTTGATCTGGAATATCAAAGACAGCTTAACTCTGATGCACACCACACTGGTAGTGATGGCTGCAAGGCTAGGCACTCCTGGAACTACTGACCACAGTGTCAATATGTGGCTTTCCAGCATGGTGTTTACAAGGTACATAAGGATTTGTTTGGGATAGCACTGAGCTTCCAATAATAGTGTAAGAAGCAACAGGAAGTGGATCATATCAATCTCTTAAAGCCTGGATCAAGAAATTTTATTCTTTTGACAAAACAGTTTTAAAGACTTTGCATATTTAAAACACAGTAACATGGATCCCACCTTTTAAAAAAGGAGAGTCAAAGATTTTACAATCATATTTCATCTTCCACAGTACTCTCTGTGAAAATTTATGAATGTAACCATGAATATATAAAACAAAGTACAATGTGTGTTCAAGTTCCCTTCTCAAAAACTAATGATGATCTGACTGGCCTTGTGTCCTCCTCTTGCATTGTTAAATTCTGCATAGTTTTCTTTCCCACAAAGAATTTTGTTTCATAATTGTTTGCTTTACAATGTCATCTTTGTATCACAATATATTCTGTGTAAAAAATATTTTTTCATTAAATTAACTGATACTTTTTAGGTGTACAGTTCAGTTACATTCATCATTGGGATCTTGTACCTTTACACCATATATCTTGGTTCTTACTTTTTCCCCATACCCCTTTGCTCCCTCTACCCTTCCCTATTTACAAAGATATTGTTTTCATTTTTTCAATGTTTTTCTTTTCCCTTCTTTCCTTTCCCTTTCCCTTCCCACTTCCCCTACTGCTTTAGCCCTTTTCTTCCTATTTCACATTATCAATTATATAATTTGAACCTTATATGTACTTTCAGTTTTACATACCAGAGAAACTATTCAGTATTTACTCACTTATTTCACTTAAGAGTATGGCCTCAATGTACATCCATTTATCTATAAATGACTCTATTTTCTCATTCTTTATGTCTGAGTAGTATTCCATTTTATAGAAAAAACACTTCTTCTTTATCCAGTCTCCAGTGGATGAGCAGTGGATCTGTTTCCAAGTCTTACCTATTACAAATTGTGCTGCTATAAATATGAATGCACATAGATCACTGTGGTATGATTCTTTTAATTCTTTTTGAAGATACCCAGCAAAGAGATAGATGGGGCAAATGGGAACTCTAATCCTAGTTCTTTGAGGTATGTCCATATTGATTTCCATAGTGATTACACCACTCTGAACTCTCACCAAACACAAAGAAAGGTTCCTCTCTCCCTACAACACCATCATTACTGGTTATTGGTTGTTTTCTTGGTAGCAGCCATTCTTTCTGGGGTGAGGTGGAATCTCAGTGTTGTTTTCATGTGCATCTATCTCTGAAATGACCAGTGATGTTGTACATTTTTTCATATATTTATTTGCTGCTTTTACTTGTTTGTCCAAGAAGTGTCTGTTCATATAAGATGCACATTTTTAAATTCAGTCTTTATATTTGGAGTGTCTGATTTTTTTGAGTTCTTTATATATTCTAAATAGTTGACATTTGTCTGAGGAACAGGTGGCAAAAATTTTCTCCCACATTGTAGGTTGTCTCTTAGCTCTGTTGGTGGTTTCTTTTGCAGTGCAGAAGCTTTTTAATAAGATGAGATCCCAGTCATTGATTCTTTGTGCTGATTCCCATGCTACTGAGGATTTATTCATGAAGTCTTTTCCTATGCCAATATCTTCCAAAGTTCTACCTAACTTATCTTCAAGCAAGTTTAGTGTTTCTGTTTTAATATTTAGATCTTTAATCCGCTTGGACTTTTGTTTAGTGCATGGTGAAAGATAAGGGTGTAGTTTTAATCTTTGGCAGATTGAAATCCAATTTTTCCGACACAATTTATTGAAAAGGCTATCTGTCCACCAGTGACATGGGTTGGTTCCTTTGTCAAACATGAGGTAGCTGAGTACATCTGGAGTTGTTTCTGTATCTTCCAATCTATTCCACTGATCCTCAGCTCTGTTTCTTTGTCAATACCATGCTGTTTTTATCACATTGGTTTTGTAGAATAGTTTCAAGTTGGAGACTGTGATACCAAGTATCATGTCTCTGTTGACTAGAATGGCTTTTGCTATTCTAAGTCTCTTCTGGTTCCAAATGAATTCTTGGAATTTTCTCTAGTTCTGTGAAATATACTGTTGGAATTTCAATAGTTGCATCGATTCTATATAGCAGTTTTTGAAGTATGGCCATTTTCACTATGTTCTTTCTTCCTACTTAGGAGCAAGGGGTATTTTTTCATTTTCTTATATCCTCTTCAATCTCTTTTTTCAGAGTGCTGTATAGTTTTCAGCAGTCCTAGATGTCATTTTTTGGATGCTATTGTGAAAGAGATTATTTTCCTAATTTCTCTGTCAATGAGTATATTATTTGTATACAAGAAGGCTATTGATTTTTGATTGTTGATCTTGTATCCAGCTACTCTACTGAATCTATCAAGTAAGTCTAGAAATCTTTTGGTGGAGTTATTTGGGTCTTCTATTTGGAGTATCATGTCATCAGCAAATAATGACAATTTAACTTCTTCCTTTCTTATCTTTATTGCTTTTACTTCTTTCTCTCGTCTAATTGCTATGGCTAATATTTCCAGAACTATATTGAATAGGAGTGGTGATATTGGACAACCTTACCTTGTTCCTGATTTTAATATGAAGGCTTTCAGTGTTTGACCATTAAATATGATGTTGGCTGTTGATTTTTCATAGATAGACTTTATCAAGCTGCAATATAGACCAATTTTCTTAGGGTTTTTATCAAGAATAGGGTGTTGAATTTTGTTGAATGAATTTTCTGCATCTGCTGAGATGATCATATGGTTTTTGTCTTTGACTCTGTTAATATAGTATATTACATTTATTGATTTATGTATATTGAAACATCCTTGCATCCCTGAAATAAATCTGACTCGGTAAGGGTTTAAGATCTTGATGATCCTCTGTATTCTGTTTATCAGTATCTTATTGAGGATTTTTGCATCTATGTTCATTAGGAAGAATGGCCCTTGGTTCTTTTTTTGGGGGTCTTTCCCTGCTTTTAGAATCAAAGTAACACTTGCTTCCAGGAATAAATTTGAAAGTGTTGCTTCCCTTTCAATTCATTGAACAGTTTAAAGAGTAGTGGCAATATTTCTGCTTTAAATGTTTTATAGAATTCAGCAGTGAATTTAGGATCTGGGCTTTTCTTTTTTGGTCAATTTTTAATTACATTTTCAATGTCATTGATTGTAATTAGGGTGTTTACAATTTTTTATCTTCTTTGGTCAATTTTGGCAATCCATATGTGTCTAGATTCTTCCCTGTTTTCAATTTTACTAGAGTACAGGTTTTCAAATTAGGTATTGATGATCCACTGGATTTCTGCTGAATCTGTTGTGATGTCACCTTTTTCATTCCTAATTGCATGGATTTGCCTTTTCTTTCCTCTTTTTGTTAATTTTGGCTTAGGGTTTGTCAATTTTATTTATTCTTTCAAAACAAAAACTATTCAATTTGTTGGGTTTTTTGTATCATTCTCTTAGCCTCCATTGCATTGATTTCTGCTCAGACCTTTATAATATCCTCCCTTGAATGAGCTTTGGGTTTGTCTTGCTTTTCCTTTTATAGGAGCATAAGATCCATCATTAGGTTGTTTATTTGAGCTTGCTCTGTTTTCCTAGTGTGGACATTCACTGCTATGTATTTCCCTCCTAGAATTGCTTTCATTGTGTCCCACAGATTCCTGTATGTTATATGAGCATTATCATTTATCTGTAAAAACTGTCTAATCTCAGGCCAGGAATTTAGCTCAGTGGATCCATGGTCTGCCTCACAAGTACAGGGTCCTGATTTTAATCCCTGGTACCCGCCCACCCCCACTAAATAAAAAGCAAAAAACAACCTAATTTCTTCTTTAATTTCCCCTGTGACCCATTGGTAGTTCAGGAGAGTGTTATTCAACTTCCATGTTTTTGGGAAGTTCTTGTAGTTTCTTTTGCTATTAATCTCCACTTTAATTGCATTGTGACCTAATAATGTACATGGGATAACTTTAATTCCTTTGCATTTAATTAAACTTGTTTTATGAGCTAGTATGTGGTCCATTTTTGAGAATGACACATGTACACCTGAAAAGAATGCATATTCTGATTTTGTGGGGTGGAACACTTTATAGATGTTATTAAATGCATTTTCTCAAACTTTGGTTCAGTTCTAGTATTTTGTTGTTAATTCTTTGTCTAGATGACCTGTCTATTTGTGACAGTGGGTTATTTAGATCTCCCACTACAATTGTATTAGTATTTATCTAGTTTTTCATGTTCCTTAGTATATATTCTATATATCTTGGGGCATTAGTATTTGGTGTATATCTATTTATGATTGTCATCTCTTCCTCTTGGTTTGTTCCTTTTACAAGGATGTAATGATCTTCTTTGTCTCTCTTAATTAGTTTTTGTTTGAAGTTGACTTTGTCTACAAATAAGATAGCTATCCCTACATTTTTCCACATTCATGTTATATACAGAACAGTTTTTCATCCTTCCTTCTTTTTTCTATGAGTTTCATTGAGAACTGGATTGTTTCTTGTATACAGTATATTGTTCAATTTTGCTTCTTGGTCCATCTTCCAGTCTATTTCATTTGATTGGTGAATTGAAGCTATTAACATTGATAGTTATAACTGATATATATTGACTTATCATTGTCATGTTATTGTCCTGTTGTTGGCCTTTTAAAATTTTTGTCCTTCTCCCTTTATTTTTTTGTCTTGCCTTATGGACTTGCTCTGCTGGGACTTATGAAATTGTGACCTTCATTGTCTTTTTCTAGGATGTTGTTTAGAAATATTTGGAGTGCTGCTTTGGTATTCATGAAATTTCTCAAGTGTTCTTTGTCATGGAAGTATTTTATTTCGCTGTCAATTTTGAAAGATAGTTTTTCAGGATACATCAGTCTAGGTTGGAATTGTTTTCTTTTAGGGCTTGAAATACTTCAGGATCTCCTGGATTTGATGGTTTGTGTTGAAAAGTCTGCTGTGATTCTGATGGGCTGTCCTTTGCATATGATTTGTTTCTTTTCTTTAACTGTTTACAGTCTTTTTTTTTCTTCTGTTGTGTTTCTGGAATCTTGATTATTACATGTGTAGGTGTAGCTTTTGTTTGCTCATGGCTATTTTGAGTCCTATATACCTCACTTATCTGTATATCAAATTCTTTTGCTCTATTTGGGAAGTTTTCTGTCATTAATTCTGTTACACTTTTTTTTAAAATGTCATTTGTACTTTCTTCTGGTTTTTCACAGATTCCTATCAGTTGTATTATTCTCCTTTGTGTCATATAGGAGCCATCGGATTAATTTCTCATGGTCTTTTACTATTTTTAAGAGATCTCTCTTTTCATGGTCATTGATCACCATTCTGTCTTTTATATCTGATATTCTGTCTTTAGATTGTGTCGTTCTGTTGTGTATACTTTCCATAGAGTTTTGTATCTCCTAGATACTTATTTGAATATGTTTCATTGATTTCATTTCTTTCAGATGTTGCACATTCATGGTTTCCATGTCATTCCTATGCTGAGCATTAATGGCTTCTATCATGGTCCTGAACTCATGTGTTTTTTTAATCTGTTTATCTTCTAGAGTGTCTAATCATGTCTTTCATTCTTCTCACCCATCTCTGTAGTTACCTTGGAAATTATTTCTGTTTTGAATTTTTCCAGAGTCTCAGTCATCTATTTTGCTACTTCCTGTGCTATGCATTCAGGGTTTTCTGATGGTTGATTATCAGACTTTTCCACCTAGTTTTCCTTAAAATTTGTCTTTGGTGAGCTGAAAGTCTGTGTTTGTGCCTTGCTTAAATGTTTTCTCATTTCTATTTTTGTTGTTGGTACTGTCCTTGGTTTAATTCCTGGGTTCATACTTCAATCTTCCAGATAGAGCTGGTCTTTAGGTTTTGAGTCTCTAATAACACAGAGACACTCATTTATGTAATACAAGGAAGGACAATTAAATAAATCAATTAAAACACCTTAGCCCAAGTGATACATGAGCAACACAGTCACATCAAGCACAGCTTATAAATTGAAAATTTGTGACAGTTATCAATCTATCACACTTTGTGTGAATTAAATAAAAATCAAGGACCAGCACAAAATGTGTTTATAATGAATAAACTTTACAATATAACAACTTTACCCTTTGGGATCAGGACTTAGAAGGAGTTGGGAAGAGAGGTATAGATAAGTAGGACAGTAGAAGTTTAGAAGTAAAGCCAGAGGACACAGAAAGATTGTGAAAACTCTAGGAAACTGTTAAATAGAAGAAAGACAGAATGAAAGAACAAAGACAAGAATACAACAACCTTACTGCAATAGCAAAGCTAGAAACTGTACTCACTTTACTTTGAAACTAATGACAATCAAAAGAAGGAAAAAGAGAGAAGAAAAGAAAAAGAAAGAAGAAATTAAGGCAGGAATAAGAACAAAAAGAAAGGCAAAGAACAATCTGGTAGAGTGAGAGAATGAATGGGAAAGAGAAAGAAAAAAGGTAGAAAAAAGAAAAAAAGGAACAATTTGAAGAGTGGTTAAAAAATCAAAAATAAGAGGAAAAGAAAAAATAATTTTTAAAATAAAAAATAAAAATGAAGGGCCTCCTTCAGGGTATGTTTCTGTGGTCACAATAGACAATGTGGGCAGCAACGTGCAGATCTAAGTCAATTAGTCTCCCAGCAAGCCAGCAGCAGATCCCTGAGACTCATGTTGATTTCTGGCTGCAAGGCCCAAGTTGAGCTCCCTGCCTCCTGCAGGGATAAACTGTGCAAGATTCTACTACAGGTTCCAGCTGCCCTTTCCCTGAGGATAGTCCAGGCTCTGATGAGAGGTGGTGATTCCCTCCAACTTACCAACCATGGATGGTCTAGTGTGCCTTTACTGCAGATATTGTCTTCATTTTTCCAGTGAGCTTCAGTTTTCATCAAGGAACCTGAGAGAAGGCCTCTTTCTGTTGTTCATTTCTGCTCTATTTTCTGGAGCTCAGTACAATGGCCTTTATGACCCCCTGTGCCTCTGCAGTGTGAGTCCAGGTACTGGCACAACCAGGAGGCTATGGGTGGAGGGGGGAGTTAGGGTGATGCTGTGAGTGTACCAGTACATCTCTCCTCACAGGTCTGTGCAGCTTGGAGGTCTGCGGTGCTAGGGGTGGGGTAGCAGCCTTGGTCCATGTGGCTCCTGTGTCATTTTTTCTAAGTCATTTATTTTCCTCTTTCTCATCCAAATTCAGAGCTCCTCTTATATTTTTCTGAATTTTGTCATTTTTCCTCTTAATCCCTTTGTACCTCTCTCCAGTAGCTCATTGTTATTTGAAATGGTCATTTTTTTGTTTTTTTTTTTTTTCCCCACCAGAAATTTGACTTTCTTGATACACAAGATGCTTCTTATAGTTTGTGTTTGGATGTCCCCCGCAAAGCCTCATGCAGATTATAATTATTTTATATGCTTAACATATACTTTATTTATGGGCTTTAGTATTACATTCCTGTGGAAATATTCTTTCTCTCCAGTATATTCTGTGAAGTATTGCTTCTACGTTCAAAATCCTGGGACCTCCTTTCTCCTCCCATTTTATTTAAAGACTCATTTTTTTGCTACATGCTCTACTTTGTAGTTTCTATGCCAACCAATCTCTAGTGAAGAGAGAGAATAGATATTTCTCACCCCACTGTGGTCTTCTCAACATTACAGACATTTTGAACCAAATAAAATTTTGGTCCTGTGCATTGCAGGGTCTTTAGCAGATACGCTGTTCTCTACAAACTAGATTTGAGCTCATTCCTCTCTGGTTGTTTCAGTTGTTCCCAGACATTTCCAAATATCTCCTGGTGTGAAAAAATCTCCCTGGTTTAGAACCACAGATCAAGCAGGAATAGTAATTTCTAGATTAAAGCTCAAATTGGGAAAAAAAATAATTCTACTACTGGGTAGAAATGTAGACTGCACAATCCCTGGGCACAAAAGAGCCCAGCCTTCATTCTTCAATTTATCAAGCCCAGAATATGGTGAGGTCTATGATACTGTACACCCAGTCTAATTCTGAGGGTTCTGAGTGTGGCCTGAGAATAAGGAGAAATTGAGTACTCACTTATAGCCTCTTTTCTAGTGCCCTCCCTCTATTCTAAACCCTGAGTAATGCCTGTTAGTTCCTAATTGTATCACATTTCTTCCTACTTCAAATACTGCTGTACTATAGAAACTGCAATCAAATTCCAATTTCTGAGCTGGATGACAATACTTTCTAATTATATACAAATAAACGGAGACACCAAAGCAAACTGTATTTGACCTGCAGTATCTGGTTTGATACTAATAATTATTAGCCTACTATATGATCAAAGATTAGCCACCTAAATGAGTGGGAGAGAACAAGCTCTTCTAATCCACAGTATTAATTTCCTTCTAAAAAGTCACTTGGTGTTTAAGCAATTATCACTACAGAAGAATATCAGATTATCAAAGGTTTTTTTTAGACTTTTCTGGATTTTTTAAAGCCTATCTCAAACTATGCTCAAAGCTCAGCCCTTTCTATATGCTAGATATTTTTCTTTTTGGCTTCAAAGTTAATATTCCACTGTTTCTGTTAATTGTGAAAAAATGAGCTTATTCTTTGCTCATAATATTTAGTCTTATCCCATTCTTTGTTTTGTAATGCTATATAAAGGAGTGCTTTGCATTTGCAAAAGTATTCTGAAGGGTAAAAGAGAGCAAATCTATCCTCTTTCAGGAAGTTGAAGGAATAGAGCAACATTGGTATACTCTTAAATGAACACTGTATATGAAATATTTATTATTTCTCATTTAATTAACATAAAAGTTCCATGCATTAACTACCCAATATATTAATGTTTACATAAAATAAAAATGTTAATTTAAATTACTTCTCAGTTTAATTAATAACACTATTGGCATACCCAGATCTTCACTTGAAATTGATACCTTGTGAGACACATGGACTCCTTTGAACTTTACCATTATTTGGTCCAGTCATAGCAGAATTAACAATGCTATCAAAATGAGAGGCCTGAGGTTCATAAAGTGAATGCTCTAAAAAGAGCAAATGTCATTGGATTGTTGATGCATTTTCAGTGATACTAAATATCAAGAGCTTTACTATGTTCACACATTTAATCTTTACAACAGATCTATGAGATAAGGATTAGTATTGTCCCCATTTCACTTATGACAAAACTGAGGCTCTGATAAACAAACTTGCTCATGCTCCATATATAATAATTGATTAAAATCAGTACACAAACTCCATTTTGAACTGAAATGTCAACTTTAGCTTCTACTTTCTACTGATTTGCTAATTGGAATAGAGAATCTAGGACTCAATTATTTTATTTTTATTTAGGCAGCGCAGTTTGTCATTAGTCTATTTCTACTGTGATTGCTTTGTTTTTTATTAAGTGCTTAGTTCTATTTTGGCCTTTCTACTAGAGTCCCTTTAAGACAGGAATTTGCATAGTTATCTTTTAGCAAGATGATTCAAAAAGTGATTTTTGCCCTAGCAAAATTTGGTTCATCCATTGACCCCCTGGCTTTGAGCAAAGAGAATTTCTAGTGACTGTAGAAGCTGGGCATGAAATAAATTTAATAGGACATCATTTACATTTCCTTAAATTATTAGCTCTGGCTTTCTCTTATTTTTCTTTGGAGTCATTGACTCAGCAGTCTTCCAGGACCTAGATTCAAATCTTAGGCTGATAGCTAAGCCAGCAAGGAATCAGAAGCTGAAGAGGGTTCCTAGGCTATTCAGGACATGAGCATCAAGCCATGAAAGAGCCACAACATGGAACCAATCCAAGGAGCACCCAAGAGTATGAAGAAATGTGAGAAGCCAAGTTTTTACAAAATCAAGGTCAAAGTTACAACATATTGGATTTGTGAAAGCTGAGACAAGGTCAGAATAATAATGATCTGAAAATGGTAAAATCTTAGGCAAAACTAAAAAATAAGGCCTGTAGTGTCATTTCCTTTCTGTGTCATGCTGGCATATTAAAAGGTCGTACAAGATTGTTTATAAAAGAAACTTGTGTTTTATTTTATTACTTACCATTTTATTAAAGTCATAATATTATGAAGTTAGATGTTAATTTACTCATTTTTGTCATCAAGAGATGCAAATGATTTCTGCTAGAAAAGATAACCCATGGGTATATGAATTTGTTGCCCTGCAAAACATTAACAAGTTTTATATCTAACCTTGAAATCTTATTTAAACCTTATTATTTTGGGGGTCAAAGAAAGCATTTTTAAGAAGATTTATTATTGCAAAAAATATGAGTGGGAGATACAGATTATGCTCATATTCATTTCATATATCCTACCCCCTCCATTTCTTCAATTATTAATACCTTGCATTATTATGGCATATTTTGTAATTGGCAAGTTCATATTGATACATTATTATTGATTATATTCATTATTTTAATTGCTATATATATATATAGCAAGTCTTCAAAGTCTTTGAACTAGCATTCCCATTTTACTGAGATATGTATGAGTTAAATATTTTTTGTATGTGAGAATATACTCTTGAAAATTATTCTTAGAAATAGAAAAACAAGTCTTTGATAAATAAAACACTCAAGTAAAACCACCAGACAAGAATCAAGGAGAGCGAGGTATGAAATGAGTCTAGACCTACAGCTGGATTGGATGAGGGCATCCAATGTTTCCATCACAGCATCAGGCCTGTAAGCATAAATTGCTTTACTGTATTTTCCTGCTCCAGAAAGGAGTCAAGGCTGCAGCTGATTCAAAGAATGGTCATCAATTCCTTTGCTTAGGATGATATGCCTGCTTGTGGCATTAATGACTTGTGTGTTAATAAATGGTCTCACTGATAACATGTATATATCAATAATATTATTATTCTTAACTTTTCAGCATAACTTGTTTAATATGAATATATACTTTATATATACTAAATAAGTCCATGGGGCAATACGATTCATATATTATTATATTTCAGTCAGTAACTACTACATACCAAATATGTTAGCAAAACCTCATATCATGAAAACTACTTACATTTATTTATGCAGTTTATTCATTATTAATTAATCTTCACAACATGCTGATGAGGGCAAATAGTATTTCTTCTGTCCCCATTTTGTGGAGGAAAGAACTCAGCTGCAAATATAGTGACTAGTTCAAGGTCACATAGGTGTCATGTGGCAGCAATTAGCTTTAGACTCACATCATGTGATACTTGGGTTAGTGCATATTTGATGACACAAATTAACTGGTAAATAGAATGTAACATGTGTGCATGCATCTAAGACCTAACCTCAATTCCTGACCTCATGGGGACTTTGATCCATAGAGATGAGATCTATGCAGTAATTAATAATGCAAATCACCAAAATGCTACCTAAGAATTGCATTTGATAAGTTTAAGGGAGGGGGACATCAGTATGGTCTGGAATGCTTAGAGAAGCCTTCATTCTGAAGATAAAACTTTCACTGAAATTTGAAGGACAGGCAGAATTTGGATACAAAAGAGGAGAGAGAATTTTGAGAAATAGGGATTTAGTTAATCCTTAGAAATATCCCAGTAACTTCTCTGAACCACTTGCTTGTTCATTTCACTATTAAACATTTAGCGGTTCTCTAAGATAATTTTATGTGCTTTCTTATGTTGTCTCAATATTTTTAACAAAATAATTCTCCAACCTTACCAGAAGAAACTGTATTTGCCTTTTTACACCCATATTTATCATCATATAAAAGCATTTGTTTCCAATCTTGGTTAAGGTTTATATTCTTAGTCTCCTGGATGGAGATAAGCACTTTGCCTCTATTATGAAATCCAAATCTTAAACTTATTGAAAAATTTAGATCTAAGCTTTTCTCTAATCTTCCTTAAACACCAAAGCATAGTTAAAAATATTTTTAGCCACCAGTTCATATCCCTTAAATTCTTTTTCAGATTTTGATGTTGTCCAACATAGTCAAAATATTTTATAATGTTGAATGTGGAAATCCTGTAAAAATTTTATAGTATAAGCTTTCTAGTCATGTAATGAGAAAATCTACAGAAAAATGAGGTTTGAGCCACATAGCTCCATAGTTGTGACATCATCAAATTCTTATATCCATATATTTATCAATAGTCACAAAATCACTTAGAATTATGGGGGCATCCTACAGAATTCATAACTTAGGGGAAAATGGTTCAGATTTTTTAAGTCACTAGTGACAAGGAGGAACAATGGTGGAATGAAGAGGAATTGAGCTCCTTGGTTTCCCTGGATATAAATGTGTGATTTTTTTTCCCATAATTTTTCTTCTATAAACTTATTTTCTCATGTGATTGTCAAGCATATCAACTATTTTTATTTCATTGAGTTTACTGGTACTTTTAAAGTATACAGTATGGTTTCAAGTATCGTTGGGATCTTGTACCCTTAAGTGAAAGATCTTGGTTCTCATTTTTTCCTCATATCCCTGTCCTCCACCTGTTCACCCTCTCCACCTCCCTATTTACAAAGACTTTGTTTCCATTTTTTCCTTTTCTCATATTTTTTCCTTTATTTCCTTTCCCCCACCTTTCCCACTTCCCCTACACTTTTAGCCCTTTTTTTCCTATTTCACATTGTCAGTTATACAATTTGGATTTTATTTACACTTTTAGTATCATTAACTATTAATCCAGGTGCTTGCTGACAAGAGTTAACTCTTTCCAGAAGTAATTACATTTTATGTTAATCTTAAATACAAGTGAATATGACATGATTGAAGTTATATGAGATACGGCTGACATTTTGTTATGTGGGGTTTGGCACAAAGCATCATCAAATTAAATTATTCAGATGAACACATACATTCCTGCTATCTACAGCCTGTTGAGCTTTGGAGATGTTAACATGTTAAATCAAATTCATTGTACACAGTAGACTTATGTTTGGAAAAGATTAAAATGAAGCTTTTGAGAAAAAGTTTGATATAGGCTTACACTTTGGATTTAGAGAAGGCAACAAAATTATTGTTTAGATATAAAAATGTTCTTAGAGACATTGCTGTTTGATGGAAAAAAGAAAGAAACATGAAGAATAAGATACACATTGTTGCTCTTGATGTAAGAGAAAATGACCAGGCCAGTGAAGCTCAGAGTACTGGTGTATTGAGGAAGTATCATAATTAAACACAAAGAAATCCTGGCAAGAATGCTGAAGTAATCTACCAGAATTGCTTATTCATGTTTTTAAAGTATCTACTAGCTTTTAGTGATCTAATTATAATGTTTATATAATTGTCAAGATGAAATAGTTATTATAATCCTTGATGATAAATAAAATGGTATGGATGTTTGAAAACATTTATAAAAGACAACCAAGTAAATCATAATCGACATACACTTCCAAATAATCATAACCATATTTCTCCAAATTTTCATAATGATAATTTGTACTTACTTGGATTTGTGAACCCTTTACCTTCAAAAGGTAAGAACAGGTAGATTTGTGAACTTTTCTTATGGTAAAAACCACATTTGATTCTGTTGGGAAGAGAAATTCTTTAAATATAATTTTCTTGCAGAAGATGAGCATATGTTAAAATATGACAAAACATAGGAATATTCTCTTGAGAATGATTTATTTCATAAGAGGCCAAGCATTTTCTCCTTTCCCAAATAGGATTCCTCAGGATACTAATTAAGTTTATGAGATATAAGGATGAAAACCTGTGTCCTCATTTTCAAAAGTATATTCCTGGGGATGTTAATTTGGTGTTTAATGAAATGTGTTTCAAGGTCGAATCAACTTTAGAAATATAGTTGAAATTAATGAATTATGTATCTGTTTAACATACTGTCCCAAAACTTTGTGGTATAAGACAACTTTTGTAATTTGTTCACAATTGTGAGTCAGTAATTTCCTGTCTTATCTGTGGCTGTTAGTTTGGTTCAGTATTGAGTATTCCAAGTATTCAGTTTGAGTATTCCAAGACTGCCAGAGGTGTACAAGAGGATAGGATAAGAATACAAAGGCCTTATGGACTTTGGATTGAATGTTCTGTAATATCATTCTTAATACATTTAATTAGCTGAAGAAGTTCCAAAATCTATCAAAATCCAAGGTCTTACTCTTGATGTAGGCATCTATAGAAGTTATGATCCATTTTAGACCATAGAAATTTTCTATACTATAAAATTCTACAGAATTACCAATAAGTTATTGGATCCATAGGTTATAAAATGTATATTTCTTATCACAGTGTTGTGTACATGTGGAAACTTACTCTGCTGTCATCTTCAACACTACAGTTATAGAGAATCCACTTTGTCCTATACACCGTCCTCCTTCGATCCTCAGACTCACTGTACCTTGTCTCTAAGTCTTGCAAACTTCTATGGCTTATTCTCCATTGCCCCTGCTCTTCCTGAAAGATGACACTTATTAGTCATGAAGCATTACATTATAATTCAGGGATGGGAAAAAAAAAACAAACTAGCCGTTGACCTCAGTTTCATTATATGCAAAATGGAGGGACAAGAAAGGGAATGGCTTGCCAAAATAGTTTCCAAAACCTTAATTAAGCATACTGGGTATTTCCTTAAATTTTGTATTAATGAAAATTTAATTATATTTATTTTCAAATTTATGATCTTTGGAAAGACACAGGCCGAATTTCTAATAGTGGCTCTGCAAAAATAGGCAAGTAAGACTACACCAAATCAAAGATGCTCTGGGCCAGGGATTTAGTTCAGTGGTTCTGCCTCCTTCCTCACAAGCACAATCCCCAGTACAAAAAGAAAAAACAAACAAACAAAGAAAAAGATAATATATGTTGGTAGGAATGTGGAGACAAGGGACCTCTTTTACTCTTTGATTGATAATGAAGATTAGTATAACCATATGGGAGTGTGGACATTCCTCAAAAAAATTAAAGGTAGAATCATCATGCAATCCAGCAATCCCACTGCTGAATATATATCCAGAGGATAATGAAATCAGTATGTCAAAGCGGTACCTGCAGCCCATGTTCACTGCACCATTAGACACAGTATCAAGACATGAAATCAACCTACATGTCCATCGAACAACAAGTAGATATAGAAAATATGGTATATATACAAAATGGAATACTGTACAGCCTTACAAAAGATTATAATTGTGACAATGTGAATAAGCTTGGAACACATTCTGTTAAGTGAAATAAACTAGACAGAAAGACAAATACTACATGATTTCACTCCAGTGTGGAAGCTGAGAAAGAACTCATAGAAATGGAGAGTAAATATGTGGTGACTAGAGGCTAAAGAGTGTGGGTAATTGGGAAGAATCTTGGCTGTAGTAGTTGTTAGCTGACTTAAATATATCAAGACTCTTTCATTTTGATTTTCTCATTTGTAAAAAGTGATTAATAAAGCATTCTCTAATATTACTATAAGTATGAAATGAAATATACTCAGAGTGATTGGTCTGAACTAACCATCCATAAATGGACATTGAACGCTCATCACTAATGCTCACTTAATCCCAATTCTCTTTTCTTTTCATGCCATTCTTTAGGAGTGGTGACTCATCCTTGCACAGTTATTTTCACATAATTCAGTTTACCCTCTATAACTAATTCTTTTTGTTCTCAGACTGTATGAAAATCAGTTTCTCAAAGTTCATCACATGTTCATTGTCAAGGCTCTAGGGATGAAGGAGAGGAATGGGGGAGGAAATCAATATTTCAGAATCTCAAGCCCCATTAAGATGACCTTAATGAAAGAGAATGCGAGTGATTCTCAGAGCCAGATAAAGATGCCAGGTTAGGAAATAAGAGTAATCTACTGACCATGGGGCGGAGCTGATCGGTCTTGGATTAGAGAAGCCACTCTCTCTGATGACAGGCTTGCAGGCCCAGACAATCTCAAAGTCCAAAACCAGGAATAGTTTAGAAATAGCAAAAGTTGGAGCAGTATATTTATGCATTAAAATAGGTTCTGAACACTATAGTTGCACACAAAACTCATTACATGTATGGTTTGACATATTCTTGTTTGGCTGAGAATATTCCCATATGGCATCAAAGCTGAGACAACCTTTCAGCTTTTCTTCTTGCTGAGGTAAAACTATGCTTTTCTATCATCTCAGTGGAAGGTTATCTATCAGTCTGGGATGTACCTGGAAAAGATTTTAACTGTCTGGATATGCCTTAGGTCCAGACTCCTATCTCATAGTGTCAAGAGTTGAGAAGGTCTGTTTTATTACTATTACTGTTGTTGGTTGTTAGGA